>NC_091298.1:20380702-20455702 GCF_038502225.1 Cherax quadricarinatus
AAAGTTATAATTCTTCCCAACAGTCAGGTTGCACTGAACGTCTCAAAAGTACTTTCACAAGCTAACACCAGAGTCGCCATCGCTTCTAGCACTTCAATAAAGGATATAACCAGGACAAAATCCAAGCACCACGAACCAGTCAATGCAGGAGTTTACACTATACCCTGTGGAGGCTGTGACAAGATTTACGTAGGTGAAACAGCCAGAAACCTCGACACCCGCCTCAATGAACACATTTACGCATGTAGGAACGATAACTTGAACAACGCCTGTGTACAACACCGAAATTCCACCAATCATCTCATGAAATTCAGAGACGCCCAATTAGTGATCAAAGAAACTAATTTCCGCAGACGCAAGTGCCTCGAATCAGCACTGATCGCTGTTTCGAATACAATTAAACAAAACAACGGCAGCTTCACCATCTCCAAAGTCTTAGCAAGAATCCTCCTGAAAACAGTAAACACTGCCATCACATGAGTCTCTCCTGTTATACTACACACAGCACAGAGAGTGAACACTGAAACAAGCTGCCTCATTCCAGTCTATATTTGTCCAACCTATTTTTATGTTACCCAAGTAATAGCTTTTATATCCTTTTACTCATGTACGAATTAATTGCTCTACCATATTGTATTACTTTTGTCACTACCACTACTACTACCACTAGTGAACATCGAAATGGTACCTCACTAGTATTACACCTCACTCTGAGCCTTTATATACCCTCTGTGTCCATGTATTGTTTGTAATGAAGAATTGAGATATTCAACACATGGAAATCTTTATTGAAGAAACGTTTCGCCACACAGTGGCTTCATCAGTCCAATACAAAGTTGAAGTAGGTAAGGAGAGTAGAAGTTTAAGGTAATCAGTCCTTCAACCTTGAATCGATGTGAGTCCATCACTCTTGTAGGAAGTGCAGCATAGGGCCAGAGAGGTGGCTTATATACTGCGGTGAGATGAGTTGAAGCAGGAGGAGGCGGGATCACACTAGTGGCAGGTCCCACTGTGATCCCGCCTCTTCCTGCTTCAACTCATCTCACCGCAGTATATAAGCCACCTCTCTGGCCCTATGCTGCACTTCCTACAAGAGTGATGGACTCACATCGATTCAAGGTTGAAGGACTGATTACCTTAAACTTCTACTCTCCTTACCTACTTCAACTTTGTATTGGACTGATGAAGCCACTGTGTGGCGAAACGTTTCTTCAATAAAGATTTCCATGTGTTGAATATCTCAATTCTTCAACTTGTCGGTTTTCAAAACCATTCGTCACATTGTTTGTAATGGCTTGATAAAGCTCCTGGAGAGCGAAACGTTGCCACAATAAATGTCACATTAGTTGCACTTGTGTCCTTTTACTTTACAACTTTATTTTAATGTCTTAAGTCTTACTACCTGCTTACAAGTTAGTCTTGTTATTGTTAACATAAGAAAGAAGGAGCACTGCAACATGCCTACTGGCCCATGCAAGACAGGTCCAACTCACACTCACCCACACCCACTCATGTATTTAGAACATAAGAACCTAGTTTAAAAATTACACAACGTTTTAGTTTCTATGACGGCACTCGGGAGTTTGTTACACTCGGGAGTTTGTTACATTCGTCCAAAACTCTATTACTAAACCAGTGCTTTCCTATATCTTTCTGAATCTAAATCTAATTTTTTCCAACTTGAAACCATTGCTGTGAGTCCTATCTTGGTTTGATCATTTTAGCACATTATTTACATTCCTTTTATTTATTTCAGTTTCCCATTTACACACATCAATCATATCCCCCCTGACTCTACGCCTTCCTAGAGAGTGAAGATTCAGGGCCCTCATTATTATTATTATAATCAAGGGGGAAGCGCTAAACACGAAGGATTATACAGCGTCTGGGGGGATGTGGAAGGCATTCAGGATTAATTCGGGGAACTGGAGGACAGATCCAATTCCCTAAATCAAGAGCTCCTCACCAATATCAAGGAACCTTCCTTGAGGGGTCAGGGCCCTCAGTCTATCCTCGTAGGAAAGATTTTTGAGATAAGATCATCTTTGTCATCCTCCTTTGTACGCTTTCAAGCGCATTTATATCCGTTCTGTAATGCGGCGATCAGATTGTGCATCATAATCTAAATGAGGCCTAACCAACGACGATATATAGAGTTGAAGAATAACCTGCGGACTCCTTAGCAGCATTTTGCCTTTTTCGTTAACTTCTTCACATTATTGCCAATTTACCTTTATTGATTGTTCCTCCATCTATGATAATTTTGCCTAATTAGTACCATCTGACTTCACAGATTTTTCTTGTGACTAATAGCTATGACATTTTGCAATTTTCAGTTAAAATGGTAATATTATTGTCAACTTAACCTTCGTATGGTTTTTGCACATACCAAGATATTTTCAAGACGTAATAAGCGTGCAGATGGTACTCTGGCAGAGGTCTTGGATGTCAGGTGTACTTACACAGCTAGACAGTGTGAAGACCCAGGATTACCTGTAGCTGAGAACTACAAGTGTCACCAGTAGTGAAAGGACTGTCGCCCCACCACAGTAGAATGAACTCTAGCTGTCTTTTCATACAAATGAACGCTGAGAGATCGAGCCTCGATTAGGGGACGGAATCTTGAGCCTCCATCTTCTCATATACTGAATGACTCGCACGAATTTAGAATTTCATGAAATGCAATACACACAACAGTTTCCAGGATAAGGTCATATAATAGTCTCCAGGATACAACAGTTTCAAAGATAAGGTCATACAATAGTCTCCAGGATACAGATATATAATAGTCTACAGGATAAAGTCATACAAGTGTCCAGGAGAGGAACATCATACTTACAATGATACACCATAATACAACCTCCCAGATGTTCCTACAATCCTGCCAGCATGGCGGCCCACAAATCCGGTTAATTAAAATCACGTTGTGAGTATCATGTCTCACGCATTGGTAGACAAAATCAAGATCATTGGCAGACAAAATCAAGATCATTGGTAGACAAAATCAAGATCATTGGTAGACAAAATCAAGATCATTGGTAGACAAAATCAAGATCATTGGTAGACATAATCAAAATCATTAACGTGGAAGGCAGTTTTCATTTTTATTTTTTTTTGTCATTAAAGGTAGTAACCTAACTTCACTCAACTTTACATAACAAAGCTTAAATTTCGTAAAGAAAAGCCACTTGGGAGAACAAGCTTTATTAAGTCTGCGTACAGCTTTCTCAAGCCATGATGCGATAAAGCTCTACAGAGGTGAAACAGTTCTAACAAAAGCTTGTTCAGCACCGTTGTATTTTTTCCGTTATTATTGGCAGTACGCCATTTCAGTGAACAGCAAATTCGCATTCAAAACTGATTTTAGCGGAATTATACAGTAAGCATGAAAATATGCTCATTTTATGTTAAAACAATCCTTGCCGAAGAAGCCAAGTCGGTAAGTTAGGCTTTAAAAAATCACAACATTGCTTAAGAGAGGTGGCGTGGTATTGAACCTGTGCTATTTGATGAGCACACACACGCTTGCACGCGCTACCCACTGGCCAAGCAAGCTGAGTATACACAAGAAAGAGAAGCTGGGAACCTTAACTAGGAATCATCAGGGCTGTGGATGGAGTATCACAAAGGGAGTGAGAGAGAGAGAGAGAGAGAGAGAGAGAGAGAGAGAGAGAGAGTGAGAGAGAGAGAGAGAGAGAGAGAGAGAGAGAGAGAGAGAGAGAGAGAGAGAGAGAGAGAATCATAATCTTGTGATTTTGTAAACACAGCACAACCATCGCTTCCTTCCTTAAATCTGCCTATACCTCACTGTATGTATACCACTGTATTGTATACCATTCTTAAACAACTTGTCAGACACTGCAACATCATGGAATCTTGATTCTAAGGACATGTACATAACCTTCACGACTACGACAACTACTACTACAACTAGCCCATATCTTTGGGTAGGGCCTACTTTCACTGGGGAATCCCGCCTACCAGTGACAATGCCCTCGTCTGCTACCCGTCCCATTTCCACTGACGTTAGTATATAAGCGTCAGACGCCTTGCTTCTGCTTCAGAATCTCCACGACTACGGTGCTCTTCGCACCTACTCCAAGGTTGAGGGACTGATTACCTCATCTTCTGTACATAGTTCTACTCTCTTCAAGTTATGTCCTGGAATTTGTATTGATAAAGCCACTGGATGGCGAAACGTCTACAATAAAGATACCTAGATGTTGCACATGTGTCTCAATTTCACCTCACTGTATCATGATTGATCTGTGTCCAGCGAAGACGTGCTTAGTGGATTATTTGTACTGGTATTATTGAAGTGTTTAGGATGTCTTCTTGAGTAGTTGTACCTTCAGGTGAAGGTACAGCTGGAGGGAGCTAGGAGATACAATTTCTAAGAAGATTTATTCTTAGAACGAACGGAAGTAGGTCTGCAAGCAAAGATTAAAATTGAAGATGAAGAACTTGGAAGAAATTAATGTCGAGACTTTCAATTTCTTAGAGCACCTGTTTACCAGTTATATAACTGAGGGAAGGGGGGATCCCTGTCATACGTAGCATTTTGCTGTAGGTGGTGTTGACGATGAACTCTTGTGTCGAGAAACAGCTGTGATCTGCTGGTTGGACAAGTACTGCAAAAGCCTTGTGATCTCATTGGAATTAGTCCTAAATCTGCAAACGAAAATCACTCCCTACGAAAGCAAAGACTCGGCAGGTGGTGCAACATCCCCCCAATGAAACGTAGGGGCGCCATGAGAACATCAAGAGAACACAGTAAATGTCAGGAACCCAAGACTGTTCATCTGCCTCCCAGCATACATAAGGGGGATTACTAATATATCCCTGGCTGTCTGCAAGAAGGAGCTGGACAGACCAACCAGACTTCGGTTCCGACGTCGATTTGCGTGTGGCCAGCAGTAACAGCCCGGTTGACCAGGCCCTGATCCACCGCGAGGCCTGGTCATGGACCAGGCCGTGGGGGTGTTGACCTCCGGAACACCCTCCACGTATACTCCGGGTAATAAGTGAGAGACCACTTCTGCAGCAGGAATGGGCAGAGGTATCATCAGTAATGGGACTACTGTTGCTGCTGCTGTGTATCGGGTTTTAAACTGAAAAAAATCTAGAGGTAAGGGCGTCTGTAGGAAAAGAAAGGATTGTGGTACTATAGATTTAAGCGGTGAAGGTTATGAAGATTGTGAAAGTAAAGATTTCAGAAGCAGATAAAGGGAGTACAGTCAAATTATCATCAAGGAAGGAGCTGTATATGAAACCTAATAAAACTTTGAAGCATACTTAGAGAGGGGTTCGGGGGATCAACGCCCTCCGCAGCCCGGTCCATGACCAGGCCTCATGGTGGATCAGGGTCTGATCAACCAGACTGTTACTGCTGGCCGCACGTAAGCCGACGTAAGAACCATAGCCCGGTTGATCAAGTACTGACTTTAGGTGCATGTCCAGCGTTTTCTTGAAGACAGCCAGGGGTCTATTGGTAATCCCCCTTATGTAGGCTGGGAGGTAGTTGAAGGGTCTTGGGCCCCTGACACTGCGTTGTCTCTTAGTGTACACGGGGCCCCTGCTTTTCATTGGGAGAATGTTGTATCTCCTGTCGAGTCTTCTGCTTTCGTAGTGGAAAGGAGAAGATAGAAAAGAAAAAATCTTATCATGTATTATACAAACAGTTGTAACGCCAGACACAAGATAAATGAGTTGAAATTAGCTGCATGTGCATGAAACTACTGATGCACTAACTGAGACGTGGGTTGAATTTGAAGAGTCAGGATGCCTGCCAGATGCTACATTTAAAAGCTTAACTTACTCATTAACAGTCACGAAGTTTACTAATCTACTGACTGTATCCTCTCCCGGCACCAGGAAAACTCACACTATAACTCATCTTCATATCCTTCTTACAATAAAAAAAAAAACTATCGATTAATGAAATTTAGGAAGAGCCAACTACTCTTGAAGTAGAAGAAGGTGGCGGTAGACGTGGAGGTGGTGGAGATGGAGGTGGAGGTAGTGGAGGAGGAGGAAGAGGCGGGAGGGGGAGGAGGTGGTGGTGGTTGTGGAGATGATGATGGTGGTGGTGGTGGTGGTGATGGTGGCGGCGGCGGCGGCCTAACACTGGAAGCAGGAATGATGGCGGCACCCGCATCCTCCGGTAAATACACTGTATCCCACCCTGACAAAACACATCCCATCCTGGCAACACATCCCACACTAACACAACACACTGTATTCTACACTGATACGACCCACTGTATACCAGTGACACAACACTGTATACCAGTGACACAACACTGTATACCACTGTGACACAACACTATACCAGGTACACAACACTGTATACCACAGTGACAACACTGTATACCACAGTGACAACACTGTATACCACAGTGACACAACACTGTATACCACAGTGACAAAACACTGTATACCACAGTGACAACACTGTTTACCATAGTGACACAACACTGTATACCAGTGACAACATTGTATACCACAGTGACACAACACTGTATACCACACTGACACAACATCATGTACCACACTGCCACAATACACTGTATACCACACTGACACAATACACTGTATACCACACTGACATAACACTGTATACCACACTGACACAACATTGTATACCACACTGACACAATACCGTATACCACATTGACACAATACACTGTATACCACACTGACATAACACTGTATACCACACTGACACAACATTGTATACCACACTGACACAATACCGTATACCACACTGACACAATACCGTATACCACACTGACATAACACTGTATACCACACTGACACAATACACTGTAAACCACAATGACTCAACACGCTGTATCCTACACTGACACAACACACTGTATACCACAATGACAACACACTGTATCCCGCCCAGACATAACACATCTTGCAATGATACAACTGTAGCCTACACTGACACAACACACTGTATACCACAATGACAACACACTGTATCCTACACTGACACAACACACTGTATCCCACCCTGACATACGCTGTCCCTTATCTGCACACAAAAATCACTCCCTACGACAGCAAAAGACTTGGCAAACGGTGCAACATACCCTCAATGAAAAGTAGGGGAGCCATTAGTGCACTAAGAGAAAACACAATAAGTGTCCGGGACCCAAGACCGTTCAACAGCCTCCCACCAGGCGTAAGAGGAATTACCAAATGACCCCTGGCTACCTTCAAGAGGAGTTGGACAGATACCTAAAGCCAGTGCCGGATCAGCCGGGCTGTAGTTCGTACGCTGGACTACGTGCGGCCAGCAGTAACAGCCTGGTTGATCAGGCCCTGATCCACTGGGAGGCCTGGTCATGGACCGGGCCAAGGGGGCGTTGATACCCTGAATACCCTCCAGGTAGGCAAGTATCCCACCCAGACACACACTGTAACCCACACTGACACAACACATCCCACCCTACCTACCTGGAGTGTTCAGAGTATTATGCCCTCGCGGTCCGGTCTTAGACCAGGCCTCCCGGTAGATGACCTGATCAATTAGGTTGTTGGTACTAGCCGTGCTAAGTTCAACATGAACATCACAGCCTGGCTGATCAGGCACTGACTTGAGAATTTTCCAGGTGTAGATTATAAAGTATCTCTCTCGCCTATGTTCCAAGGAGTACAGATCGAGTGTCTTCAAACGTTCCCAATAATTAGGTGTATAACTGAATCTAAGCGAGCAGTGAAGATCCTCTGCACATTCTCCAGGTCTGCAATATCGACTTCCTTGAATGGAGCTGTTAAGAGTACAGCAGCACTCCAGCCGAGAGAGAACAAGCACTTATAGACTTAGAATGAGACACTTGTGCAACATTTGCACAAGTGTCTCAGTCTTTAACTTGTCTGTTTTCTAAAGCAATTATATCACATCTGTCAGACACAGCAACATCTCGGGATATTGATACAGGAATTCATCTACGCTTGCCTAACCTACCATTTACTTCACACTTACAGAGTATTAACGATGGTTTAGAATATCCTGTTTTAAAGGTTCTAGTATCCAGCGAATTAGCCTGACACAACACATCCCACCCTGACAACATATCTCACCCTGATACAACACATCCCACCCAGATACAACACACTATATCTCATCCTGACACAACACATCGCACCCTGCCACAACTACTCGTCCGGGCTGGCGATGTGTATACATAGATGACTTGACAGCTTCTTCCAATTTGTGAGAGTAAAGCCTAAAATACTGGCCAGGGATAAATGTAGAAAGTTTGATTACCAGCAACCAGCTTCCTGTCATATTAGTGTGTTTGTGAGAGCAAGCAATACTAAACACAAGAGAGTACACACCATGATCACAACCACCTTTCCCCACCTCGCACATGTAACTGTGACTAGGTGGAACAAGCCCTATATAGCTGCTGTAGCTACTGAACCCAAAGAATATTTGATGAGATCCCTGCCACCTTACTCCTGTGCGAGACATGATAGGAAAACAGCTGCTGGAGACACCACACCACAACCGTCACACCACAACTACCACACCACAACCACCACACCATAACCATCGCACCACAACCATCACACGACAACTACCACACCACAACCATCACGCCACAACCACCAAATCACAACCATCACACCACAACCACCACACCACAACCATCACGCCACAACCACCAAATCACAACCATCACACCACAACCACCACACCACAACCATCACACCACAACCACCAAATTACAACCATCACACCAAAACCATCAACCAGGGTGAAGAGTGTCCAGAGACAGACTTTATTCTGGAGACTTTTCGATCAGCGTTAAACTTTACCAACACTCGATAAAGCCCTCAACACTGAGCGAAATGTGCAAGAACAAGTGAGCTGTCGATAGAGAAAAGAATTGCTCTGCTACTACACATATTCCCATGGTTATAATAATAATAATAATAATAATAATAATAATCTAAATTTCTACAAGAACATGTACAAGGTACATTACTGACATACTACTATAATGGAAAGTCCCATGTTAAACAGAGCATTTCGAGCAAATTAGATCAATTTTGTCCCAGGATGCGACCCACACAAGTCGACTAACACCCAGATATCTATTTTACTGATGGATGAAATGGACAGTAGGTGTCTTAAGGAAACACTTCCTAATCTTTCCAGCCGTACCGGGGAGCGACAGTGTGTGAGCTGAGTGCGGCGCTAGTAATCCAGCTACGGGACACGGCAGCATTCACCAGTCATCGTCTTTTATTACACAAAACAGGTGCCAGTGTTCCCGCATGAGCAGGTAGGCGTAACCTAGCAACAGACGAAGCAATGTAACTTCACCCTAACACTGGGAATCAGTATGGAGAAACTAATGATGTCAGTCCTTCCTGTGTTCATTTTGTCAGGTTAAGAAACATATTTTGAGACCGAATTCGATATGCTGTCTCGGAAGGCTGAACCCCTCACGACCCCCTCAAGGGAGGTTCCTTGACGCTGGTGATGGGCTCTTGATCTAGGGATTTGGATCTGTGCTCCGGTTCCCTGAACTGAGCCTGAATACCTTTCATCCCCTCCCCCCACAGGTGCTGTATAATCCCTACGGGTTTAGAGCTCCCCCATGATAATAATAATGAACCCACACGAAGAACCTTTGATATACCTTTGAAGGCTTTCGAGAGTTTTCTTACTTTAGCAGCTCGGCCCTGTCTCAGGCTTGTCTGGTGCTTGCCTGGCCATCCAAATGTGTATAACCAGGTAATCCAGGTATCCAGGTAACCTAGAAAATGTGTATAACCTACAAACAAATATGAGCATTTGGTTATACACACAAAATGTGCACAACAAATATATACAGGTCATAAAATGTGTATTGCAAAATGTGTATAACAATGTGAATAAACAAAAAACAACCTCTGCAGACAGAAAGATTAAAACGTAGAAGGGGCGACGAGCCCTCGTTTCCTCATTAAAGGGGGGAGGTGCCACCCCCCTCCCCAGCCACAGCAAATAACGCCCCACTGACTCTCCACAAAGAGTATCTGCAGAGCACACTATCACAGAATGAGCCACTCTGTTTCCACGGTCACCACGCGGCGCGAGCGAGCGCGAGCGTACGCACATAAGCACACGCACAGGCGCGCGCACACAAACACACACACCCCTCGACCCCTGCAACCTCAACTAGGTGAGTAGGTGAGTACACACACACACACACACACACACACACACACACACACACACACACACACACACACACACACACACACACACACACACACACACACACACAACCAGAGCAGGGCAGAGCAACAAGAGCAAGCACACACAGCACCATCCCCAGAACCCAACAACCAAACATGCTATCCCAACACAGACCACACTCCACACTTACAGCCCCCACTCCACACAACGCTGTAGAATCCCGCAGCACACTGCCAGGTCCCCCACCCTCACAGAATCCCCAAAACATAGTGTTCGAGATAAGGTACAACGACGCTGATGGAATAACGAATAAGTGGGAGGAGTGGCACGAGAGTCAAAGAGGCATCACCGGACATCATAGCCCTCACAGAAACCAAGCACACAGGGATGATAACAGATGCCATCTTTCCAACGGGATATCACATCCTGAGGAAAGACAGAGGGAACAGAGGGGGTGGAGGAGTGGCACTGCTGAGCAAAAACCGATGGGGTTTTGATGAGCTGGAGAGAGGAGACTGAGGAGAAGCAAGGGATTACATAATAGGAACGCTTCAGTCTGGAGGTCCCAAGGTGGTAATTGCAGTGATGTATAACCCACCACAGAACAGCAGGAGGCCAAGGCAAGAGTATGATGACAGTAATAGAGCGATGGTTGACACACTGGCCGAAGTGGCCAGAAGGGCCTATGCGAGCAGGGCAAAGTACTGATCATGGGTAACTTCAACCACAAGGAAATCGACTGGGAGAACTTGGAGCCACATAAGGGCCAAGAAACGTGGAGGGCAAAGATGACGGAGGTGGTACTGGAAAACCTCATGTACCAACACGTAAGGGACACTACCAGAGAGAGGGAAGAGGATGAACCAGCGAGACTGGACCTAGTGTTCACCTTGAGTACTCCAAATATTGAGGACATCACATATGAAAGACGTCTTGGGGCCAGTGATCATGTGGTTCTGAGTTCTGAATACATAGAAGAGTTGTAAGCGGAGGGGGAAGCAGGAAGAGCTGGACAAGTGAAGCCACACTACAAGAAAGGGGACTACGCAGGCATGAAGAACTTCCTGCACGGGGTTCAGTGGGACAGAGAGCTGGCAGGGAAGTCAGTAAACGAGATGATGGAATATGTGACAACAATATGCAAGGAAGCTGAGGAGAGGTTTGTACCCAAGGGAAATAGGAATAACGAAAAAGCCAGGATGAGCCCGTGGTTCACCCAAAGGTGCAGGGAGGCCAAAACCAAGTGTGCTAGGAAATGGAAGAAGTATAGAAGGCAGAGGGCCCAGGAGAATAAGGAGAGCAGTCGTAGAGCCAGAAATAAATACGCACAGGTAAGAAGGGAGGCCCAAAGACAATACAAAAATGACATAGCAGCGAACGCCAAATCTGACCAAAAGCTCTTGTACAGCCACATCAGGAGGAAAATAACAGTCAAGGACCAGGTAATCAGGCTGAAGAAGGGAGGGGAGGTCACAAAAAATGACGGCAAAATATGTGAGGAGCTCAACATGAGAAGAGCCTCCAGAAAGGCAGAGAGGTGGGGTACACCATCAAGTATTGGACACATTACATACAACCGAGGAAGAAGTGAAGAGGCTGCTAAGCGAGCTGGATACCTTAAAAGCGATGGGGCCGGATAACATCTCTCCATGGGTCCTCAGAGAGGGAGCAGAGGCTCTATGTGTACCACTAACAACAATCTTCAATGCACCTATTGACCCAATTTTTAAAAAAGGAGAGGTAAGAAGCATTAAATTACAGACCAGTGTCACTGACTTGTATAGTTTTCAAGGTCAGGGAGATGAATATCATGAGAAGAGTGGTGGAGCACCTACAAAGGAATGAGCTTATCAACGACAGCCAGCAAGGTTTCAGGGACAGGAAATCCTGCATCACAAACCTATTGGAGTTCTATGACAGGGTGACGGCAGTAAGACAAAAGAGAGAGGGGAGGGTAGAATGCATTTTCTTGGACTGTAAGAAAGCATTTGACACAGTTCCACACAAGAGATTAGTGCAAACGCAGGAGGACCAGGCAGAGAAAACAGGGAAGGCACTGCAATTGATCAGGGAATATCCGTCAGGAAGACAACAGCGAGTCACGGCATGTGGTGAGGTGTCAGAGTGGGCACCTGTAACGAGCAGGGTGCCACAGGGATCAGCCCTAGGACCCGTGCTGTTTCTGGTATTTGTGAACAACATGACGGAAGGAATAGACTCCGAAGTGTCCATTTGCAGATGATGTGAAGTTGATGAGAAGACTTCAATCGGGCGAGGACCAAGCAGAACTAGAGAGGGATCTGGACAAACTGCAGGCCTGGTCCAGCAACTGGCTTCTGGAGTTCAACCCCACCAAGTGCAAAATCATGAAGATTGGGGAAGGGCAAAGACCACAGATGGAGTACAGTCTAGGGGGCCAGAGCCTACAAACCTCACTCAAGGAAAAGGATCTTGGGGTGAGTATAACACCGGGCACATCTCCTAAGGCGCATGTCAACCAAATAACTGCTGCAGCATACGGGTGCCTGGCACACCTAAGAACAGCCTTCCGACATCTTAATAAGGAATCATTCAGAACCCTGTACACTGTGTACGTTAGGCCCATATTGGTTTATGCAGCGCCAGTTTAGAACCCTCACCTAGCCAAGCATATAAGGAAACTAGAGAAAGTACAGAGGTTTGCAACAAGACTAGTCCCGGAGCTAAGGGGTATGTCCTACGAGGAGAGGTAAAAGGAAATCGACCTGACGACACTGGAAGACAGGACACATAGGGAGAGATATGATATACTGAGAGGAATCGACAAGGTGGACAGACACAGGATATTCCAGAGATGGGACACAGCAACAAGGGGTCACAGTTGGAAGTTGAAGACTCAGATGAACCACAGAGATGTTAGGAAGTATTTCTTGAGTCACAGAGTTGTCAGGAAATGGAATAGTCTGGGAAGTGATGTAGTGGAGGCAGGATCCATACATAGCTTTAAGGAGAGGTATGATAAAGCTCATGGAGCGGCAAGAGTGACCGAGTAGCGGCCAATGAAGAGGCAGGACCAGGAGCTGTGAATCGGAACCTGCAACCACAACTAGGTGAGTACACACACACAGCACAGGTCCTAGGACCTGCACTGTTTTTGGTATATGTGAATGACATGACGGAAGGGATAGACTCAGAAGTGTCCCTGTTTGCAGATGATGTGAATTTAATGAGAATTAAATCGGATGAGGATCAGGCAAGATTACAAAGAGACCTGGACAGGCTACAAGCCTGGTCCAGCAACTGGCTCCCTGAATTTGACCCCACCAATGCAAAATCATGAATATCAGGGAAGGGCAAAGAAGACCCAGTCAGAGTATAGTCTAGATGGCCAAAGACTGCAAACCTCACACAAGGGAAAAGATCTTGGGGTGAGTATAATACCGAGCACATCTCCTGAGGCACACAACGAGATAACTGCTGCAGCATACGGGCGCCTGGCAAACTTAAGAATAGCGTTCCGATACCTCAATAAGGAATCGTTCAAGACTCTGTACACCATATACGTCAGGCTCATACTGGAGTATGCAGCACCAGTTTGGAATCCACACCTGGTCAAGCACGTCAAGAAACATGAGAAAGTGTAAAGGTTTGCAACAAGACTTGTCCCAGAACTAAGGGGATTGTCCTACAAAGGTTAACTAAAATCGGTCTAACGACACTTGAGAACAGGAGGGTTAGGGGAGACATGATAACGACATATAAAATACTGCGAGGAATTGACATGGACAAAGATGGGATGTTCCAGAGATGGGACACAGAAACAAGGGGTCACACCTGGAACTTGAAGACTCCAATGAGTCAAAGGGATGTTAGGAAGTATTTAGTCACAGAGTTGTCAGGAAGTGGAATAGCCTGGAAAATGAGGTAGTAGAGGCAGGATCCATACATAGTTTTAAGACGAAGTTTGATAAAGCTCATGGAGCAGGGAGAGAGGACCTTGATGTGATCAGTGAAAAGGCGGGGCCAGGTGCTAAAATCGACCCCTGCAACCCCAAATAGGTGAATACACACAGTAATGCCCATCAAAGTGTAAAAGGCGCGGCCAGGAGCTAAGTTTCGAGCCACGCAAACACAATTTAGCACACACCAAATCTATTTCCTTCAATGCATTTTAAATAGAATAACAATAACACTAAAGATGGTTTTCAGACACCTCAACAACGGGTGTTGCAAGTGACACTTGACGTACTACATGCGACTAATCTTCGAGTAAGCAGCGCCAGTATAGAACCTTCACTAGGCTAGGAATACAAGAGGTGTTCCACCATTCTTCTCAGTATTGGATTGAAGAAGTCACTGGCTGGCCAAACGTTTCCTCAATAAAGATTCCCAACTGTTGCACAAGTATCTCATTCTACAACTTGTCGGTTTTCTAAACCATTTACATCACACAAGAGGTTTGAACTTCATTCAAACACCGCACCAACAAGACCGTCATCGCTGGAAGAACCTACAAGACATTATCACAATAAACAATGTTCCCAAGTACACATCAGGAAAGCAAGGTGATACTCCTCACCAGGAAAGGTGCCACAAGGTGACACTTCACCAGGATATGTGCCACAAGGTGACACATTTCACCAGCACAGGTGCCACCTTGTGGCACATTTCACCAGCACAGGTGCCACAAGGTGACACATTTCACCAGCACAGGTGCCACAAGGTGACACACTTCACCAGGACAGGTGCCACAGGGTGACACTCTTCACCAGGACAGGTGCCACAAGGTGACACTTTTCACCAGGACAGGTGCCACAAGGTGACATTCTTCACTAGGACAGATGCCACAAGGTGACACTCTTCACCAGGACAGGTGCCACAAGGTGACACTTTTCACCAGGACAGGTGCTACAGGGTGACACTCTTCACCAGGACAGGTGCCACAAGGTGACACACTTCACCAGGACAGGTGCCACAAGGTGACACTCTTCACTAGGACAGATGCCACAAGGTGACACTCACCAGGAAAAGTGCCACAAGGTGACACTTCACAAGAAATTGCCACAAAGTGACACTCTTCACCCATCATGTGTACTGGCACTACACCACAACTGACTGGTGACATGGTAGTGCTTGTAGTTTGTACTGGTGTTGTTCAACAACTGACTAGTGACATGGCAGTGATAGTAAGTGTACTGGAGCTACATCACAACTGGTGCTGTGCAACAGCTGACTTACACAACATCCAGCTGTTGCAGATGTGCATGTTGTGCATGCCATCATGCACAACACAAGGAAGTGCATACTCATACCTCATAATTACTTTCCACTTAATTATATAAGGTTTAGTTACTTTTCTGAGCTATGTCCCACACTGCCCACATCTAGGTCGCATCATAAGTTACAACAGTTATGTCCCACACTGCCTACATCTAGGTCGCATCATAAGTTACAACAGTTATGTCCCACACTGCCCACATCTAGGTCGCATCATAAGTTACAACAGTTATGTCCCACACTGCCTACATCTAGGTCGCATCATAAGTTACAACAGTCACGATAATGATGTACCCAAGACAACTCGGCAAATTACAATCGTACCCAAGACAACACTGCAAATTACAGTGTTGCTGTTGAAGAAAGTAAAGGAGCTATCACTGACCTCGTGTGTTCTACGCAGTGCCACGTACCTTGCCCAAATTATGGCGTATCGTTGAACTGAGGCTCACTCATTGACATTCTGAAGAGACTGTTTTAAAGCAGCCATGAGGACTAGCTTCTTGATTATTTTCACTGATGATAACAATGTCAACTGTACTTAATAGCTTATAAATTCGGTAATCTTACATCTTAGGAAAGATGCCTCATACTGGAGAGTCACTGTTTTCTATGGAAAATCCTGGAGGAACTGGTACAACCTTGAACACTAAAATCACTCGATATAACAGCAAGAGACTTGGCAGTCGGTTAAAAATACCTCCACTAAGAAATCGACAAGTGTCAGAGATCCCCGACTTATCAACGACCTCCCAACAAACCTCTGGTGGTCTTCAAGAAGGAACTGGACAAGCTTCTCAAATCAGTTCCTAACCAGCCGGGCTATGGCTTGTACGTTGGATTGCGTGCAGCCAGCAGTAACAGCCTGGTTGATCAGGCCTTGATCCTCTAGGATCAAGGCCTGATCAACCAGGCTGTTACTGAACAATTTTACCTATTCGGCACGATATATATACGGTTATAATTAGTTAATAAAAGTGCCGCTAGAGGGCTACAAGCTGCAGTTCATGACACCGCTATATTTTATGTACGTAATAATTTTTAACCGAGTTTGTAAATCTACACTTTTTTTGTGATATTAACCAAAAGCCATATATAAAAGTTAAATTATGACCTGACCAGCATTGAGTAGTAGGCTTACTGGAGTACTTATGTGCTTAACACTGCGAGTAGAACTACAGAACTCAGAATGTGTGCGTGTGCGTGTGTGCGTGTGTGTGTGCGTGTGGGTGTGTGTGTGTGTGTGTGTGTGTGTGTGTGTGTGTGTGTGTGTGTGTGTGTGTGTGTGTGTGTGTGTGTGTGTGTGTGTGTGTGTGTGTGTGTTGATCCCATGTATCAGAAATCTTCCCTATGAGGATAGACTGAGGGCCCTGAATCTGCACTCACATGGGAGTCCCCTTGTGATGGTGCCACGAATACTAGCCGGGCACTTGCTAAGAGTAACATAAATGTTTCCACCATAAACACATCATCAAAGACCTCACTACAAAACGCAGCCCCACACCTGACCTGGTCAAAGACCGGGCCGCGGGGGTGTTGACCCCCGGAACTCTCTCCAGGTATACCTCTAACTTCCACAGCAGGCGTCTACACCGTCCCTGTGGATTCTGTCCCAAGAAATATGTAGGCGAAACAGGCAGAGATCTTGGGGTCCGTCTGGACGAGCATCGAAATGCCAGTAACCGAGACGACTTAAGGTACGCCTGTGTCCTTCATAGAGATTCCGCGGGGCATTTGATGAACTGGGATGAGGCACAACTCGATGTGTTGTACAAGAATGGTGTACAATATGGACAAGTTGAAAACTGAGACACACGTGTAACATCTGGGTATCTTTATTGTAGACGTTTCAAAGTATGTCCTAGACGTTTCGCCACTGGATGGCGAAACGTCTACAATAAAGATACCCAGATGTTGCACATGTGTGTCAGTTTTCAACTTGTCAGTATTGTATACCATTCTTATACAACTTGTCAGACACTGCAACATCATGGAATCTTGGTTCAAAGGACTTCTACATGATCTTCACGGCTACTACCACAACTTACCCATACCTTTGGGTATGACCTACTTCCACTGGGGAATTCCGCCTACCAGTGACAATGTCCTCGTCTGCTACCCGTCCCAGTCCACCTGGCGTTCGTATATAAGCTCCAGTCTCCTTGCCTCTGCTCCCGCCGGGTCGCCATCTGGAGAAGACCCGGGCCGGAAGTACCTGCGAACTACATGAATGCCTCCAGAATCTTCACGACTACGGTGCTCTTCACACCAACTCCAAGGCTGAGGGACTGATTACTTCATCTTTTGTATATAGTTCTACTGTCTTCAAATTATGTCCTAGAATTTGTATTGATAAAGCCACGTAACCACGAACGTGGTTACGTGGCTTTATCAATACAAATTCTAGGACCACGAACGCGGTTACGGTGTTACAATAATATATAAATGCTGCTCGTGAGGCTAGTACACCAAACAGGGATGAGAATGAAATTAGCTTAGAAGCTCCCACACCTCCGTATGCCCTCGGATGGCGGCCCAACAGCTAGTTCTGTGCTGGCTGCGCCATTCGTGTAGGGTTGGGTGGTCCTGTGGTTTAAAGCGTCATATGGCTCTCGCTTACCATAAGGCAGGCCAGTACAACATGGGTTCGAATCCTTGGCTAGCGCAGTGTTGATATATATATATATATATATATATATATATATATATATATATATATATATATATATAACATTTACCAAACTGCGGCAGGCCAGGACTCGACCCTATGAACCTTATACCTCCTCCAGAGACATCGGATCACGAGAAAAACATGTAGCTAAGCTGCATGCGTGATTCTTGTAGGATCGCTGGCTCAAGTGGTAAGGCGAGGCGTACATTGTGCTGTCTCTGGAGGTGGTATAAGGTTCGTAGGGTCGAGTCCTGGCCTGCCGCAGTTTGTTAAATGATTTAAAATCACTTGTTTCGTGATTTCATTGCTATATATATATTCAAGGAATTCGCAAGAGCAGGCGAAATATACACAAACACTGATCTCTGGCCGAAGGAGACTCGAACCTACGAACCTTGGAACAAGGTACGCAGTGCTTTACCATTCTCACCACACTGGACCAATACCTTGGCGCCTAGCTCACGCTAGATGTTGATCCAAGGTAGCCAGCTTTCAGGGAGAAGGCTTACAGCTTTTCATCTCATCCCCTGCATGCATCGACGAAGTAGAGATTTTAACAATGCAAGGAATTCGCAAGAGCAGGCGAAATATACACAAACACTGATAAATGATTTAAAATCACCTGTTTCGCGATTTCAATGTTATATATATATATATATATATATATATATATATATATATATATATATATATATATATATATATATATATATATATATATATATATATATAATGATTTCAGAAAATAAAAAATGCAACTCAGTGCTATTTTGAAATGTTTCAATAAAGTTTTTATTATATTCACTGAAGTGTTCATAGAACATATATACACTGCAATAGAGAAAAAAGAAGTCCCACTGGGGATCTTCATTGACTTACGTAAAGCTTTTGATACAGTTGACCATGACTTGCTCCACGTAAAATTATCACACTATGGTATAAGAGGGCACTCCCTCAACTACCTCAAGTCATACCTCAGCAACAGAAGCCAATATGTGTACGCAAATGGGGCAAACTCTTCTGCACAACCAATTACAGTTGGTGTCCCACAGGGAAGTGTCCTTGGCCCTCTTCTCTTTCTCCTATACATAAATGACCTACCAAATGCTTCTCAATTACTCAAACCCACACTATTTGCTGATGACACAACATACGTCTTCTCCCACCCGAGCCCAGTCACGCTAGCCAATACTGTAAATACCGAATTACAGAAAATATCTACCTGGATGAGTACTAACAAACTTACACTAAACATTGACAAAACCTACTTCATTCAGTTTGGTAACAGAGCTACAGATGTCCCTCTTAACATAATGATAAACGGATCACCTATCACAAAGCTAACAGAGGGAAAATTCTTAGGAATCCACCTTGATAATAGACTCAAATTTCATACACATATACAACAAATTTCTAAGAAAATTTCCAAGACTGTAGGCATACTATCGAAGATACGGTACTATGCTCCACAGTCAGCCCTCCTGGCCCTATATCACTCTCTTATTTACCCCTATCTCACCTATGGAATTTGTGCATGGGGCTCAACAACAAGTAACCATCTCAGACCACTAATTACCCAACAAAAGGCTGCAGTTAGAATGATAACAAATTCTCACTACAGGCAGCACACTCCACCAATATTCAATACACTCAACCTACTCACCATACAAAACATCCATACTTATTACTGCACCTATTACATACATAGAACACTCAACTCTGATATTAACCCTCCCCTCAAACATCTCCTTGCCAACCTCAACAGAACACATGACCATAACACAAGGCACAGATCACTCTTTGATATTCCTCGTGTCCATCTCACGCTATGCAAAAACTCAATGCACATAACAGGCCCTACACTCTGGAATTCATTACCTGTTAATATATATATATAATGATTTCAGAAAATAAAAAATGCAACTCAGTGCTATTTTGAAATGTTTCAATAAAGTTTTTATTATATTCACTGAAGTGTTCATTATTATATTCATAGAAATGTTTATTATATTCATGGGAAGCTCTGCTAAATGGAAATGTTTTAATATAAGAAATATAAAAAAGAACGTACAAAACACATTAACCTCAAGCCTCACTCAACCAACATTATTATAATTATATTCAGGGAAAAGCGCTAAACTCGTTAAGTGTTACACAGCAGCTCTGGAATGCGATGTAATCAGGTTTGATCCGAGGAAGAGGGCAGCTTAAATTCCGTGTATGAGGAGACTGTCTTCAAGAAAGAACTGGACAAGTTTCTCAAGTCAGTTCCTGCGTGTGGCTAGCACCAACAGCCTGGTTAATTAAGCAGGTCTGTGATCGAGTCGTGGACGCATTGACCCCCGGAATATGCAGGGAGGCAGGTAGGAAGACCTTCAGCAGTATCACGGTACCCCATCACCACCTCCACGGTAGGGTGAAGATTTACAATATATCTACAAAGATTGAAGAATGCCCATGCAAATAATTTTTTATCATGACTGGCATCCAAAACTCTGGCACCATCACCAAAACAAGAACAAGAAACCACGGACAGCATGACCCGGCACCCAGCCCACACCCACATTCATTTAACTCCACATTAAATTTTTGAAAAAAAAAACAACAACAAAAAATTGCCTTAAATATCTTATGGAAATGGAGTCTTATGTTCTTCTTAATTTATGCTACAACCAGTAAAAAGACGGATGTAGCCCCACTCCACAAACGCGGCAGTAAAACACCTGCAAAAGCTACAAACAAGTGTACCAAATTATCAAAACCTTTGAAAGAGATTTAAAAAGCAAGATTATTAAACAGTGGAATTAAACCAAATCGACAACCGAGGGAAACAATTACTGGACCATTCTAGGGTCTTGGATGCACATAAAAACATAAGGAGCACTGCAGCAGGCCTACTGGCCCATGCTGGGTATGTCCAACTCACACCCACCAATGTACTTGTCCAACCTATGTTTAAAGCTACCCTACGTTCTCGCCCAACAGACGCTTAATTAATGCAGATGCATATATGCACATCGACATCGACAAGAGTGATCGTGACGTAATAGAGCACGAAATACTTGCAAAAGATATAGTATATGGAATATATATGGATATATATGGAATTTCAATTTTCAAAAAAAAAAAATGGATGCAAAAAGTAATAGTCAACAGAATAAAATCAGTGTCAGGGATTTGACAAATACAAATATAACCTCAAGGCACAGTACTTGTTCCAATTCTTTCTTCTAATATTCGACACAGACAGACAAGTTAAAAATATAAGAATGGAAAAACACTGCAGCAAACCTACTGGCCCATACAAAGCACGTCCTTACCACTGCATGACAATAATCTCAAACGGATGTTAACCCGGTCTTGAATAAATTTTAGTTAACATAAGAATATAAGAAAGGAGGAACATTGCAGCAGGCCTGTTGGCCCATACTAGGCAGGTCCTTCACAAATCAATCCCACTAATAGAATTATTTTCCCAACCCACCTTCAACGCTACCCATGCAATAAGCTTTGATAAATCTATTTACTCATGTGCAAGTCCCACTCAAATCCATCCCCTCTCACTCATGTATTTATCCAACCTAAATTTGAGAAGGGACACTTAAACCAAGCTCACTTTGCTCAGTGGTGACCTGTACTTTGCTCTGTGAAGACGTGTCTAGTGTGCTCTCTGTGAATATGAGCAAGATGTCCTCTCTCTTGAGCAACTCTACCAGCAGCTTAAGGAAGAACTGAGGGTGGCTAAGCGTGAGATACAGCGACTGACTGAAGAAAACAAGAGGATTCGTAGTAATCCTCCTGTTGTGAATCCTCAAGTCAAGAAAGGAACATGGACAGTGGCTGGAAAACATGGGACAAAGGGATCAAGAGGATGGATGGAGATGTAGAAACAACGAAGATCCAGGAGACTGTTGTGGAAACATCGAACCCATTCTGTGCTCTGTGCTACCTGATGAATGGGAGTTGATTACAGGGAACGTCATGACGAACGACACCAGGGAAGGTAAGAACATTGTTCTTGTTGGGGATAATCAGATTAGGTACATGGATAGGGCCTTCTGCTTGAAGGATAGGAGTAGGAGACAGAGGGTTTGCTTTCCTGGGGCTGGGATAGAGGATATTGTTAACTGACTTGACATCATGAATGGTAATGGAATTAATCCTTTTGTCTGCCTCAGTGCTGGAGGCAATGATGTAGGCAAGCATAGAAGTGAGGATTTAGTTAGAAGGTACAGGACAGCAATAGACATAATTAAGAAAAAGGGGGGTACCCTGTTGTACACGGCATTTTGCCAAGAAGGGCTGTTGGAAATGAATGGTTGTCCAAAGCAACTGGTATTAATTGTTGATTGGACAAACACTGTAAGTGCAATGCAGTACCCTTCATTGACAAGGGACCTCTTTTATGGCAAAAATGACATATATGCCAAGGATGGGGTTCATTTATCTAGGTCTGGGGTGGGGGCATTGGCCACTGCAGTGGAGGGAACTGTTAGGGCTTTAAACTAGAAATAGTTAGTGGTACAGGTTTTGGGGGGAAAACAGTGAAGTCCTAGTGTAGTAATATTGTGAGTGTTAGGGAAATTAGTAATAGGCAGAATGAGGTGGATACTGGAAAGCCAGTGGAACTAGGTGACAAAGACAGTAATAGGTATAGTGGAAAAATAGAAATGAGTAGGAAGGGTAGAGAAAAGAGGGTCTTAATTTAAACTTATATTATACTAATAGTCGTTGTGCTAGGAATAAGATGGACGAGTTGAGATTAGCTGATGTATTTGCCATAACTGAGATGTGGTTTAATACGAAAAACGGGACATGTCTGCTGAGTGTCATGTGACCATGCAACGAGACAAAAGTATCGGGAAGGGGGGAGGGGTGGTACTGTATGTCCGAGATCGCTTGAACTGTTGCATAAAAACGAGTATGAAGTCTGAAATAACGATTCAAAGTCTGGATAAAATTTTCAGAGGGGCATGAAAAATTGATCTTAGGCGTAATATACCGTCCCCCAAACTTAGAGAGGGACGAATGGAAACTATTTAGGGAGGAAATTGTTAAGGCAACAAGGCACGATAACATATTAACATATTAAGAGGGGACAGTCACGCGCGTTTGTGCTCCGTCAAAAACTGCGTGTCTTGATAGTAGCAGAAAGAACAGAATGCGGGAAATAAGCGTGTGCAACAATAAAGTGCATATACTCCTTTGAACAAACAAAAAAGGAATATCAGTGAACGCTATATAGGAAAATATGGATTATAGTGTCACATGGAGAGTGCCGGTGGAGAAACGGTTACCGTGGGAAATAGACCTGACCAGCACTAATGAATTATTGCCGGATGTCGACACAAGTGGAAATAAACAAATATCGATCTATCTATAAGTAATATAATGAGTGACAAGGATATATATGTGCAGTGACATAGTGAACTAAATTGTAGATAAGAGTAATCTTAATTATCCCCAAGTATAGCGTACAATATATAGTGTAGATAGGGGAATATCTTACAAGCGACTGGCACTAGCGAACTATTGCCAGAGGTAAAGTGAAGTGTTAATAACGGATAAGTAACTACTATAGTCATAAGATATGAAACAAGTGGTGGTAGCATTGAGGTGCAGGGAATCACAGCATACATAAATTGAGCATACAACCGTTACCTCTACTAAACAGGAAATAATCTTTTCCTTAGAAGTGTAGGGGGAAGTTAGCGTAGGCCTAGCTGCTGTGTAAACAATAAAACAATGATCCCAGTATAGCGCAGTGAAAAGTGTAATTTGAAAGAATACAGTGTATATCCTTGAGATTAACAGTGTACAGCACTACATAAAAGGAATTTAAATAATAATAATAATAATAATAATAATAGTAAAAAAAAATAATAGTGAAGTGTGGCAGTGTGGGCAAGTCCTGGCCGGCTCACACCCACCCTACACCCACCACCCACTCTACACCACCACCCACTCTACACCACCACCCACATACTGCAAACTTGGTTCGTATAAATACATCTTGCATATTACTGGCACCAGCAAGAGAAAGGTAAAGTGGAAATCAGTTTTCTTCCGTGGCATACAGAGTGTAGTAGGATACAGACAGGATGTCAGCACAGCATATCTGTGAGACATGTAAAAAAATCCTTGGAAGGAAATCCAGAATCACATGCAACCTATGCTCTTCCAAACACCATATCTCTTGTACTAGACTAAATACAGCCTCAAAAAATGACCTCGAACTAGCAAGGTGCTTCTGGTTGTGCAATAAAGATGTAGAACTTTGGGGAGGTATCAGAAAGGTACTAAGAAGAGTAATAAATAATAAAAATAATCAAGAAAACAAGGATGACCTCTTGGATAGTCTACCAAAAATATATAAAACATGGGAGCAAGAGATAGTGTATCAAAAAATGCAGAATGTCCATACCACAACAGATGACTCGAAACTATCTAGTCACCCACATGGTGCTAAGCCAGACCCATCCCCCAGTCACAGCACTAATACCCACAGTTGCTGGTGCTGGCCCAGGCTCCCCCAGTCATAGCACTAATACCCACAGTGCTGGTGCTGGCCCAGGCTCTCCCAGCCATAGCACTAATACCCACAGTGCTGGTGCTGGCCCAGGCCCAGGCCCAGCCGCCGACCCAGACCCAGCCCCAGCCCCCAGCCCCAGTGCTGACCCAGACCCAGCCCCCAGCCTTACTGCCAGCCCAGACTCTCCTAGGGACACTACCAAAACCACCACAAAAACAGTAAATATACAACCATCTAAAACCGTAAATATACAACCATCATTGCACAAGACTGTGGCCCACAGTACAGATGTTGGAGAGGAGTCTCCTCCTTCTTCCTCTACTGGGGAAAGTAGATGGAATCCAGGACGGGGTGGCCCTGGCTTGGATACTGAGGATTATAGTGCAGTCCCAGAACCTGCAGAAATTGGCAACACACCTCCCAACAATTCTCAACCAAAGGTGAAGTTGTGTAAACATTATGCTTGGGGCATCTGTAAGCATGGAATAACAGGGGAAAAAATGGGACATGCAACTTTGACCATCCCAAAAAACGTAGCGACCTCCTGTCTAAAGGAGTGTGTCGTTCTTCTTCCTGTACTTTCTTTCACCCAAAAATGTGCCACTCCTCGGTCCTCCAGAAGCAGTGTTACAACATCGAGTGCCCTGCATACCATCTAAAAGGGACCAGGAGGCACAGACCCCACAAGACAAACAATAGTAGCTACGACAACCCAACTCCAGGTGATTTTTTAGTGGCAGGAAACGAAAAAAGAAAATGGAAGGAAATAAAAATAGTCCACCACCTTGGAGCCTTGTTGGACTGGAGGCGCAGCCAGTGGCCACCCATGGCCCTCCAGAATTACAACTACTGATGCCAATAACAAAATCCCCCCAACAAACACAGAATACAACCTCGTTCATATTTGCTAATATACAGGGCCTTAAGCCATCCACCAACAACAAAATACCTTTTATCAGTGGACTTCTAGAGGAGTCTAATGCAATGTTTGCAGCCTTCACAGAGACTCACACAAAAGATCACTTTGACAGTGAAATATGGATAAGTGGTTACAACCTTTTTAGATGCGACAGAAAAAACAGGCAACAAGGGGGGGTTGGCCTGTATGTCAAAGTGTCCCTTATCTGCACGGAGTTGCTGAACACCTCAAATGAGGTAGTTGAAGTTCTATCAATAAAGATCGAGAACCAAAACCTAGTCATTGTGGTTGTATACAAGCCACCAGATGCAACCTCACAACAGTTCAAGGAACAGCTACTGAAAATTGATTACTGTTTGGAAAACCTTCCAGCTCCATCCCCAAACATCTTACTGCATGGTGATTTCAACCTAAGGCATACAAAATGGAAGAATGTAGCAAATAATGTTATAGATGAAACAATCCCCGGAGGTAGCGCAGATGAAAGGTCACACACACATGAGCTACTAAGTCTCTGCGAAAAACACACCTTAAGCCAGCAGATAGTGGAGCCAACAAGACTAGAAAACACACCTGACCTTATCTTCACAAATAATGAGGACCTGATAAGAGACATAAGAATATCAAAAACAACTAATTCCGATCACAACCTAATCGAAGTCCAGACGTACATGCATAGGGGTCCTGATCAGCAGAATGCATGTACCTGTGAAGGTGTCTTCACAAAATACAACTTCAACAACAAGAACATCATCTGGGACCAGGTAAACCATGTCCTAAACGAAACATGTTGGGAAGATGTCTTAAATGACATGGATCCAAACCAGTGCCTTGAAAGGATCAACTTCCTGGTAACCAAAGCATGTTCTAGGCATATTCCCCTAAGAAAGAAGAGCAGGAGTAAACTGGAGAGAAAAAGACGCTCCCTCTACAGAAGACGACGAAGAGTCACTGAGCTCCTCAGGAGTGCTAGAACATCTGATACACGAAAGGGGGCACTGAACAGGGAAGTGGAAACTATCGAACTTAAGCTAAATGACTCTTACATGAACCAGGAGAGGCAGGAGGAGCTTAAAGCTATTAGTGAAATTGAAAGAAATTCAAAATATTTCTTTTCATATGCCCAAAACAAGGCAAATACCACATCTAGTATCGGGCCCTTACTCAGACAGGATGGGACTTACACAGATGACAACAAGGAAATGAGTGAAATATTGAAATCCCAGTACGACTCTGTGTTTAGTGAACCACTAATCGGTCTGAGGATCGATGATCCAAATGATTTCTTCATGAATGAGCCTCAAAACTCCATAAATGTAAGCCAGATTTCCGACATTACCCTAACTCCGATAGATTTCCAAAAAGCCATTGACAACATGCCTATGCACTTAGCCCCGGGCCCAGACTATGGAGGAGGAGCTTGGACATGGGTGAAATTCCACAGTCACTTAAAACAACGGATATAGCCCCACTCCATAAAGGTGGCAGCAAAGCATTAGCTAAGAACTATAGACCAATAGCTCTGACATCCCACATCATAAAAATCTTTGAAAGAGTGCTAAGAAGCAGGATTGCAAATCACCTGGATTCCCAAAATCTGCACAATCCAGGGCAACATGGGTTCAGGGCAGGTCGCTCCTGCCTCTCACAACTACTGGATCACTATGACATGGCCTTGGATGCACTGGAAGAAAATCAGAATGCAGATGTAATATACACAGACTTTGCAAAAGCATTTGACAAATGCGATCATGGCGTAATAGCCCATAAAATACGTGCTAAAGGAATAACTGGGAAAGTGGGGAGATGGATCTTCAACTTCCTAACAAATCGAACACAAAGAGTAGTGGTCAACAGAGTTAAATCGGAGGCTGCCATAGTGAAGAGCTCTGTTCCACAAGGCACAGTACTCGCCCCCATCTTATTCCTTATCCTCATATCAGACATAAACAGAGATATACGCCACAGCACCGTATCATCCTTTGCGGATGATACTAGGATCTGCATGAGGCTGTCATCTGCTGAGGACGCGGTTAATCTCCAAGAAGATATAAACAAAGTTTTCCAATGGGCAACGGTAAACAATATGATGTTCAATGAGGACAAATTCCAACTACTCCGTTATGGAAAACTGGAGGAGATAATAACTAGAACAGAGTATACTACTGACTCCGGCCATACAATAGAGCGGAAAACTAATGTAAGGGACCTGGGAGTAGTAATGTCTGAGGATCTCACTTTCAAGGATCACAACAGTGCCACGATCGCACGTGCAAAGAAAATGATAGGATGGATAATGAGAACTTTCAAAACGAGAGATGCCAAGCCCATGATGATCCTTTTCAAATCACTTGTTCTCTCTAGGCTGGAATACTGCTGTACATTAACATCTCCATTCAAAGCAGGTGAAATCGCAGATCTAGAGAGTGTACAGAGATCCTTTACTGCACGTATAAGTTCTGTCAAGCACGTTAACTACTGGGAACGCTTGGAAGCACTTGACTTGTACTCGTTGGAACGCAGGAGGGAGAGATATATCATAATCTACACTTGGAAAATCCTAGAAGGAATGGTCCCAAGTCTGCACACAGAAATCACTCCCTACGAAAGTAAAAGACTGGGCAGGCGATGCAAAATGCCCCCAATAAAAAGTAGGGGCGCCATTGGTACACTAAGGGAAAACACCATAAGTGTCCGGGGCCCAAAACTGTTTAACAGCCTCCCATCAAGCATTAGGGGAATTGCCAATAAACCCCTGGCTGCCTTCAAGAGAGAGCTGGACAGATACCTAAAGTCAGTGCCGGATCAGCCGGGCTGTGGCTCGTACGTTGGACTGCGTGCGGCCAGCAGTAACAGCCTAGTTGATCAGGCCCTGATCCATCGGGAGGCCTGGTCATGGACCGGGCCGCGGGGGCGTTGATCCCCGGAATTGGAATTTTTTGACTGGGAATTTGGAATCTAATGACTTTTTAGAAGTGGTTCAGGATTGTTTTTTGAAGCAGTTTGTGACAGAACCTACAAGGGGAAATAACCTGCTTGACTTGGTTCTGGCAAACAAGGAAACCCTTGTTAATAATTTGGAAATTACAGAGGAACTCGGTGCAAGTGATCACAAATCAATTACCTTTAGCACTGAATGGAAGTATGATAGTAGGAATAACTCAGTAACGGTCCCAAATTTTCGCTTAGCAGATTACAATGAGCTTAGAGAACACTCATCATCTCTTGACTGGGGTAACGAAGAGAGCTATTAATATGACATCACCCTGTCATTTTCTAAACCATTTATATAAGCACATAAGAATATACTGCCCTATAAATTCAAACACCAAAATCATTAGGAATGCCTTAAGTTCTTTGAATGTAGGCTCGGCAGACACACCACAATTAACACCTGGAAAATTCTGGAAGGATTGGTCTCAAATCAACGTTCCGAAATAACTCCTGAGAGAACAAAAGGCTCGGCAGTGTACGGTGCCTCTAATGAAAAGCGAAAGTGCAATGAGTACACTCAATATGTGAGAAGGGACTAAGGTTTTCCAACTCAGGCTCTTAGCTGTCACGAGGGAATTGGATAAGTTCCTAAAATTAGTTCCGTATCAGTCGGGTTTTGGTGAATATATTGGACTGTGTGCGGCTAGCACCAACAGCCTAGTTATCAGGCCATCCACCGGGAGGCCTAGTTTGGAACTGAACCACGGGGGCAGTGACCCCCTGAATCATTTTCAGATAATCCACCTGGAACAATGTTCACCAGGATGATGTGACATGACTGGGGAGTGACATGTAACATGACTGGCGAGTGACAATGATGTGACATGACTAGCGAGTGATATAATGATGTGATATTACCGGGAATGTTCTGATGGTTAGTGCTTAACACTGAATCTCATACAATTACACTCACCTTGAAGTGACCTCTTCATCATGTTTATGCGCTTCTCTCTCTACCAGATTACACCTTAGGGTTACACAGACGTGTATATATATGAATATATAGCATATTTTAATTAGTATGTTAGTAATTAGTAGTTAAATGGGCAGTGTCTGAGGTGTGACCCTTCCCAAAGTCACTTATAATCGTGTGCATGCAATGTTCTTGCAATCATTAATGCATGCTATGCCAATATACATAGTAATTCTGGAGTCTACCTGGAGGGTATTTCGGTGATCAACGCCGCCGCAGCCGGATCCACGACCAGGCCTCACGGTGGTTCAGGGTCTGATCAACCAGGCTGTTACTCCTGGCCGCACGTAGTCCAACGTACGAACCACAGCCCGGCTGACCAGCTCTGTCTAGCTCCCTCTTGAAGGCAGCCAGGGGCCTATTGGTGATTCCCTTTATGCATGGTGGCAGGCTGTTGAACAGTCTTGGGCCCCAGACACTTATGGTGTTTTCTCTTAGTGTACCAGTGACGCCTCTACTTTTCACTGGGGGTATTTTGCACCGCCTGCCCAGTCTTTTACTTTCGTAGGGAGTGATTGCTGTGTGCAGATTCGGGACCATTCCTTCTAGGATTTTCCAGTTGAAAATTATGATATATCTCTCTCGCCTGCGTTCCGACGAGTATAAGTCAAGTGCTTCCAAGCGTTCCCAGTAGTTGAGGTGTTTGATAGAACTTATATGTGCAGTAAAGATTCCCTGTACACTCTCTAAATCTGGAATTTCACCTGCTTTGAACAGAAATGTTAATGTACAGCAATATTCCAGCCTAGAGAGATCAAGTGATTTGAAAAGGATCATCATTGGCTTGGCAACTCTTGTTCTGAACGTTCTCATTATCCATCCTATCATTTTCTTTGCAGTAGTGATCGTGGCACTGTTGTGATCCTTGAAAGTGAGATCCTCAGACAATACCACTCCCAGGTCCCTCACATTACTTTTTCATTCTATTATATGATCAGAGTTTGTAGTATACTCAACTCTAATTATTATCTCCAGTTTTCCATAACGGAGTAGTTGGAATTTGTCTTAATCGAACCTTATATTGTTTTCCGTTGCCCACTGAAAAGCTTGGTTTATATCTTCTTGGAGGTTAACCGTGTCCTCAATAGACGAGTCTCATGCAGCTCCTAGTATCGTCTGCAAAGGATGACACGGTGCTGTGGATTACATCTCTGTCTATGTCTGATATGAGCATGAGAAACAGGATGGGGGCGAGTACTGTGCCTTGTGGAACAGAGCTTTTCACTATGGCAGCTTCCGATTTAACTGTTGGCCACTACTCTCTGTGTTCGATTGGTTAGAAAGTTTAAGATTAATCTCCCCACTTTGCCAGTTATTCCTTTAGCACGTATTTTGTGCACTGTTACGCCATGATCACACTTGTCAAAGGCTTTTGCAAAGTCTGTGTATATTACATCTGCAGTCTGTTTTTATTCCAGTGCGTCCAAGACCATATCACAGTGATCTAGTAGTTGCGAGAGGCAGGAGCGACCTGCTCTGAACCCATATTGCCCTAGTTTGTGCAGTTTTGGGGATATCCAAGTGGTTTGCAATCGTGCTTCTTAGCACTCTTTCAAATATTTCTATGTGGGACTTTAGAGCTATTGGTCTATAGTTTTTAGCTAATGCTTTGTTCCCACCTTTATGGAGTGGGGCTATATCCATTGTTTTTTGTGACTGAAATTTCACCCATGTCTAAGCTCCTCCACAGTATACTTAGGGCACACGAAAGAGGTTTCTTGCAGTTTTTAATGAATACAGGGTTCCACTAGTCTGGGTCTGGGGCTGAGTGCATGGGCATGTTATCAATGGCTTTCTCAAAGTCTATCGGAGTTAGGGTAATGTCGGAAATATGATATACATTGATGGAGTTTTGAGGCTCACTCATGAAAAAATCATTTGGATTGTCGATCTTTAGACTGATTAGTGGCTCGCTAAACACAGTCATATTGAGATTTCAGTACCTCACTTATTTCTTTGTTGTCATCTGTGTAAGTCCCATCTTGTCCAGGCAAGCGCCCGATACTAGATGTGGTATTTGCCTTGTTTTTGGCATATGAAAAGAAATATTTCAAATTTCTTTCAATTTCACTAATCACTTCTAGCTCTTCCTGTCTCTCCTGGGTCCTTTATGAGTTCTTTAACTTAAGATCGATATTTTCCACTTCCATGGTCAGCGCTTCCTTCCGTGTATCAGATAATCTAGCGTTCTTGGTAGATCAGTGATTCTTCGTCGTCTTCTGTAGAGGAAGCGTCTCTCTCTCTCCAGTTTACTTCTCTTCTTCTTAGAGGAATATGCATTGAACATACTTCACCTGCCAGGAAGTTGATTTTCTCAAGGCACTGGTTTGGATCCATGTTACTTAAGATATCTTTCCAACATGTTTCATTTAAGACATGGTTCACCTCGCCCCAGTTGATATTCTTGTTGTTGAAGTTGTATTTGGTGAAGACACCTTCACAGCTACGTGCATTTTGCTGATCAGGACTCCTATGCATGTAAGTCTGAACTTCGATTAGATTGTAATCGCAATTAGTTTTTTTTATACTGTTATGTCTCTTAACAGGTCCTCATTATTTGTGAAGATAAGGCCAAGTGTGTTTTCCAGTCTTGTTGGCTCCACTATCTGCTGACTTAGGGTGTGTTTATCGCAGAGATTTAGTAGCTCATGTGTGTGTGTGACCTTTTATCTGCGCTGCCTCTAGGGATTGTTTCTGCTATAACAATATTTGCTACATTCTTCCATTTTGTATGCCTTAGGTTGAAATCACCAAGCAGTAAGATGTTTGGGGATGGAACTGGAAGGCTTTCCAGACAGTAATCAATTTTCAGTAGCTGTTCCTTGAACTGTTGGGGGGTTGCATCTGGTGGCTTATATACAAACACGATGACTAAGTTTTGGTTCTCGATCTTTATTGTTAGAACTTCAACTATATCATTTGTGGTGTTCAGCATCTCCGGGCAGATGAGCGACCTCTTTGACATACGGGCCAACCCCCCTCCCCCCCACTTGTTACCTGTTCTTTTTGTCACATGTAAAAAGGTTGTACCCATTTATCCATATTTCCTTGTCTAAGTGATCTTTTGTGTGGGTGTCTGCAAACATCGCATTTGACTTCTCTACAAGTCCACTGGTAAAAGGTACTTTGTTGTTGGTGGATGGCTTAAAGCCATGTATATTAGCAAATATGAACGAGGTTGTATTTTGTGTTTGTTGGGGGGATTTTGTTATTAGCATCAGTAGTTGTGGTTCTGGAGTGACATGGGGGGGGGGGGGCACTGGCTGCGCCTCCAGTCCAACAAGGCTCCAAGGTGGTGGGACTATTTTTGTTATTTCCTTCCATTATCTTTTTTGTTTCCTACCACTAAAAATTCACTTAGAGTGGGGTTGTAACTAAGATTACTCATCCAGTGACCACTCCGTGTACACGTCACCAGCAGTACAATTCAACCAGTGACCACCCTGTGTACAAGTCAGCAGTAGTACAGTCCAACCAGTGACCACTCCGTGTACATCTCAGTAGTACAATTCAACCAGTGACCACCCCATGTACACGTCAGCAGTAGTACAACACGGTGTTACATCCAGTGATTATCCCGTATACACCTCAGCAGTAGTACAACACGTAGTGTTACTCGCCCAGTGACCATCCTGTGTACACCTCAGCAGTAGTACAACACGATGTTCCATCCAGTGACCCCGTGAATATCTCAGCAGTAGTAAAACACGGTGTTACTTCTATGGATCATCCCATGTACACCTCAGCAGTAGTACAACACGTGGTGTTACTCACCCAGTGACCACCCCGTGTACACCTGAGCACCTGCTTGCAGTACCTCCCCGTTGACTCATGCGTCTGCCACCACTGCTACCGTCTATCATCACAACTGAAGGACACTTTCCACTACTCCCCAGTACCTCAAACACTATTCTTTAATATGCTACTATATATTTCGCATTTTGCAATGCTATTTTCAACTGGTTTCAATAACGTTTAAAAACTATTGTTAATATCTATTTTTTGTTGACAAAGTAAGATAACATGTATACCCGGCCTCCGGCAGCGCACGGTGTAAACAAAGTCCAATGGAATCTTGGTAGACTAGGTGCATGCTAAGTACATTTAATTCTCGATTCAGCAATACTTTTTAACACAAGCTTTAACACACTAATACCAAACCGACAAACCACTTCATCATTCGTGACCAGGGGTAAACAAACAAGCAACGGATACTAGCATGATAGTTAAAAATACTCAAAATGGGCGACGGGCAGCAGCGTGGTCCAACCTTGGAGAGGAGGGGCTCAAGTTGGCGGTCGCTGCGATTGTTCCCAAACCTACCTGCTCTCCCTGACCGTCCTCAGCTTGTTCCTATGTTACTGTCGTGTTTATCACCTTCCATTTCTTCCAGTGTTTTTTTTTTTATGGGTGTGCTAAACACATTTCAATGCTCAAGTTGCGTAATGAATTTAATGTATCAGCACATACAACACTAGATTATTATTAGCCCTACTCTGGCGAGGTCTATTTATATTTTTTACTGTTCCTAGGCACCCCTCCCTTACTCTTACTTACTGGTATCTTTCCTATTTCCAAATCATTTTATTTTTCCTTTCACTGTATTATAATACTTATTTTTGTATTTCCGTTTCCTCTGTTCCCTGGCAACGCCACGGCAACTATCAAGATCTGGGAATTGTCAGGCTGCACGCAGAAAATTTTACCTTGTTTTTATGCTCTCTATTACAGGTTAGGTTTGCCTCGCAGAACTGAAACTAGTCTTTGTCTTGCTTCACTGCCTTCAACTGCACTGTTCTTTGTTCCAGAAATAGGCTTACTCCAACCCCGTTCACCCCCCCCCCCACACACACTACTGCTTACTCTACTGAAGAGGGCTACATCCGTCAGCCTAGTCACTGTCATCATTCCTTGCTTTGTCCCCAATTCCAGTCTCTAAGCTCTTTCATTCTCAAAAAAAAAAAAGAAAAATATTTTAGGAAATGCACTAGTTCAACAATAACTGTAGATGTGTGGTAAACTGCTAAATAGCCCCGTTGTAGTAAATACTCTGGGTAGTTTAACTGTTTGACTACGTGATTGAAAATGAGTGGGTGGGAGTGTAAGACTGGCCTAACATGGGCCAATAGGTCTACTAGTCTTCCATTTTTGTCTTCCTCTCGTGTGAACGGAAATAGTCACTGGAAAGTCACAGAAAAATAATTAAAATTTTGGCTAGGAAGGAAATCACTGGAAATATTTAAATTTTATTTAAATACCATAAACAGGTTATGTCAGTTTAAACTTTTTTCTGTGACTTTCTGCAACTATTTTTTCCTGTGACTTTTTCCTGGATTCCCTCTCCAAAATATCCTCTTTGCATAAACATTATTTAATGTCCAACTGTTGCAATTAAAGTCACAACACATGTCCGTTCACTGCTGCTGCCGTGGACATGCTCGATAATATTCGAGTAATATAATCATTATATATACAATAAGCACTAAACCCGTGTGGAATATTCACTATCATACCTGAACCATCATTGTATTTATGGCTACTAGGTTGAGTCGGCAGAACAGATGGTGTACCTAACAACTATGTTGCAAGTGGTTTCTTCAGCCTTTACAATGAATCACAACTCATGAAGGCCAAGCTGACAGTGATTATAAACGTTATTATCCTAGCAGCTGCTTAAAATATATCTTCTCTAGTATCCCATTTACTGGCTGAAACATTATATTAGTATTTTCTTATCTAGAACTTTAATATAAATTTTTAATGTGTTACGTTCGTCATAAGTAACTTACCAATTATCATGACGATAATCTTTCTTCGTGACACACTTGCCAATTATCTTTATTGTCTTCCAGTCTTTCATTACTTTTGCTTTTTTACTTATACCAAATACTTTTTGTTTGCCTTGAATGAAATCGGTTTTATTTTTGTCAATTTTCCTCGTTTATCCCTAGTTCCTTGAGCCCTTCGAGAGCATGGCTACAATTATCACCCTTGAGTCAAGAATCTGTGGTTCTTTTTCCCCTGGCCTGTTCTACAGCCTACACCCACCCTACCAACACTCACAAGCTACAGAATAACATCCCCATCTATAACCTGTTTAAGTTTATTAGTTAGTTGGGTTATTAAGTAATTAAGGATTCATGCCACCTGTACCCTCACCAGTCATGAATACTTTAATACCTAAAATCGAAATTAAAGCTAACTGTTTATACAGTGACACACTTATCTGTTTATATACCTTCTTCAGATTGTGTTCAATATGATTATATATCGCTGTTTATGTGCCAACAGACACTTCTATTGTCCTGCATTATGGCGTCAGTACAGTAAATCTGGGGCCACTGTATCCGACAGATCTTAGGAGTGGCCTCGACCCTTTGCCCATTCTCCTGTCTAGCTTTTTGTTCCCACCAACAACAGAGGAGCAGAGACCATAACGAAGATGAGAAATCTAGCAGCAGGGTCTGGTGTTGCTGACAAGGGTGACCGTGTTATGCAAACCAAAGCAGCCAATCTAACCACGGCTGTGTACGTGACTGTAGCTCAGCAAGCTGCCTTACACTCCCTAGTGCCGTCCCTCCGTCCTTACGGGGTTCAGAGACGGGAGGCAACAAACTGACAGTAACACCACCATTCACCCGCTGTATGGCAACACCTAACAACATAAAAGCTATAGTAGCATTAAAATAAAGCTTCAGCAGAGGGGATAAATGGGTTTATACAAGTCAAAGAGTTTGGCTACTCACCGGTATGTACACTAGCATGATATGTCCTGGAACACTGTATAAACTCCCGTCTTTACGATAACTTCATGGGTTCCCAGATCACAACACCAGTCGTCTGTAATGTTTGGGCGGGTGCACACAACTATTACCTTCTCCACACACTTCCGCTCCACCTCCACCAACAACTTTCCATAGACTCTTGTCCTAGACGTAGTTATTGGCACATTGCTCATTAAAAAATATTTGTTGGCTTGGTGGACTACGTCATTAGGTGGCAGGAGGCTGGCTGGCACCCCTCACAGAGAGTTCCGCTGTGGGCGCCCAGGAGCAGCCGCCTGTGGGGCCTCCTGCTGATCCCGTAGGTGATAGCTGCTCATTATGCCTTGCCCATCTTAATCCCAGAGCAGTTTAGGCTTGTTGGAAAGCAGAGATCGTGGGGGAGGGGGGGATGTGGGCAGTTCTGGAGCAGGCGCAACAAACTCCCTCCCTACCGCGGGTTCGTCTCCCACTGAACCTCCCGCGCACACACCCGTATTGACTCCGCCACGAGGCCACGTTGCCGCCTCTCACTTTATCAGTAAATACACAACACTCACCAGCATCTTATTTCCTAGTCTCTCTCTCATTAAAGCGCTTCACGAGAATTACAAACCTTTTCCTGGTTGCTGATGAGTTAAAATGTCAGTAAGCTCGCATACTTAACGAGAATGTCATAAGCCCCCGCTTGTGAGTGAAATCAATAGAACTGCCAGATTCGTAGATTTGGCACCGAAGCACAGCGAGTCGATGGCACCCAAAGGCACTGTCCCACGCTCGCGCCAAACAAACAAAGAATAAATAATGAAACTATTCAATATCTACGGCACAACCATAGAAAGTAACATGAAAGAAGGCATAAGACAATAACAAGGCATCATCAAACAATATTGTCAGTATCTAGGAAGTTAGGCGGTGCTGACTTGCTGACCGCGACTACTGAACATTCAAGATAAGGTAACTTCTTAGTACTTACACCCTGTACAACATGCTGGAACAACTCGTCCTTCTTGTACAAATGTAGAAAAATGTATGTGATCGAAGGAGAAGTTAAATAAGTTTTAGTGACGTGCATGCATGCCTCCTACAGACGCTAAAATTAACCAAAATTAGTAAATTAGAAGTGTTTCCTTCCGTGCACGTGAGAACTTCCGCGACAGCTACAGTACGCCTTTGACACTTGGTTCACTTTCGTGCATAACCTTGACACTAGCCTTCTAAGACTCCAGCCTCTCTCTCCACCATTCATAGCGTGCTCAGACCTCAGATTCTTCCCCTCCCCTTCACCCTCCCCTGGTCCTCATCCACAACCTCACACCTTCACCTTACACTGGGCTGCCAGGACCCAGCCAAGACCCTTCAAGACTCACCTCACCCTGTACAATCAACACCGTCCTTAACATCAAGCCTCTACTTTTATCACACTACCTTCACTTTCCACATGTCTCTTGTATATCTCACACCTCCTCTAGCCCAACATCATTTCTCCCAGCACGGCACACTCAATCCCTCTTAGCCCATTCAGCCTCTTGCACATTTTCCTTTCCAAGTATCGACGGGAAGTGGCTCCTCCCGTTAGGCTTTCCAAATCGCGTTCTGAAGCTACGGTCCGGTCCGCCTATCCTGGAATTTAACCACACGCTGTCCTCTTTCCAGACTTGTCCCGGGACACAGAGACGTGGTTATACACATGCATGGCTACACAGTTTTAAGATAAAGTATGAAGGTACTCAAGGGACGACCAGAAAGTAGTAATGCCGGTCGAAGAAGTGGGAGAACCAGGTACCAGGACCCGACCACTGCAAATACACATGTATGAACAAGCACTTGTAAGGACAGAAAAAGATAAGGAAAAGACTACATTTTCGAATCTTGTCAGATAATACAAAATTAAACGAATATCCTACAGGTTAAAAACTACACCTTTTAGCTTCCAGAGAGCTATGAACTTCATCCTTAGCACTGTGTTGGGTTGGCACTCACTAGCACACCTGGATGGTGTAGTAGTCTATTTAGGGACAGTTGCAGAACATGTTGACAACCTTGTGGAAACACTCAGACTGCTGGATAAAGCAGGCTTTAAAGTGAATGTAAAGGAATGTATACTGACAACCACGAGCTTTAAATTCCTAGGTTTTCATGAGAACCCTGAAGGCATTCGTCTAAATCCTGATAAGTGTAAGGCGATTCAGAAACGCCAAGACCTAGAACTGCAAAAGAAATCATGAGATCTCAGGTGCAGCATCCTACTTCAGAAGATAATAAAGCTTCTGCAGCTAGCGGCACCACTGACAGATTTAAAAGAATAAAAAGGCAGCAGTAAATAGTTAATGGTCCAAGTCTGACCGAAACGTCGTCATAAGTTTCAGTCTACTACGTGTGGGCTGTTTGTATATAGGAAATACATTCTAGCTCTACATTATTCCCTCCCATAAAGGAACTAGCTAGCACAATAACTCACATAAGCCAACACACACACACACACACACACATTATATGTATATGTATATATATATATATATATATATATATATATATATATATATATATATATATATATATATATATATATATATATATATTCTTTCTTTCAACACACCGGCCGTATCCCACCGAGGCGGGGTGGCCCAAGAGGAAAAACGAAAGTTTCTCCTTTTACATTTAGTAATATATACAGGAGAAGAGGTTACTAGCCCCTTGCTCCCGGCATTTTAGTCGCCTCTTACAACACGCATGGCTTACGGAGGAAGAATTCTGTTCCACTTCCCCATGGAGATAAGAGGAAATAAACAAGAATAAGAACTAGAAAGAAAATAGAAGAAAACCCAGAGGGGTGTGTATATATGTGCTTGTACATGTATGTATAGTGTGACCTAAGTGTAAACAGAAGTAGCAAGACATACCTGAAATCTTGCATGTTCATGAGACAGAAAAAAGGACACCAGCAATCCTACCATCATGTAAAACAATTACAGGCTTTCGTTTTACCCTCACTTGGCAGGACGGTAGTACCTCCCTGGGCAGTTGCTGTCTACCAACCTACAACCTATATATATAAATATATATATACATTATATATATATATATATATATATATATATATATATATATATATATATATATATATATGTCGTGCCGAATATGTGAAACTGGTCAATTAGCAAGAACTCATTTAAAATTAAGGCCTTTCTAAAACTTTCTCTTATACGTCTAAACATATATTTCTTTCATTAATGTTAATATAAAAATTTATAATTTCGCACTAAAAGAATCTTAGAAAACTTACCTAACCTTATTATAACAAGAACAATTTATTTTAGCCTAACCCAACTAAATATATTTTAGATTTGTTTACAATAATTTAATACTAAACAAGCACACTGAAATATATTTTTTTCGTTAGTTTAAGAATGATTTTGGCGAAATTATTCCATACACAAATTTTCGCTTGTCCTATATGGCAAGATGAGCGTTGCTATTTAAGCCAAGATCGCAAGTTCTGCCTATTCGGCACAACATGTATATATATATATATATATATATATATATATATATATATATATATATATATATATATATATATATATATATATGTATGTATAAATATATATATATGTCGTGCCGAATAGGCAGAACTTGCGATCTTGGCTTAAATAGCAACGCTCATCTTGCCATATAGGACAAGCGAAAATTTGTGAATGCAATAATTTCGCCAAAATCATTCTGAACCTAACGAAAAAAATATATTTCACTGTGTTTGTTTAGTATAAAATTATTGTGAACAAATCTAAAATATATTTAGTTGGGTTAGGCTAAAATAAATTGTTCTTGTTATAATAAGGTTAGGCAAGTTTTCTAAGATTCTTTTGGAGCAAAATTAAATTTTTTTACATTAACATTAATGAAAAAAATATATCTTTAAACGTATAAGAGAAAATTTTAGAAAGGACTTAATTTTAAATGAGTTATTGCTAATTGACCAGTTTTACATATTCGGCACGATATATATATATATATATATATATATATATATATATATATATATATATATATATATATATACATGCATATATATATATACATATATATATATATATATATATATATATATATATATATATATATATATATATATATATATATATATATGTGTGTGTGTGTGTGTGTGTGTGTGTGTGTGTGTGTGTTTGTGTGTACTCACCTAGTTATACTTACCTAGTTGAGGTTGCAGGGGTCGAGTCCGAGCTCCTAGCCCCGCCTCTTCACTGGTCGCTACTAGGTCACTCTCCCTGAACCGTGAGCTTTATCATACCTCTGATTAAAAATATGTATAGATCCCGCCTCCACTACATCGCTTCCCAAACTATTCCACTTGCTGACTACTCTGTGGCTGAAGAAATACTTCCTAACATCCCTGTGATTCATCTGTGTCTTCAACTTCCAACTGTGCCCCCTTGTTACTGTGTCCAATCTCTGGAACATCCTTTCTTTGTCCACCTTGTCAATTCCTCTCAGTATTTTGTGTGTCGTTATCATGTCCCCCCTATCTCTCCTGTCCTCTAGTGTCGTCAGGTTGATTTCCCTTAACCTCTCCTCGTAGGACATACCTCTTAGCTCTGGGACAAGTCTTGTTGCAAACCTTTGCACTTTCTCTAGTTTCTTTACGTGCTTGGCTAGGGGTGGGTACCAAACTGGTGCCGCATACTCCAATATGGGCCTAACGTACACGGTGTACAGGGTCCTGAACGATTCCTTATTAAGATATCGGAATGCTGTTCTGAGGTTTGCTAGGCGCCCATATGGTGCAGCCGTTATTTGGTTGATGTGCACTTCAGGAGATGTGCCTGGTGTTATACTCACCCCAAGATCTTTTTCCTTGAGTGAGGTTTGTAGTCTCTGGCCCCCTAGACTGTACTCCGTCTGCGGTCTTCTTTGCCCTTCCCCAATCTTCATGACTTTGCACTTGGTGGGATTGAGCTCCAGGAGCCAATTGCTGGACCAGGTTTGCAGCCTGTCCAGATCCCTTTGTAGTTCTGCCTGGTCTTCGATCGAGTGAATTCTTCTCATCAACTTTACGTCATCTGCAAACAGGGACACCTCAGAGTCTATTCCTTCCGTCATGTCGTTCACAAATACCAGAAACAGCACTGGTCCTAGGACTGACCCCTGTGGGACCCCGCTGGTCACAGGTGCCCACTCTGACACCTCGCCACGTACCATGACTCGCTGCTGTCTTCCTGACAAGTATTCCCTGATCCATTGTAGTGCCTTCCCTGTGTGTGTGTGTGTGTGTGTGTGTGTGTGTGTGTGTGTGTGTGTGTGTGTGTGTGTGTGTGTGTGTGTGTGTGTGTGTGTGTGTGTGTGTGTGTGTGTGTGTGTGTGTGTGTCGAATAGGTAAAACTTGCGATTTTGGTTTAAATAGCAACGCTCTTCTTGCCGAATAAGGCAAGCGAAAATTTGTGTATGCAATAATTTCGCAAAAATCCTTCTGACCCTAACGGAAAAAATATATTTCATTGCGTTTGTTTATTATTAAATTATTGTAAATTTATCTAAAATATATTCAGCTGGATTAGGCTAAATTAAATTGCGCTTGTTATATTAAGGTTAGGCAAGTTTTCTAAGGTTCTTTTGCTACAAAATTATTAATTTTTAAACTAACATAAATGAAAAAAATATATCTTTCAACGTATAAGAGAAAATTTTAGAAAGGACTTAATTTTTAATGAGTTCTTGCTAACTGACCAGTTTTACCTATTCGGCACGACATATATACAGATCAGGATACCTTTGATATACTATTGATGAGGTTCGAAAGTATTATTACTCCCGGAACCTGGCCTTGGGCCAGGCTTGTCTGGTGCTTGCCCACACACCCATCATAGCCTGGCTGATCTGATACCTGATGAAGATTCTTGTCTAGTTTCCTCTTGAAAACTTCTACACTTATCCTAGTAGTGTTTCTGATATCTTCTGATGATCCATTTTAAATCACCTGTTCTCTCTAGGCTGGAATACTGCTGTACACTAACAACTCCATTCAAGGCAGGTGAAATCGCAGATCTAGAGAATGTAGAGAGAACCTTTACTGCACATATAAGTTCCGTCAAACACCTTAATTACTGGGAACGCTTGGAGTTATTTGACCTGTACTCACTGAAGCGCAGGCGAGAGAGATAGTACATCATAATCTACACGAGAGAGAACAAGCGTCTTGAAAAGTGTCATCACTGACACTAACACTATAACCCTTGTTTTGAAAGTTCTCATTATTCACCCCGTAATCTTCCTAGCTGTCATGATATTTGCTTGTCCTGACATTCGTGTTCTTTGAATGAAACGTCAAGCCAAAATAATTACTCCCAGGTCTTTCACGTGTTCCTTTTGCTCTATTTGAGGATCCTCTTGACTTTTTTATACAATGTCCATTCTGAGTACTTCATTCTTTCCATATCCAAGCAACTGGAACTTATCACCATTGAACGCCAAGTTCTCCACTGCCCACTGGAAAGCCCTGTTTATATCTTCCTGCAATTTGCCACTGTCTTCTACCGAGGTGATTTTCATGCTCATTTTAGTGTCGTCTACAAATGATGATACAAAACTGTGGCGGGTATTTTTTATTTATGTCTGGAATGAGAATAAGAAACAACAGAGGTGCCAGGACAATGTGGAAAAAGACACTTATTCAGGACATTTATTAAAGGAAACGTTTCGCCACGAGTGACTTCTTCAGTCTTAATACAGAAATAACTAAGAAAACGAGTATATACTGAAGTCTCAACTTCGCTCGGTGATTAGTGAACCGTTAATCAGACTCAGGGTCGACAATCTGAACGATTTTTTTTGAGACCGAGATTCATTTATCCAGAATTTCTGACATAACCCTAACACCACTGTACTTTGAAAATCAATTGACGACATGCCCATATACTATGCCCCAGGCCCAGACTTGTGGAACTCCGTGATCATCAAGAATTGTAAGAAACCCCTTTTGCGTTCCTTAAAAATTCTATGGAGAGGGACCCTAGACACGGGGGTCAACCCACAGTCACTAAAAACAACGGATATAGACCCACTCCACAAAAATGGCAGCAAACCAATACCAAAGAATTACAGACCGATAGCGTCTGAAAGGATATAGGAAAGCACTGGTTTGGTAAAAGAGTTGTGGTAAATGTAATACCTATTTACAAGGCAGGTGACAGGTCCTTAGCTTCGAACTATAGACCAATAAGCCTTACCTCCACCGTGGGAAAATTTATGGAATCAATAATTGCCGAGGCAATTCGTAGCCATCTTGAAAGGCATAAACTGATTTATGAATCTCAATAAGGTTTTACAAAGGGGCGTTCCTGTCTTACGAATTATTAACTTTTTTCACTAAAGTATTTGAGGAGGTAGATCATGGTAATGAATATGATATTGTGTATATGGACTTCAGTAAGTTAAGGCACACGGAATAGGAAGGGAAATTTTTTCCTGGGTAAAGGCATGGTTGACAAATAGGCGGCAGAGAGTTTGCATAAATGGGGAGAAATCAGACTGGGGGCACGTCACAATCGGTGTCCCACAGGGGTCAGTGTTGGGCCCCTGGTGGTTCACAATTTACATAAACGACATAGATGAGGGAATAAATAGTGACAAAAGCAAATTTGCTGATGACACCAAAATAGGCCATCCAATTAATTCTAATGAGGACATTAGAGCACTCCAGAATGATTTGAATAGACTGATGCAGTGGTCGGAGAAGTGGCAGATGCAGTTTAATATAGCTGATATTTTTAGAAGTCACCTTGAAGAACATAATTTGATTAATGAATGTCAGCATGGGTTCACGAGAGGTCGTTCCTGCTTGACAAATTTACTGACGTTCTTTAATAGAACATTTGAGGCAGCAGTGATAAAGAATATGATATTGTTTATTTGGATTTCAGTAAAGGCTTCGATAGAGTACCTCACAAGAGACTCTTAAGAAAAGTGGCAGCCCATGGTACAGGAGGTAAAGTTCTAGCATAGATAGAGGCATGGCTTACCAACAGAAAGCAGAGAGTTTCTATTAATGGGGTCAAATCTGAATGGGGATTAGTCGGCGTTCCACAAGGATCAGTTTTAGGCACTCTCTTTTTAATAATTTACATTAATGACCTTGATGAAGGAATTACAAGTGACATGAGCAAATTTGCTGATGATATAAAAATAGGCAGTATGATTCATTCTGAGGAGGATACCAATGAACTCCAGGAGGATTTGGACAAATTAATGTCGTGGTCTGAAAGGTGGCATATGAAGTGCAATGTGAACAAGTGGAAGGTCCTAGTCTTTGGGAACGAAAATAACCCTCGAAGTTATAAACTAGGTGAAGTAGAGCTTGACCACACAGCTTGTGCAAAGGACTTGGGAGTCATGGTAAGCAGAAACCTAAAGCCAAGACAGCAGTGCCTAAGTGTACGCAATAAGACTAACAGATTACTAGGATTTATTTCAAGAAGTATAAGTAACAGGAATCCAAAAGTTATTTTACAGCTCTATCACTAGTAAGACCTCACTTGGATCTGTCCACTGTGATATCGTCTATTGCGCCCCCTGAATGGGGCCCAATGTTTATAGTGGAATGGACTTATCCCATGTTAGATTTTCTTACTAGACAAAATACAGTAATGTGGTGGTGAAGGGAAGGAATATTGTTGCACTGGGTTGTAGGGTAAACAATGTTTGTGGAACACTCGTGTAGAGAGATGTTGTCTGGCAAGGAGTGCCACTTTGATGTCTTCGTGCCTTCACTAGCGACAAATAAGTGGCAGTGTGCATTTATAAGTGACAGTTTTAAGAGTTCATTGCTGTGGCAAGCGAAATGTCTCCTTTACGTATTTTGTGTTTACGTGTTGCTGTGGTATGTAGGTATGTGCTTGATGATACCTGCGTGCGTGCGTGCGTGCGTGCGTGCGTGCATGCGTGCGTGGGTGCGTACGTGCATGCGTGCGTGCGTGTGCGCGTATGTGTATGTGTGTGTGTGTGTGTGTGTGTGTGTGTGTGTGTGTGTGTGTGTGTGTGTGTGTGTGTGTGTGTGTGTGTGTGTGTGTGTGTGTGTGTGTTGTGTTCGCCTTGTGAGCAGTAAAGGCAGCAAGGCACGCAGGATGAGGGAGGCTAATCAAGGTTGATGCACTTTCTAATGTTTGCCTCATTTTCACTTTCAGTTAATAAGAGAAATTTTCAGTAGACCTAGTGGTTAGTATGAGGCAGATCCTACTCACACCCAATCATTCCCAGTCATGTATACCTGAAGGATATGTGAGGGATGCTCCAGGGAGTCAACGTCCCCGCGTCACTGCTGGCATTATTTCTCTTATTTTGAAAGTTCTCATTATCCACGTCATCATTTTCTTGGCTGTTGTGACATTTACCTTAAACTCCTTAAACTCTAGGTCAGCTGACATTATTACACCCGCAGTCGAACAAATTGGAATGGAAAAAGAGACGCACTTAGGATTTAAGTTTTCACTTGTTACTTGTGTCTACCATCACAGCCTGGTTGATCTGGCATTTTAGTGGGGATCCCTAGTTAGTAGGAGCTGCAGTGGTCTAGCAATTGACCGTTTCAAAGAACCAGTTTCCTGCCTACTTCACTGTAAGGATGATAGATTGCTTCCGGCTCACAACAAACTCCATCTGGCTGGATGGTTGACTTCACTTACGGATTATTCTATTTCCAATCATAATCTCGTTGTGGAGTAGCGCTGGTGTGGTTCACTGGTGGTTCTACCTGCTGCTGGAGCAGTGACGTGGGTGGTGCTGGTATGGTTCACTGGTGGTTCTACCTGCTGCTGGAGCAGTGACGTGGGTGGTGCTGGTATGGTTCACTGGTGGTTCTACCTGCTGCTGGAGCAGTGACGTGGGTGGTGCTGGTATGGTTCACTGGTGGTTCTACCTGCTGCTGGAGCAGTGACGTGGGTGGTGCTGGTATGGTTCACTGGTGGTTCTACCTGCTGCTGGAGCAGTGACGTGGGTGGTGCTGGTATGGTTCACTGGTGGTTCTACCTGCTGCTGGAGCAGTGACGTGGGTGGTGCTGGTATGGTTCACTGGTGGTTCTACCTGCTGCTGGAGCAGTGACGTGGGTGGTGCTGGTATGGTTCACTGGTGGTTCTACCTGCTGCTGGAGCAGTGACGTGGGTGGTGCTGGTATGGTTCACTGGTGGTTCTACCTGCTGCTGGAGCAGTGACGTGGGTGGTGCTGGTATGGTTCACTGGTGGTTCTACCTGCTGCTGGAGCAGTGACGTGGGTGGTGCTGGTATGGTTCACTGGTGGTTCTACCTGCTGCTGGAGCAGTGACGTGGGTGGTGCTGGTATGGTTCACTGGTGGTTCTACCTGCTGCTGGAGCAGTGACGTGGGTGGTGCTGGTATGGTTCACTGGTGGTTCTACCTGCATTAGTCCCAATTAGCAAACTGGGATTCATGCGACCCAATGGCGGCGCCAGCCTTGTGTTTAGGAAATTACATCAGTGGTGAAAATTTGAAGACGATCGGATTAGTCATTCTCCGGCTATGGCACAGATTACAACGATTTCATTCTTTTTCGTTTTTGCTATTTTACTACATCAGCAAATTTGTCTGCAGGCGAACGAAACTTAATGGTTGGTATCCTGGTCCTAAGATCCACCAGACATTAAATATTGAAGACCTTCAGAAGAGGTAAACCGAAACTTATTTAACATACTTTAACGGGAATAAAAAAAATTCTGGTGCCATAAAATGGTCAGATCAGCACCTACACAGCTGAATTTTCTATCACCTTTTTCAACGTTTTAATCTCCGCCATTGAAGATTTTGGAAGTTATTTGAGGCATTCCAGGATAAGCATAAGCATAAAATATTCTATTTCTGTATAACCCTAGTGGGTTTAGTGCTTAGTTTTGATAATAATAATAATAATAATAATAATAATAATAATAATAATAATAATAATAATAATAATAATAATAATAATGTTAAGCAGAAGGAAAGCCACTAGCATGAATGTGTGTTTCAGGCAGGGAATAAGTTTAACAACTTTAGCTTCAAGATACATAAACATGTCAGCAGCTTCAGTTCTTTGGTGCTTATGAGCGTACACAAGTGTTGAAAATTTAAAGACGATTGGATGAGGCGTTCTCGAGTTATGAGCGAAGTAAAATCGAATAGTAGGAAGGAAAAATTCAGGCAATTTCTTAAAGGTGCTCTTTGGCGATACCTTATTAAATGTGGCATTATGTTTCAGTGTTTTGGTTCCAATAACAGAAATGAGTCAAGCCGTGACTTGTTCTTTCTTGTTCTTAACATAGTATCTAACAATGATAAGTTAGACACATGTGCAACACTTGGGTATCTTTATTGTGGAAACGTTTCGCCACACAGTGGCTTCATCAGTCCAATACAAAGAAGAATAGTGAAGATCAGAAGGAGTTTGAGGTAATCAGTTCCCCAGCCTGGAGTCGATGTAGTCAGTCCATCAAGATTGATTGTTCTTTACCATTGTTCTCCGTATGGACTGATGAAGCCACTGTGTGGCGAAATGTTTCCTCAATAAAGATACGTAAGTGTTGCACATGTGTCTAATTTATGAACTTGTCGGTTCTCTGAGCCATTTATCTACAAACACTAACAATGCTTAATTTGTCTTCTTTCTTCTTCTTTGTAACTAAGACAGTGTCGACGCTTAAGCGACTGTTCTCTTACACATTGTCTTGTCTACTTGTGATAAAAACTTCACCCTTTATTGCATATTTTCTTTTCCTTGAAATTTCATTGCATTCGTTGAGGCCACAAGTCCCTCTTAGTGATGCATACATTTGCATACCCTTGATGAGTCCCGAGAGTTTTTCTACTCCCGGAGCCCGGCCATGGGCCAGGCTCGTCTGGTGTTTGCCTATTCAACCAAGCTGTTACTTTTGGTGGCCTGCTGCCTCACATATCCGTCACAGCCTGGATGATCTGGAATGGCAGCAAGTGATCATCTTGGGTCTTTCCAAGAAGAGATTATTAGGCGGCTTAACCAACCTTCCGTGTATCGCGCCACCACGTAGGAAGAAGCAGGTCTACATAGATATATATCTTATAGCTGAGCACTTGAATGTCTACATACTTCATTAAAAACCCGAACTTAGGAGAAGAACCTTATTGCGACGTTTCGGTCCGTCTTGGACCACTGTCATGTCTGTTGTGACTTGATGATAGCCCAGGAGCGACCGAAACGTCATCATAAGGTTCCTCACCTAAGTACGGATTTTTCGTGACTTGTCCTAGCCACGGTATTGTGGCTTATTAATCTTGATGTCTACATGAATGTGTATCTTGTGGTTGTATACCTGTATGTGTTTTGTGTATTCGTCAACTCAAAATGTTTCACAGTTAGGCTGATCAATGGTATAAGACCAGTTGCAGACTGATGTATAGTTCCAGTGATTTGTCCAGTTCAACATCGACCTTTTCTGAGGGCATGAAACAGCTATCGAGAATGCTGAAACTGCATCAAGTCGATATGCAGATGAACTTGGTTGTCAGCGTAACAACACACGCCTTAACATCTGTCAGAAGCCTTTGAGAAATTTTTGTTTGGGTTGCGTTGTGATATGTGGAAAAACTGGAGAAGCTTCACTTTAGCTAAAGTCTTGGAGTTAAGCAGATACTACCCTGTGCTTCTGACTACATAAAATATACTAGTAGGCTGCAATCTTTGACTGGTATAGTACCTGGAAGTATTCTAGACCAGCAACACATACCAGAGATCTTCCAAGAGTCTGTGAAAAGTTCGCACTGAACCAACAGATGATAGTACATGCTCACATTTCTTCTCAAAGCAGGAGAGATATCAGAACTACCGAAGAAAATGTGCAGAGATATTTCACCGCCCATAAAGGATTAATAACACATCAAAATATTGGAATGTACTCTTAGGAACAGAGAAGAGAGAAAGAGATACCCAATAATATCTGCATATATGGAAAAATACTTGAGGATCAAGTCCGTAACCTGCATACTGAGTTAGGCAAAAGGACACAAGTGCAACTAATGAGACATTCTATTGTGGCAACGTTTCGCTCTCCAGGAACTTTGACAAAGCTCCTGGAGAGCGAAACGTTGCGACAATAAAATGTCGTATTAGTTGCACTTCTGTCCTTCTACCTAATATATTTTCGGTAATTCTACCAACATCATTAAAACCTACACACTAACCTAACAAGATACTGGAGAGAGATATGCGAGAAAAAATGTAGAATAAATCCAGTGAAAAGCAGGGGCATTGTAAGCACAATTAGAGAACAGTGTGTCAACATCCGTGGACCGTGACCCAATACTCTTCAGGCAACTACCAGCAGATGTAAGAAATATTGCCTGGAACAAATGTAGTTTTAAAGAAGACACTGAACAACCAAGTGTAACAAATGCCAGGCTGTGATAGCTGTGTAGACCTGCAGGTCGCTGGCAGCAATAGCTTGGTTGATCAGGTAGTCAACAAGGAACTTTGGCCTCGGCCCTGGCTGCAGAGGGTAGAAAAAAGGACGACTCAACAAGTGTAAAGGTACCAAGCCTTTTCAACACCTTCCATTAACATATGAGGGAAATTGCGAACAGATCTCTGTCTTCAAGGAGAAACTAAAGTTCATCAAATTTGTTCCTGATCGGCTTACGCTGGACTGCGCTCTTCAAGCACCAATAGTCTAATTGATCAGGTAACTGCCCAAGTGTAATGGTCTGGGACCTGGCCGCAGGGTCATCGCCCTGCGGCCAGGTCCCAGATCATTACATTAATGTGCGGTATCTTGTGTATACTGAGTCACTGACCAGTATCTTGTGTATACTGACCAGTATTTTATGTATACTGACCTGAATCTTGTGTATACTGACCAGAATCTTGTGTATACTGACCAGTATCCTGTGCATACTGACCAGTATTTTATGTGTACTGACCTGAATCCTGTGTATACTGACCAGTATCTTGTGTATACTGACCTGAATCCTGTGCATACTGACCAGTATATTGTGTATACTGACCTGAATCCTGTGTATACTGACCAGTATCTTGTGTATACTGACCTGAATCCTGTGTATACTGACCAGTATCTTGTGTATACTGACCTGAATCCTGTGTATACTGACCAGTATCTTGTGTATACTGACCTGAATCCTGTGTATACTGACCAGTATCTTGTGTATACTGACCAGTATCTTGTGTATACTGACCAGTATCTTGTGTATACTGACCAGTATCTTGTGTATACTGACCAGTATCTTGTGTATACTGACCAGTATCTTGTGTATACTGACCAGTATCTTGTGTATATTGACCAGTATCTTGTGCATACTGACCAGTATTTTATGTATACTGACCTGAATCCTGTGTATACTGACAAGTATCTTGTGTATACTGACCTGAATCCTATGTATACTGACCAGTATCTTGTGTATACTGACCTGAATCCTGTGTATACTGACCAGTATCTTGTGTATACTGACCAGTATCTTGTGTATACTGACCAGTATCTTGTGTATACTGACCAGTATCTTGTGTATACTGACCAGTATCTTGTGTATACTGACCAGTATCTTGTGTATACTGACCAGTATCTTGTGTATACTGACCAGTATCTTGTGCATACTGACCAGTATTTTATGTATACTGACCTGAATCCTGTGTATACTGACCAGTATCTTGTGTATACTGACCAGTATCTTGTGTATATTGACCAGTATCTTGTGTATACTGACCAGTATCTTGTGTATACTGACCAGTATCTTGTGTATACTGACCAGTATCTTGTGTATACTGACCTGAATCCTGTGTATACTGACCAGTATCTTGTGTATACTGACCAGTATCTTGTGTATACTGACCAGTATCTTGTGTATACTGACCTGAATCCTGTGTATACTGACCAGTATCTTGTGTATACTGACCAGTATCTTGTGTATATTGACCAGTATCTTGTGTATACTGATCAGTATCCTGTGCATACTGACCAGTATTTTATGTATACTGACCAGTATTTTATGTATACTGACCAGTATCTTGTGTATACTGACCAGAATCATGTGTATACTGACCAGTATCTTGTGTATACTGACCTGAATCCTGTGTATACTGACCAGTATCTTGTGTATACTGACCAGTATCTTGTGTATATTGACCAGTATCTTGTGTATACTGACCAGTATCCTGTGCATACTGACCAGTATTTTATGTATACTGACCAGTATTTTATGTATACTGACCAGTATCTTGTGTATACTGACCAGAATCTTGTGTATACTGACCAGTATCTTGTGTATATTGACCAGTATCTCGTGTATACTGATCAGCATCTTACGTATACTGACCAGTATTCTGTTTATAGTGTCTACCTGGAGGGTGTTGCGGGGGTCAACGCCCCCGCGGGCCAGTCCATGATCAGGCCTCACGGTGGAACAAGGCTTGACCAACCAGGCTGTTCCTGCTGGCCGCACGCAATCCAACGTACGATCCACATCCCGGCTGGTCAAGTATTGACTTTAGGTATTTTTCCAGCTCCCTCCTGAAGACAGCCAGGGGTCTATTGGTAATACCCCTTACGTATGCTGAAAAGCCGTTGAACAGTCTTGAGCCCATGACATTTAATGTCTTATCTTTTAGTGTACTCATGGCACCCATGCTTTTCATTAGGGGGATGTTGCAACACCTGCCGAGTCTTTAGCTCTCGTAGGAAGTGATTTCTGTATGCAGATTTAGGACTAGTCCCCCTAAGATTTTCCAGGTGTAAATTATGGTGTAGCTTCCTTGTCTGCGCTCCAAGGAGTACAGCTCAAGCGATTTCAAACGGTCCCAATAATTAAGGTGCTTGACTGTACTTAAACGTGCAGTGAAAGTTCTCTCCATATTCTCCAGATCTGTAGTTTCGCCTGCCTTGAAATGGGCTGTTAGCGTACAGAAGTATTCCAATCCAAAGAAAAGAAGTGACTCAAAGAGAACCATTATTGGACTGGCATCCATTGTTTTGAAGGTTCTCAATATCAATCCTATCATTTTCCTCGTAAATGTAATAATGACACTGTTGTGATCTTCGAAAGAGAGATCCTGTGATATTATCACTCCTAAGTTTTTCATATTAATTTTCTTCTCTATGGTGTTTTATACTATGATCTAGCTTTAATTTCCATAATAGAGTAATTGAAATTTGTCCTCATTGATCTTCATATTGTTTTCTGTGGCCCATTGGAAGACTTTGTTTATATCCGTTTGGAGATTTACAGTGTCTTCAATGAATGACTCATGCAAATTCTAGTATCATCAGCAAAGGAAGACACAGTGCTATGGTTTATATCTCTGTGTATGTCTGATATGAGGATAAGGAACAAGATGGGGTGAGTACTGTATCTTGCGAAACAAAGCTTTTCACTGTTGCCGCCTCTGACTTAACTCTTTGTTCTATTCGTTAGAGAGCTAAATGTGCTCTTACACAGTGATCGAATTTGTCGAAGGTTTTAGTAAAGTTTGTGTATACTATATCTGCATTTTGTTTGTCCTCCAGTGCATCCGAGACCATGTCATAAACCATACCCCCGGCCGGGATTGAACCCGCGGTCATAGAGTCTCAAAACTCCAGCCCGTCGCGTTAGCCACTAGACGCGACGGGCTGGAGTTTTGAGACTCTATGACCGCGGGTTCAATCCCGGCCGGGGGTATGGTTTGTTTGCAATCGTGTCATTACGATTTCTTGAACCATGTCATAATGGTCCAGTAGTTGTGAGAGACAGGAGCGACCTTTGCAGTTGTTGGGCATCCAAGTGGTTGGCGATCTTGCTTCTTAGAATCCTTTCAATTATGATATGGAACGTTAGTTCTATTAGTCTAAAATTCTTTGCTATCGCTTTGCTGCCACATTTATGGAGTGTGGCTATATCCGTTGCCTTGAGTGACTGAAATGACCTCCGTGTCCAGGCTCCCTCTCCATAGAATATTTAAGGCATGTGAAAGGGGTTTCATGCAGTTCTTGATGAACACGGAGTTCCACGAGTCTGGGGCTGGAACAGAGTGCACGAGCATGTCGTCAATTTCTTTTTCAAAGTCCAGTGGTGTCAGGGTTATATCAGAAATTCTGGAGATATTGACAAAATTTTTAGTCTCGGTCAACCCATTGGTGCTGACAACCAAGCCACGGTTGCTGATAATCATGCCACGAGATTCACTCTCTTCCTGAAGTCGGTTCCTGATCAGCCGGGCTGTGGTGCCTACCTTGGACTGCGCTCTGCCAGTACTAACAACCTCGCTGATCAATAACCATCGACCAGGAGTCCTGGTCTGGGACCGGAGCGAAGGCGTCGAATTTACAACAGATACAATCTTTGAAACGTAACATGAAACAGAGCGGGCAAAATGGGATACAAAAGCTAGCATAGCATTATTTTTCTGCACTAATGCACAACTTCAGTGATTGAAAATAAAACAAAAGTTATTACGCACGGAATACAACACAGACATTAGCAGTACACAAGGACTACTACATTTTATATACTACGAAACAAACACGCAGCAACAACAGTCACCAACGCGGGAGAAATATTAATCTACCAGTGAATAACAAAAACAACAAAAGAAAGGCAAAAAAAGTCCCACTGAATACATTTCCCACAATAGTTACCACCAGAATTGTTAACTTCTAATAACACAAGACGCCGTCTTCTGTAACACTATTTAGTAACACCTGAGGTAACTGCAACACCATAAAGACCAGGAACGTAATTAAGAAAGTTTAACACTAGGAGCTCTATAAAGTTTATACTAGACTTGAGAAAAGCTGTATATTTTTGTATAGGTTGAAAGTGACACTGTAAACACAAGATGGCGTTCTGTTTAAACCACAATATTGTATGGTAGACCACGCACAGTGATCACCTAGTATACACACACTATATGTTGTATGGTAGACTATACACGGTGACCATCTGGTATACACACACAATGTGTTGTACGGTAGACTACATATGATCACTTGGTATACACACACACTGTGTGTTGTATGGTAGACTACACATGGTGATCACCTGGTATTCTTACACACTATATGTATTATGGTAGACTGCACATGATCACTTGGTATACATACACAATATGTTGTATGGTAGAATATACATGATCACCTGGTATACACACACTGTATGTTGTATGGCAGACTACATATGGCAATCATCTGGTATACACACACTATATCTTGTATGGCAGACTACTCATGACCACATGGTATACACACACACACAATATGTTATATGGTAGACTACACATTGTGACCACCTGGTATACACAAGTGTAGTGGTAAATTTGACACATTTGCAACTTGGGTATCTTTGAGGAAACGTTTCGCCATATAGTGGCTTAATTAGTCCATACAAAGGAGAATGGTGTAGAACAGGAGGAGTTTGAGGTAATCAGTCCCTCAGCCTTGAGTCGATGTAATCAGTCCATCAATCTTGAAAAGAATACACCATATGTACCAAGAAGTGGCTTATATATTGTAGACAGGTGAGGTGCAGCAGTCGTATGTGGCATCACATTTGATAAATCCAAATGTGGAAGTAGGTCATGACTAACGGTTAGGCAAGTGAAGAATTCCCTGTATTAAGATCCCAAGATGTTGCTGTGTCTGACAGCAGTGTAGATAAATGGTTCAGAGAACCGACAAGCATATAAGCCACTTCTTCGCACATATGGTGTATTCTTTTCAAGATTGATGGACTGAGTACATCGACTCAAGGCTGAGGGACTGATTACCTCAAACTCCTCCTGTTCTTCACCATTCTCCTTTGCATGTACTGATGAAGCCACTGTGCGGCGAAACGTTTCCTTAATAAAGATATCCAAGTGCTACACATGTGTCTAATTTATCAACTTGTCGGTTCTCTGAACCATTTATCTACAAGTGTAGTTTAACTTCCTAACTCGTGTATGCGTCCAAGGGCCTTAGTCAAGATAAATCTAAAATCCCATTGCTCACAATAAAATGCCTGCAGTAAAATACCTATAAAAAAATTAAAATGAGAGAATATTGTCAGTGTAAGTATGTAGACACACTTGGCAGGTTCCTATATTTTACCCAGGTCAGGTTAGGTTGGCTGGGAGCTTAATCTTACCAGGACACAACACTGAGGTTGAGAATGCTTTAAAATACCGACAAGAACATAAGAATGGAGGAACATTGCAGAAGGCCTACTGGCATTACAAGGCGGTTCTTATCAAAACTACAACTACCCAAAGGTACCCAAGAATATACTCCCGTACCCACATGTGCAACAGTTGGGTATCTTAATTGTTGAAATGTTTCGCCTACATGGTAGGCTTTTTAATCAAATACAGAAGAAGCCTACCGTGTAGACGAGACGTTTCAACAATAAGGATACCTAACTGCTGCACAGGTGTCTTACCCATCAACAACACTAATGTTAGGTAAAAGGACACAAGTGCAACTAATGCGACATTTTATTGTGGCATTAGTTGCACTTGTGGTCTTTTACCTAACATATTGTCGGTAGTTTTACCCACGTTATTACAACAACATTGAGGTTTCAACACACATGAGCAAATAGCAAATTTTATTATCGAGACGTTTCGGTCCCGAGGCTTTGCTCACTCCCAATACCGAAACATTTTCAATGGAAATAAGTCACTCTGTCTGACTTTTTTGGGTTATCCCAGGTTCTCTACACACATGCTGCTATGTATGATAATTCTATGTAACTGTATTTGTGTATACCTGAATAAACTTACTTACTTACTTACTTACTTACTTACTTAAGTGTGTACTCGTGTGTCTTAGACCACAACCTGAGAGTATTAAACACCAGGTTTCAATACACAACATTGTGCTAGTGAATAAGACATATGATGGAGAACAGGACACTTATGTGCAACATTTGGGAATTTTTATTGAGGAGGAAACGTTACGCCAGTCAATGACTTCTTCAGTCCAATACAAAGAAGAACGGTGGAAGAAGAGGAGGAGTTTGAGGTAATCACTGAGTTTTAAATAAAAGGTAATTAAGCAAGGTATAAAATGACTGTAGGTAAATGGTTCAGAGAACCGACAAGTTGATAATTTAGACACATGTGCAACAACTGGGTATCTTTATTGAGGAAACGTTTCGCCACACATTGGCGTCATCAGTCCTATACAAAGAAGAATTGCGAAGATCAGGAGTTATATGTAATCAGTCCCTCAGCCTGGAGTCGATGTAACCAGCCCATCGATCTTGACAAGAATACAGCATATGTGCGAAGAAGTGGCTTATATACTGTAGACAAATAACCAATACATAGAAGAGAGGAGCTTACGACCACGTTTCGGTCCGGGTGCGGGTTATTTGTGTATCGTTCCAGTCACGGTATTATGCCTTTTATTTGTTATTTATATACTGTAGACAGGTGAGGTGACGCTGTCGTAGGTGATATCTTTTGTAAGTCTAATTTTTTCTAACTTGAACCCACTGTTTCGAGTCCTGTCTTGGTTAGATATTTTTAGCATGTCATTTACATTCCCTCCATTTATTCTTATTTTCCATTTATACACCTTAATCATATCTACCCTAATTTTACGCCATTTTAAAGAGTGCAGATTAGTGCCCTCAGTCTATCATCGTATGAAAGATTTCTGATACATGGTAGCTTCATGTGTGAGACTTAGGAGTAATGAAGTCAGATTTCTCATTCAACGATCACAGTGCTGCCACTGCTACAGCAAGGAAAATGATAGGCTGGATAACTAGACTCTTCAAGATGCTCCAAGTCTTCTTATGCTAGAATATTGCTGTTTACTGACAGTCACCGTCAAGTCTGGCTAGATTGTTGGGCTGGAAAACGTACAGAGAACTTTCACTGCTCGTATATACACAGTCAGTCATCTGAACTACTGGGGATGATTAAAGCACCTTCAACTGTATTCCTTGGAACGTAGGTTAGAAAGGTACATAATATACACCTAGAAAATCCTTGAGGGACTGATACCAAACCTGAACACTGAAATCACTGTGTATGACAACAAGAGACTTGGTAGACGGTGAAAAATACCTGCATTAGAAAGCAGGGGCACAAAGAGTACACTAGAGAGAAATCCACGAGTGTCAGAGGTCCTTAATTCTTCAGCGCCCTTCCTGCGTGCATAAGGAGAATTACCAACAAACATCTGGCAGTCTTCAAGAGGTCACTGGGCAAGACTCTCAAATCAGTGCCAACCCAGTAGGGCTGTGGATCCTACGTTGGACTGCATGCGACTAGTAGTAACAGCCAGATTCATCAGGCCTTGATCCACTAGGAGGCGTGGTCTGGGATCGGCCACGGGAGAGTTCATTCCAGCAAGCTTTCTTCAGATGCCCTTCAGGTAACTCTGAGATACTGAAGAGACCACTATCTTGAGTGTGTCTGAGCAGACTGTCAATCTAGCCACAGTCAACATGACACTGTTATGAAAACAGGCAAATGGGTGGCTGTTGACAGAGCCTTGAACAGTTGAAATGTGACAGGTTTACATAAGCCGCACTAAGTGGCTGCCCATTTTCTGTTCGCAGGTTAAACTATTTTATCGCCTCTTATCCGATATTTGTAGTCTTTTCGTTGTAGCCTTACCTAACCGACCTAACCCAACTTAGAAATGGGCTGGAAACTCTTACGTGGAAGTGTGACAGATACTAGAAGCTTCAATACACATGAAGTGGAAAGTATTTAGGACTACATTCTCATGAATCAGCTTCATATCGTTCCAGATCATAGAGCTGAATACACAAATAACCCGCACATAAAAGAGAAAAGCTTACGACGACGTTTCGGTCCGACTTGGACCATTGACAAAGTCACACTCTCTTTTATGTGCGGGTTATTTGTGTATCGTTCCAGTCACGGTATTGTGCCTTTTTTCGTTATTTATAGAGCTGAATTTTCTCCAGGCTGAGGGACTCACCACCTCAAATACTATTTCTCCAAGTTTGATGGGCTGATTACATCTTCATTTCACTACTACACCTGCTGCCTCTATATCTGACTGAAGAAGCTTACTGTGTAGGCGAAACGTTTCAACAATAACAATACCTAACTGTTGCACATGTGTCTTAATCATCAAGTGGAAAGATACAAAATAAGTCCTTAATAATATAACTGAAGTTACTTATGGGGGAACCCTTACGTGTCAGCGATCATTGTGGTACTAAGTTCTGAGAGTACCTGGTGGAAATGCGAATAAAGGAAGGAATAACAGGAAATGTGTCTACAGAAGAAAGGCCTATGATGGTTTGAGAAATTTTCTGAGGGAAGTGCAACAGGAAAGGAAACTGAAAGTCAAAACTATACAAGGATGGAAGAAATAAGAGTCAAAGTGGGGAGAGTTTGGGAAAGATTTAAACTAGCCATGAAGAAAGAGAAACAAGTAATCAAAGAGAGCTGATGATTCTGTCAGAAATGTTGAGAGGCAAAGAGTGAGGAACAAAAGTCCAGACGTACATGCATAGGGGTCCTGATCAGCAGAATGCATGTACCTGTGAAGGTGTCTTCACAAAATACAACTTCAACAACAAGAACATCAACTGGGACCAGGTAAACCATGTCCTAAACGAAACATGTTGGGAAGATATCTTAAATGACATGGATCCAAACCAGTGCCTTAAAAGGATCAACTTCCTCGCAGCTGAAGCATGTTCTAGGCATATTCCCTTAAGAAAGAAGAAGAGCAGGAGTAAACTGGAGAGAGAAAGACGCTCCCCCTACAGAAGACGACGAAGAGTCACTGAGCTCCTCAGGAGTGCTAGAATATCTGATACACGAAAGGAGGCGCTGACCAGGGAAGTGGAAACTATCGAACTTAAGTTAAATGACTCTTGCAGGAACCAGGAGAGACAGGAGCTTAAAGCTATTAGTGAAACTGAAAGAAATTCGAAATATTTCTTTTCATATGCCAAAAACAAGGTAAATACCACATCTAGTATCGGGCCCTTACTCAGACAGGATGGGACTTACACAGATGACAACAAGGAAATGAGTGAAATACTGAAATCCCAGAACGACTCTGTGTTTAGTGAGCCACTAATCAGTCTGAGGATCGACGACCCAAATGATTTCTTCATGAGCCTCAAAACTCCATAAATGTATGCCAGATTTCCGACATTACCCTAACTCCGATAGACTTCGAAAAAGCCATTGACAACATGCCCATGCACTCAGCCCCGGGCCCAGACTCGTGGAACTCTGTATTCATTAAGAACTGCAAGAAACCCCTCTCGCGTGCCCTAAGTACACTATGGAGGAGGAGCTTGGACATGGGTGAAATTCTACAGTCACTTAAAACAACGGATATAGCCCCACTCCATAAAGGTGGCAGCAAAGCATTAGCTAAGAACTATAGACCAATAGCTCTGACGTCCCATACAAAAATCTTTGAAAGAGTGCTAAGAAGCAAGATTGCAAATCACCTGGATTCCCAAAATCTGCACAATCCAGGCAACATGGGTTCAGGGCAGGTCGCTCCTGCCTCTCACAACTACTGGATCACTATGATATGGCCTTGGATGCACTGGAAGAAAATCAGAATGCAGATGTAATATACACAGACTGCAAAAGCGTTTGACAAATGCGATCATGGCGTAATAGCGCACAAAATACGTGCTAAAGGAATAACTGGGAAAGTGGGGAGATGGATCTTCAACTTCCTAACAAATCGAACACAAAGAGTAGTGGTCAACAGAGATAAATCGGAGGCTGCCATAGTTAAGAGCTATGTTCCACAAGGCACAGTACTCGCCCCCATCTTATTCCTCATCCTCATATCAGACATAGACAGAGATATACACCACAGCACCGTATCATCCTTTGCGGACGATACTAGGATCTGCATGAGGAAGCGGTTAACCTCCAAGAAGATATAAACAAAGTTTTCCAGTGGGCAACGGAAAACAATATGATGTTCAATGAGGACAAATTTCAACTACTCCGTTATGGAAAACTGGAGGAGATAATAACTAGAACAGAATATACTACAAACTCTGGCCATACAATAGAGCGGAAAAATAATGTAAGGGACCTGGGAGTAGTAATGTCTGAGGATCTCACTTTCAAGGATCACAACAGTGCCACGATCACAAGTGCAAAGAAAATGATAGGATGGATAATGAGAACGTTCAAAACGAGAGATGCCAAGCCATTATCATTTTCAAATCACTTGTTCTCTCTTGGCTAGAATACTGCTGTACATTAACATCTCCATTCAAAGCAGGTGAAACTGCAGATCTAGAGAATGTACAGAGATCCTTTACTGCACGTAAAAGTTCTGTCAAGCATCTTAACTACTGGGAACGCTTGGAAGCACTTGACTTGTACTCGTTAGAACGCAGGAGGGAGAGATATATCATAATCTACACTTGGAAAATCCTAGAAGGAATGGTCCTGAATCTGCACACAGAAATCACTCCCTACGAAAGTAAAAGACTGGACAGGCGATGCAAAATGCCCCCAATAAAAAGTAGGGGCGCCATTGGTACACTAAGGGAAAACACCATAAGTGTCCGGGGCCCAAGACTGTTCAACAGCCACCCATTAAGCATTAGGGGAATTACCAATAAACCCCTGGCTGCCTTCAAGAGAGAGCTGGACAGATACCTAAAGTCAGTGCCGGATCAGCCGGGCTGTGGCTCGTACGTTGGACTGCGTGCGGCCAGCAGTAACAGCCTGGTTGATCAGGCCCTGATCCACCGGGAGGCCTGGTCATGGACCGGGCCGCGGGGGCGTTGATCCCCGGAATAACCTCCAGGTAACCAGGTAACCCCCAGGCAGTCAGGACATCAGACCGCACACTGGGCTTTCTACTTATATATTCTCAGTACATATCTGTATAACCGTCTCCGTGAGTTATCATTCACCATCACTCCACTTAAGAACCCTTTACGACATGTGGGCCACTACTGATACCTTTTGCCTTGCCGTAGAGAATTTCTCCCTGCTATCTGTTGCTGTCCTACAACATTGCATTGCTCCTGACAACGCACGAGTGCGAAAGATCTACAGCTAAAGATTTCTATCCCCATGTGGCTTGTTTTGTATTGCTGAGATCGCCTGTTTGTGATCGTATTGCATACATCTTCAAAAGTAGATATGATAAAGCCCAAAAGGCAAGAAATCAGTGATGCCATAACATCATACTGGAGTAAGAGATATGGGAGGAAGTGCAAAATAAACACAATAAAAAGCAGGGGTGCTCTGGACATAATAAGGGAACATTGTATCAACGTCCGTGGCCACAAACCATTTAGCATCTTACCAGAAAATATTACAAACACTACTGGAACAAGTGCAGAAGTCTTCAAGAGAAAGCTGGACAAGTATTTTCAACAGATATCAGATCAGCCAGGCTGTGATGGATATATGAGACAACGGGCCACCAACAGCAACAGACTGGTTGCCAGGCAAGCACCAGACAAGCCTGGTCCAAGGCCGGGCTTTGGGAATAGAAAAACTCGTAACTCATTAAAGGCATATCAAAGTAGTGTATGAGGAGGGACCAGGAGCCGAGTCTCGCTCATAACACCCGAGTGAGAACATTACACTGCCAGTACAACGGTAACTAAGGTAACACATTACCTACTGAACGCGAAATAAAAGTTCTAACACACTAAAGTAAAGAGAAAATATGAAACATCACTTAATGTAAACAAAAAAATAGTATATATAAAGGAGTAATAATAATAAGTGTAGAGGCGTAATAAGACGCCGAGAAGGTAGACGAGTTTACATGAATAATAATTATTGTGAGGTAATAATTCACGACCTCATAAATAAGGTGAGGTTATAAACGGAGTAATGAAGGCAGTGAGGAAATACTCGAAGCAGGAAGATTCTTGGCCAATGGTCACGACCACTTAATACTAACAATGGTCACAACCACTTGCTACTAACAATGGTCACAACCACTTACTACTAACAATGGTCACAACCACTTACTACTAACAATGGTCACAACCACTTACTACTAACAATGGTCACAACCACTTACTACTAACAATGGTCACAACCACTTACTACTAACAATGGTCACAACCACTTACTACTAACAATGGTCACAACCACTTACTACTAACAATGGTCACAACCACTTACTACTAACAATGGCCACAACCACTTACTACTAACAATGGTCACAACCACTTACTACTAACAAGGGTCACAACCACTTACTACTAACAATGGTCACAACCACTTACTACTAACAATGGTCACAACCACTTACTACTAACAATGGTCACAACCACTTACTACTAACAATGGTCACAACCACTTACTACTAACAATGGTCACAACCACTTACTACTAACAATGGTCACAACCACTTACTACTAACAATGGTCACAACCACTTACTACTAACAATGGTCACAACCACTTACTACTAACAATGGTCACAACCACTTACTACTAACAATGGTCACAACCACTTACTACTAACAATGGTCACAACCACTTACTACTAGCAATGGTCACAACCACTTACTACTAACAATGGTCACAACCACTTACTACTAACAATGGTCACAACCACTTACTACTAACAATGGTCACAACCACTTACTACTAGCAATGGTCACAACCACTTACTACTAACAATGGTCACAACCACTTACTACTAACAATGGCCACAAAAGCGAAAGGTTAGGTAAATTTTCTAAGGTACTTTTTGTACAAAATTATTAATTTTTACATTAACATAAATGAAAAAATATATATCTTTAAGCGAAACGTATAAGAGAAAATTTTAGAAAGGACTTAATTTTAAAAGTAAGACGCCATTTAACTTGGTTTGGAACTATAATGGTTAATGTAACTTAAAGCCTATCGACTACACAAGGGTCATTAAGGTTGTAAGGTAATCTTTTCACCACCAATAGAAAACACTTAAATCGCAAATATGTGCATATTGGAATTAAAGTAAACTCAGGATAAATAAACTAAGATATATCCCTGCAGGTGCACACGCACTGTTCCCTCTCAGTGCACACACACCAAGTGGAATATACCCACCACAGTATATACAAACTGCGTGAAACTACACTATAAAAGCATCAACATATATGACTCACGAAATCGTAATAACACGACTGACTCTCTGATAGCGGGTTCTATCTCTGCCCCTTGATATGGTTTCATCAATATATAACGTCTTTTCTGGATTATTTATTTAGCATTCATTGACTCTTATCTTAAAATAATTAGGTTCGTCTGGTCTGTACACCGCCATTATGTGACAATATGTGACGCGCCTCCATTTTAGGTATTAATTATGGAGTGTATATGATACCTGACTTGTTTACAATAATGACAAGTTAATAAGTAAGACATGTGCAACAGTTAAGTATCTTTATTCCGAAAAGTTTCGCCTACACAGTAGACTTTTTCGGTCGAGTACAGAGGAAGTAGCAGAAGCAGTAGAGGTGTAAGACGATGTTACATCAACTTTACATCTCTACAGCTTCTCTTACCTCCTCTGTATTCGACTTATGAACTCTACTGTGTAGGCGAAACGTTTCGGAATGAAGATACCAACCTGTTGTACATGTGTTACTTATTAATTGTGTAGTATGTCTTACTATCACAATTAAGAACAAGAAATGTGTAGCAGTGGGCTGAGCTGGGCCAAGACGTGTGCTCACTCAACAATATCTGCAGTTTTCTTACACACTGGCATTTTGCCCAGGGTGCGTCATGCAGCAGGACTGGAGTTTCTAACACATTTGCATAGTAATGTGCCCCATTATTACAACATATGAGGAAGGAGGAGGGGGTCGTTCTAGTTCAAATGTGACCAAATGGGTTTGAATCCTACTGCACGACAGATACTGTCTGGTGTATGTCTGTAGACACACCTGGTAGACGACAGACACTGTCTGGTGTGTGTGTCTGCAGACAAACCTGGTGCACGGTAGACAGTCTGGTTTGTGTGTGTCTATACACACCCACTGCACGACAGTGTCTGGACTGTCTTTAGACATACTGCTGTATGACAGACAATGGAGTATATCTTCAGACATATGTGTCACACCTATGACCGATTCTGAGGGCTAGTTACCCTGGCCTGAGGCTAAACTTTCTTTCAGCCTGCCTATTAAACCAATCTATGTGACCAGCTGTTTACCCAAGACTACTGAGAGGATGGTGTTGAACCGCCTCTTATGGAAACTTGGACCGCCACATCATCACATATTTGGCTTCACCAAAGGAGTGGGTACAGCAGAGTGCATATCCACCCTACTAAGCCTGATTGGTGATAGTAACAAGAAACCTAGTATCGTCATCTACCTCAACTTCAAGAAGGCATTTGAGCTAGCCACCTCCACAGAAATTTTAGCAATACTAGCTCGGAAGGGAATCAAAGGACGCCTCCTGGCCTGGATAGATTCCTACCTCAGGGACAGGCAAACCTGTGTCAGCTTCCAGGGACACTACTCTTCCTTTAAAACCCTGGAAAACGGCATGCCACAAGATGTGCTCAGTCCTACCCTATTTAACATCCTTATGCAGGAACTTGTGATCCTTCCCTTTCATAGTGGTACGCAGCTCCTCAGCTATGCTGATGATCTTGCACTCGTAGTGAATAGTAAAGGCAATTTGGAGCGACAGGCCCAGAGAGCTTAGGACCTAATAATGCAGTCTTGCAAAGAACTAGGCCTCAAGATCTCCACCGAGAAATCTCTTGCAATGATGTTCAAGGGTCCAGATCCTGTGAATAGATTACTTATTCAGGATATAGAACTTGAGTGGACAGGCTCCAACCTATACTTGGGAATCTACATTGATAAAAAGCTGACCTTTCAGAATCAGGCAGAGTATGTCAGATCTCGTGCTCTACTCACACTCAAAGCCATGAGAGCCATGACGAGGCACCATGCAGGGGCTAGCAAAGAAGTACTTTGCTTGTACTATATACAAGCTGTGCGCTCGCTCATTGACTACGGTGCACCGGTGTTGGCTCATCTCTTTCCGCAGAGCAGGCAAAGGGTGGAGGTCGTACAAAACCAGGCGATAAGAACTATACTCGGGGCCCCCATCTGGACCAACACAGTATGTCTCGGATTTGAGTCCCGGCTTCCTTCCCTGGCTGACAGAGGAAGATACATAAACGCCTGCAAAGTAGCCACGATTCTGCACCGGCATCAAGGTACCCCACTGAGAAGGCGGATATTGGCAATCATGACAAGATCCAACTCTCTTCACAGACTACTCCTGGAATCGTTCGTTTTCTACTGCTGGGCCGAAGCTGCTACCTATACAGCTACTCCTTGAGAAGAGTTGTGACCTTCCTGTTGCTGTCATCCACCACCTCCCTGGCGCCCAGATCCGGCCGATGTTTGCGTCATGTAACTACCTACGGTGAAAAGCTCTGTTCCACAAGGCACAGTACTCGCTCCCATTCTATTCCTCATTCTCATATCTGACGTTTACAGAGATGTAAGCCACAGATCCGTATCTTCCTTGGCGGATGACCATGACAGTGACCTCCATCGAAGGCACCGCAAGACTCCAAGCGGACATCAACCAAATCTTCAAATGGGCCAATCAAAACAATATGAAGTTCAATGAAGAGAAATTTCAACTACTCAGATTTGGAACACTTGAGGAAATTAAAACTGCATCAGGGTATACGACAAATTCTAACCAGGCAGTGATAATGTCAGCGGATCTTGCCTTCAAAGACCACAACACTGTATCTACCGCATCTGCTAGGAAAATGTTAGGATAGATAATGAGAGCCTTCAGAACTAGAGACGCCAAGCTCATGATGATTCTCTTCAAATCGCTACTTCTTTCCAAGCTGGAATACTGCTGTACACTAACTGCTCCCTTCAAGGCAGGCGAAATTGCTGACCTGGAGTGTGCACAGAACGTTTACGGCACACATAAGTACGAAAAGGCACTTAAATTACTGGGAACGGTTGAAGGCCTTGATTTGTATTCCCTGGAACGCAGGCGAGAGAGATACATGATAATATATACTTGGAAAATCCTAGAGGGATTTGTACCAAACTTGCACATGAAAATCACTCCCTATGAAAACAAAAGACTCGGCAGGAGATGCAACATTTCCCCAATGAAAAGCAGGGGCACAACGAGTACACTGAGAGGCAACACAATAAGTGTCAGGCGCCCAAGAATGTTCAACTGCCTCCCAGCATACATAAGGGGGATTACCAATAGACCCCTGGCTGTCTTCAAGAAGGCACTGGATAGGCATCTAAATTCAGTACCTGACCAGCCGGGCTGTGGTTCGTACGTCAGTTTGCGTGCAGCCAGCAGTAACAGCCTGGTTGATCAGACCCTGATCCACCACGAGAGGCCTGGTCTCAGACCGGGCCGCGAGGGCGTTGACCTCCGAAACCCTCTCCAGGTAAACCTACCTCTAAGCGTCTCTGCAGTCAAGACACCTTCAGCAATCATGCTGAGACAAGCACGCATGGCACTGGCAGAGGGACACACATGTGCAGTATATTTTACAGATGGTTCTGTCGACCCTGACAGGAAGAGAGCAGCAGCTGGACTGTACCACAATGGTCACACACAAGGCTGGCGACTCCCTGATCACTGCACGATCCTCCAAGCTGAGCTGGTGGCGATTCAGCAGGTATTGTCACATGACCTACGACATCGGTTTTGACCTGTCATACATGTTGACTCCACCTCTACAATCAGTGCACTCTTCCATCCTCAACTACAGGACAATGCTCACCTCATCACATCGATTCTGAGCATAGCGACAGCCTTAGAAGTTCAGGGTAACAGATCGACATTGAACTGGATCCCCAGCCATGCTGGCATCCGGGGAAATGAGGCGGCAGATGATGAGGCCAAGGCAGCCACAGATTATCCACATGTTGGGATTACCGTCCCCTTCAGCCTACGACAGACCAAACTGGTGGCTGCCAGAGCAATGAAACTTATGGGGGAGTTCCTAGGTAATACTCCATCTCAACAGTGGTACCGAGCAGCGACTCAGGAAGAACCCCCTCCATATAATAGAAGCTGGTCCAGAGCGCATGTACCGCCAACCATCGACTTCGTTTGCGCTGTCCCACAGCCAAGATGATTGTGGACAAGGCAGAGGAGGAGATGTGGCAGAACTGCCAGCACGTTGTACAGCGCCCCCTAACACGCTATCTCCTGGAGTGCCAAGTTATTAAGACACTCCACAGGCAACTAGCACTGACGTCCCCCTCCCGAAGAAGACCCAGAGTGGACTGCGACTACTTTAGAGTACCATGGAGTCAACGAACCAGACAAGCTATTGCCCGTGATAACAACATATCCTCCACCTCCTAGTGTCCACAGTTAGGAGTGCATGTTTGCATATGCATATTTCTGAATATGCATATATACGTGTACAATGCGTCCAGCATGTACATGTATATGATCCAATGCTCATATTACAGACGGCGTTGTCGATTATGAGACGCACCAGATGAACTGTCCAGAACAGTGCTTGAGCAGCACTGCAGAACCCTTTCTCCTTCTGAAGCCAGAGACGGGTCATCGCAAGAGTGAGACCCGTGCCAGGATCCCGGTCTTGGCGAACATTATACATACATACTGTGCTCATTAGCTACTGGGTTAAGCCCTGGTACTATTCCTTCCTCTCACCAACCTACTCTTCCACTATTCCCACCTCCCCGCTCACCCCACAAGGGTCTTCCCTATACTCTCTTGATCTTGATCTTGCCTGTGCTCCAGAATCTTCATCACTACGGTGCTCTTCACACCAACACCGAGGGCGAGGGACTAATTACTTCATCATTTGTATATACATGGTTCTTCTGTCTTATAGTTATGTCCTCGAATTTGTATTGATAAAATCACTGGACGGAGAAACGTCCACAATAAAGATAACCAGATGATGCACATGTGTCTAATTTTCATCTTGTCGGTATTGTATACCATTCATGTACAATAGTAAAAAAAACTCTCGGAACCCATCAAAGGTATATCGATGTTCAAAATCTCCCGTGACATACCTGTGAGCAGTTACGAGGACTCTCGTCCTCGAAACTGCTGAGATACTTAAGTCTTTAACAGATGCTTTGTAAATTCTCGCAGCCTTTCTTGATAAGAAAGTTATATTGAATAACCTGTCATGGGAGGATCCTCGCCAGACTGAAGCCGTCAGTACGTTCACAAGCACACAGTGAGCTGTCAGACTACATGCTGTCAGCACCAGCCTTTCTACTTTATTTCCTACTCATACATTAAAAAAACTACCCTAACTACAACAACCACCATCACCACAGCAACTACCACAACCACCATCACCACAGCAACTACCACAACCACCATCACCACAGCAACTACCACAACCACCATCACCACAGCAACTACCACAACCATCACCACAGCAACTACCACAACCACCATCACCACAGCAACCACCACAACCACCATCACCACAGCAACCACCACAACCAATATCACCACAGCAACCACCACAACCACTATCACCGTAGCAACCACCATCACCACAACAACCATCAAAACCACCACCATCACCACAGCAACCACCATCACCACAGCAGCCACTATCACCGCAGTAACCACCATCATCACAGCAACCACCATCACCATAGCAACCACTATCACCGCAGCAACCACCATCATCACAGCAACCACCATCATCACAGCAACCACCATCACCACAGCAACCACCATCACCGCAGCAACAACCATCATCACAGCAACCACCACCATCACAGCAACCACCATCATCACAGCAACCACCATCATCACAGCAACCACCATCATCACAACAACCACCGTCATCACAGCAACCACCATGATCACAGCAACCATCATCATCACAGCAACACCGTCATCACAGCAACCACCATGATCACAGCAACACCGTCATCACAGCAACCACAACCATCAAAGCAACCACCATCATCACAGCAACCACCATCATCACAGCAACCACCATCATCACAGCAACTACCATCACAACAACCACCATCATCACAGCAACCACCACCGTCACAGCAACCACCATTATCACAGCAATCACCATCATCACAGCAACCACCATGATCACAGCAACCACCGTCATCACAGCAACCATCATCATCACAGCAACACCGTCATCACAGCAACCACCATGATCACAGCAACACCGTCATCACATCAACCACAACCATCACAGCAACCACCATCATCACAGCAACCACCATCATCACAGCAACCACCATCATCACAAGAACCACCATCATCACAGCAACCACCACCATCACAGCAACACCGTCATCACAGCAACCACCATCATCACAGCAACACCGTCATCACAGCAACCACCACCGTCACAGCAACCACCCCCATCATCACAGCAACCACCATCATCACAGCAACCACCATCATCACAGCAACCACCATCATCACAGCAACAGCATCAACACAGCAACCACCATCATCACAGCAACCACCATCATCACAGCAACCACCGTCATCACAGCAACCACCATCATCACAGCAACCACCATCATCACAGCAACCACCACCACAGCAACCACCATCATCACAGCAACCGCCATCATCACAGCAACGACCATCATCACAGCAACCACCATCATCACAGCAACACATTCATCACAGCAACCAACACCATCACAACAACCACCATCATCACAGCAACCACCATCATCACAGCAACCATCATCATCACAGCAACCACCATCATCACAGAAACCACCATCATCACAGCAACCAACACCATCACAACAACCACCATCATCACAGCAACCACCATCATCACAGCAACCATCACCATCACAACAACCACCATCATCACAGCAACCACATCATCACAGCAACCAACACCATCACAACAACCACCATCATCACAGCAACCACCATCATCACAGCAACCACCATGATCACAGCAACCACCATCATCACATCAACACCGTCATCACAGCAACCACCACCACAGCAACCACCATCATCACAGCAACCGCCATTATCACAGCAACCACCATCATCACAGCAACACCGTCATCACAGCAACCACCACCACAGCAACCACCATCATCACAGCAACCACCATCATCACAGCAACCACCATCATCACAGCAACACCGTCATCACAGCAACCACCACCACAGCAACCACCATCATCACAGCAACCGCCATTATCACAGCAACCACCACCATCACAGTAACACCGTCATCACAGCAACCACCACAAAAACCATCATTGCAGCAACCCAGCAACCACAGGTTGGACACGGGGTTACATAAAATAGGTATCAAAGTATCACTATATATATATATATATATATATATATATATATATATATATATATATATATATATATATATATATATATATATATATATATATATATATATATATATATATATATATTCTTTTTCGGGCCACCCTGCCTTGGTGGGACTCGGCCGGTGTGATAATAATAATAATAATAAAAAAAATGTATACATATATATATATATATATATATATATATATATATATATATATATATATATATATATATATATATATATATATATATATATATATATATATATATATATATATATATATATATGTGTGTGTGTGTGTGTGTGTGTGTGTGTGTGTGTGTGTGTGTGTGTGTGTGTGTGTGTGTGTGTGTGTGTGTGTGTGTGTGTGTGTGTGTGTGTGTGTATGTGTGTGTGTATGTGTGTGTATGTGTGTGTGTGTATGTGTGTGTGTGTGTGTGTGTGTGTGTGTGTGTGTGTGTGTGTGTGTGTGTGTGTGTGTGTGTGTGTGTGTGTGTGTGTCTGTGTGTGTGTGTGTGTGTCTGTGTGTGTGTGTGTCTGTGTGTGTGTGTGTTTGTGTGTGTGTATGTGTGTGTGTGTGTGTGTGTGTACTCACTCACCTATTTGTGGTTGCAGGGGTCGAGTCCTAGCTCCTGGCCCCGCCTCTTCACCGGTTGCTACTAGGCCCTCTCTCTCCCCGCTCCATGAGCTTTATCAAACCTCGTCTTAAAACTGTGTATGGTTCCTGCCTCCACTACGTCATTTTCTAGGCTATTCCACTGCCTTACAACTCTATGACTGAAGAAATACTTCCTACTATCTCTCTGTGTGTGTGTGTGCGTGTGTGTGTGTGTGTGTGTGTGTGTGTGTGTGTGTGTGTGTGTGTGTGTGTGTGTGTGTGTGTGTGTGTGTGTGTACTCACCTATTTGTACTCACCTATTTGTGGTTGCAGGGGTCTAGTCATAGCTCCTGGCCCCGCCTCTTCACTGATTGCTACTAGGTCCTCTCTCTCCCTGCCTCCCTGCTCCATGAGCTTTATCATACCTCGCCTTAAAACTATGTATGGTTCCCGCCTCCACTACTTCAATTTCTAGGCTATTCCACGGCTTGACTACTCTATAACTGAAGAAATACTTCCTAACATCCCTTTGATTCATCTGAGTCTTCAACTTCCAATTGTGACCTCTTGTGTCTGTGTCCCATCTCTGGAACATCCTGTCTTTGTCCACCTTGTCTATTCCGTGCAGTATTTTGTATGTCGTTATCATGTCTCCCCTGACCCTCCTGGCCTCCAGTGTCGTCAGGCCAATTTCCCTCAACCTTCCTTCGTAGGACAATCCCCGTAGCTCTGGGACTAGTCTTGTTGCAAACCTTTGCACTTTCTCTAATTTCTTGACGTGCTTGACTAGGTGTGGATTCCAAACTGGTGCTGCATACTGCAGTATGGGCCTGACGTAAATGGTATACAGAGTCTTGAACGACTCCTTACTGAGGTATCGGAACGCTATCCGTAGGTTTGCCAGGCGCCCGTATGCTGCAGCAGTTATCTGATTGATGTGCGCCTCAGGAGATATGCTCGGTGTTATACTCACCCCCAGATCTTTTTTCTTGAGTGAGGTTTGCAGACTTTGGCCATCTAAACTATATTGTATCTGCGGTCTTCTTTGCCCTTCCCCAATCTTCATGACTTTGCATTTGGCGGGGTTAAACTCAAGGAGCCAGTTGCTGGACCAGGCTTGTAGCCTGTCCAGGTCTCTTTGTAGTCCTGCCTGATCCTCATCCGATTTGATTCTTCTCATTAACTTCACATCGTCCGCAAACAAGGACACTTCTGAGTCTATCCCTTCCGTTATGTCATTCACATATACCAAGAACAGCACAGGTCCAAGGACTGACCCCTGTGGAACCCCGCTTGTCACAGACGCCCACTCTGACACCTCGTCACGTACCATAACTCGTTGTTGCCTCCCTGTAAGGTATTCTCTTATCCATTGCAGTGCCTTTCCTGTTATGTGTGGCTGATCCTCTAGCTTTTGCAGTAACCTCTTGTGAGGAACTGTGTCGAAGGCCTTCTTGTGGTCCAAAAATATGCAGTCGATCCACCCCTCTCTCTCTTGTCTTACTTCTGTCACCTCCCTGAAACCGTGCTGGTTGTCAATTATACACTTGTTTCTTTCCAGGTGCCCCACCACTCTCCTCCTGATGATCTTCTCCATGACCTTGCATACTATACATGTTAGTGATACAGGTCTGTAGTTTAGTGCCTCATGTCTGTCTCCCTTTTTAAAAATTGGGACTACATTTGCCATCTTCCATACCTCGGGGAGTTGCCCAGTTTCAAATGATGTGTTGAAGATCTTTGTTAATGGCTCACACAATATCTCTGCTCCCTCTTTAAGGACCCATGGAGAGATGTTGTCTGGTCCCACCGCCTTTGAGGTGTCAAGTTCGCATAGCAGCTTCTTCACCTCCTCCTTGGTTATATGTACCTCATCCAGCACTTGCTGGTGCACCCCCTGCTCTGATTTCCTGGAGTTCTACTGGTTTCCACTGTAAATACTTCTTTAAATCTTGTGTTGAGCTCTTGACATACCTCTTGGTCGTTTCTTGTGAATTCCCCATCACCCTTCCTCAGTCTGATTACCTGGTCCTTGACTGTTGTTTTCCTCCTGATGTGGCTGTACAACAGCTTCGGGTCAGTCTTGACTTTCGTTGCTATGTCATTTTCGTATTGTCTCTGAGCCTCCCTTCTTATCTGTGCATATTCGTTTCTGGCTCTTCGGCTGATTTCTTTATTTTCCTGAGTTCTCTGTCTTCTGTACCTTTTCCATTCTCTAGTACACCTAGTTTTTGCCTCCCTACACCTTTGGGTGAACCGAGGACTCGTTCTGTTCTTCCCATTATTTCTGTTTCCCTTGGGAACAAACCTCTCCTCTGCCTCCTTGCATTTTGTTGCTACATAGTCCATCATTTCTTGTACTGGTTTTCCTGTCAGTTCCCTCTCCCACTGAATGTCTTGAAGGAAGTTCCTCAAGCCTGAGTAGTTCCCCCTTTTGTAGTTTGGTTTTTCCCACCCTAATCCTGCTGCTCTCTCCACTTGGAGCTCAACTATGTAGTCGAAGCACAGAACCACATGATCACTAGCTCCCAGGGGCCTTTCATACATGATACCCTCGATGTCCGAACTACTCATGGTGAATACAAGGTCCAGCCTTGCTGGTTCATCCTCTCCTCTCTCTCTGGTAGTGTCTCTAACATGTTGATGCATGAGGTTTTCCAGTACCACATCCATCATCTTGGCTCTCCATGTTTTGGGACCCCCATGGGGCTCCAGGTTTTCCCAGTCAATCTCCTTGTGATTGAAATCACCCATAACTAGTAACTTTGCTCGGCTAGTGTGTCGATCATTGCTCTGTTGCTCTCATCATATTCTTCTCTTGGCCTCCTGCAGTTCTGTAGTAGGTTGTACATTACTGCAATTATCACCTTATGTCCCTCAGACTGGATTGTTCCTACTAAGTAGTCCCTTTCGCCCGTGCCATCCATTCCTTCCATTTTCTCAAAACCCCACTGGTTTTTAATGAGCAGTGCAACTCCTCCTTCCCCTCTCCTCCCTCTGTCTTTCCTGAGGATTTGGTATCCGGATGGAAAGATTGAATCTGTTATTATTCTGGTGAGTTTTGTTTCTGTGAGTGCTATTATGTCTGGGGATGTCTCTTTGATTCTTCCGTGCCACTCCTCATATTTGTTTGTTATTCCATCTGCATTTGTATACCACACCTTCAACTTCTTTTTTAAGACTGTGGTCTGGGAGGTATATTGGGGTTGGGGAAGTGGGAGACCTGGTAAGGAACTATAGGTTGTTGCTGTGGGGGTGGAGTTTGTAATGTAGTGGTTGGGGGCATTGGATGTGGCATGGGTGTTTTGATTTAGAGTGTTTGGTTGCACTGGGGTTGACCTGGTTGGGAGGCTTCTATAGGAAGTTGTGAGGGAGGCTGTATTTGATCTTCTTCCTGGGTCTGGGATCTCCTGTCTGTCTTCTCCATCCCCTCTCTTTCCTCCTTTCGCCTTTGTACCATCTCTCTCAGTTTCTGCCTTTCTTCTTGTGTTCTGTCGCGGTCGAGATACACCTTCCTGTATGCCTGCATGTTCCTTAATCGTGCTTTCTCCTGCAGGATCCTGGTCCGAGTCGCTTCTGCCTTGAAGGTCACTTTCACTGGCCGGGTTCTTTTTTTTACAAACCCCCCTATTCTCTGAAAATTTTCCAGCTGGGTCATGTCATCTTCTCCTATTGCTTTCATGATGCTTTCAATTGCTTTTTTTTCCCTTGTTTTCTTGCTTCATATGTTTCCCCTTCAACTTCCTGGAGCCCATACACAAAGACT
>NC_091298.1:20460702-20548202 GCF_038502225.1 Cherax quadricarinatus
AGATGGTGTGGTCTATCATGGGATACATGGTGTGGTCTATCATGGGATACATGGTGTGGTCTATCATGGGATACATGGTGTGGTCTATCATGGGATAGATGGTGTGGTCTATCATGGGATACATGGTGTGGTCTATCATGGGATAGATGGTGTGGTCTATCATGGGATACATGGTGTGGTCTATCATGGGATACATGGTGTGGTCTATCATGGGATAGATGGTGTGGTCTATCATGGGATACATGGTGTGGTCTATCATGGGATAGATGGTGTGGTCTATCATGGGATAGATGGTGTGGTCTATCATGGGATACATGGTGTGGTCTATCATGGGATAGATGGTGTGGTCTATCATGGGATAGATGGTGTGGTCTATCATGGGATACATGGTGTGGTCTATCATGGGATAGATGGTGTGGTCTATCATGGGATACATGGTGTGGTCTATCATGGGATACATGGTGTGGTCTATCATGGGATACATGGTATGGTCTATCATGGGATAGATGGGGGAGAGGGATGGTCAGAAGAGCAGATCAAGGGATGACTAGAAGGATAAGTGGATAGATGTATGAAAGAATAAATGCATAAGTATCAGGACGGACGGATAGATTTATGGATGAAGGACACAACGCACTGATGGACGGATTCACCAATAGACAGTCAAACAGATGAACGTAAGAAGTAAAGGATAGATGGATTGAAAGACAGAAACCATATAATCAAATGAAAAAGAATTGATGCATAAATAGGTGTGTAGACACAAAAGAATAGTTAAATGAATAGATGAAGAACAGGCTAGTGGAAAACACTAACAGGATGTCAGATAGAGAGATAAGGGATGGAAGAACGTGGATGCAAGTATTAATGATGAGAGGAGGGTGAACAGAGACAGGGATAGAGAGGTAAGTGAATAGAAGCAGAACTGGTGAGATGGGTGGATAGGTGGGAGGATTTACGTCGGCGGGAAGATAGATGGGCGCATAGATAGAGAGGATAGGTAAGTACATGACACAAAAGAAGCAAAGAACAGTGACTGAAGATTTAGAGCGAAGGAAAATGAGACGGGGGGAAAGAGGGGAGGAGGAGGAAAAGGTAGAGGGGAAGGGGAGGAAAAGGTAGAGGGGAGGGGGAGGAAAAGGTAGAGGGGAGGAGGAGGAAAAGGCAGAGGGGAGGGAGAGGAAAAGGTAGAGAGGAGGGGAGGAAAAGAAAGAGGGGAGAGGGAAAAAAAGAGGGGAGAGGGAAAAAAAGAGGGGGAGAGGCGAGGGGAAGAATCTGAGAGGTGGGGAAATGGAGATGTGGGATAGGGATAAAATATGGGAAAAGGGAGATAGGGATGGGAAGGGTGGGAATGGAGAAAGGAAATAGGTTGATGGGGAGGAAGAAGTGCGGACTGGGATGAAGAAATGGGGACAGAGGAGGGGGAAGATGGAGAGGAGAAGATAAGAATCAGAAGAGGGACAAGTATGAAGATAGGAAGAAAGAAGAGAGGGAGGGGAGAATGGGAAAAGAGGAAAGGAAGGAGAGAGAGGAAGGGGTAGGGGGAGAGATAGGGGGATGGGGAAACGAAGGGGGAGGGAAGAGAAGGAGGGGAAGGAGGAAACAGAGAGAGGGAGAGAGAAACGGAACCACGATAATCTTATTTCAAATAAAAGTTCCATCATTTGATTGTCCCAAACTGTGATTGAATTTACAGAGGATCAGATCCAACGACGCTACCATAACCAGTTCCAATCCTCTCACCCTCCCTCCCTCGCTTCCTTCACTCCTTTCACGCCTCTCCTTCCATCCTTCTCTCACTGATTCATCCACATCCTTGCCTCATACAATCTCCTTCTTCCGCCATGAAAGTAAAAATAATAATATTCTGTCACAGCATGGAATGAACTCGGTACTCCATGGTACACTCCTGGTACCCTCACTGTTCCTCATCCTTGCAGAAGAATACTCCATGGTACACTCCTGGTACCCTCACTGTTCCTCATCCTTGCAGAAGAATACTCCATGGTACACTCCTGGTACCCTCACTGTTCCTCATCCTTACAGAAGAATACTCCATGGTACACTCCTGGTACCCTCACTGTTCCTCATCCTTACAGAAGAATACTCCATGGTACACTCCTGGTACCCTCACTGTTCCTCATCCTTACAGAAGAATACTCCATGGTACACTCCTGGTACCCTCACTGTTCCTCATCCTTACAGAAGAATACTCCATGGTACACTCCTGGTACCCTCACTGTTCCTCATCCTTACAGAAGAATACTCCATGGTACACTCCTGTTACCCTCACTGTTCCTCATCCTTACAGAAGAATACTCCATGGTACACTCCTGGTACCCTCACTGTTCCTCATCCTTACAGAAGAATACTCCATGGTACACTCCTGGTACCCTCACTGTTCCTCATCCTTACAGAAGAATACTCCATGGTACACTCCTGGTACCCTCACTGTTCCTCATCTTTCCTCATCCTTACAGAAGAATACTCCATGGTACACTCCTGGTACCCTCACTGTTCCTCATCCTTACAGAAGAATACTCCATGGTACACTCCTGGTACCCTCACTGTTCCTGATCCTTACAGAAGAATACTCCATGGTACACTCCTGGTACCCTCACTGTTCCTCATCTTTACAGAAGAGTACTCCATGGTACACTCCTGGTACCCTCACTGTTCCTCATCCTTACAGAAGAATACTCCATGGTACACTCCTGGTACCCTCACTGTTCCTCATCCTTACAGAAGAGTACTCCATGGTACACTTCTGGTACCCTCACTGTTCCTCATCCTTACAGAAGAATACTCCATGGTACACTCCTGGTACCCTCGCTGTTCCTCATCCTTACAGAAGAATACTCCATGGTACACTCCTGGTACCCTCACTGTTCCTCATCCTTACAGAAGAATACTCCATGGTACACTCCTGGTACCCTCACTGTTCCTCATCCTTACAGAAGAATACTCCATGGTACACTCCTGGTACCCTCACTGTTCCTCATCCTTACAGAAGAATACTCCATGGTACACTCCTGGTACCCTCACTGTTCCTCATCCTTACAGAAGAATACTCCATGGTACACTCCTGGTACCCTCGCTGTTCCTCATCCTTACAGAAGAATACTCCATGGTACACTCCTGGTACCCTCACTGTTCCTCATCCTTACAGAAGAATACTCCATGGTACACTCCTGGTACCCTCACTGTTCCTCATCCTTACAGAAGAATACTCCATGGTACACTCCTGGTACCCTCACTGTTCCTCATCCTTACAGAAGAATACTCCATGGTACACTCCTGGTACCCTCACTGTTCCTCATCCTTACAGAAGAATACTCCATGGTACACTCCTGGTACCCTCACTGTTCCTCATCCTTACAGAAGAATACTCCATGGTACACTCCTGGTACCCTCACCCTCGCTGTTCCTCATCCTTACAGAAGAATACTCCATGGTACACTCCTGGTACCCTCACTGAATACTCCATTCCTCATCCTTACAGAAGAATACTCCATGGTACACTCCTGGTACCCTCACTGTTCCTCATCCTTACAGAAGAATACTCCATGGTACACTCCTGGTACCCTCACTGTTCCTCATCCTTACAGAAGAATACTCCATGGTACACTCCTGGTACCCTCACTGTTCCTCATCCTTACAGAAGAATACTCATGGTACACTCCTGGTACCCTCACTGTTCCTCATCCTTACAGAAGAATACATGGTACACTCCTGGTACCCTCACTGTTCCTCATCCTTACAGAAGAATACTCCATGGTACACTCCTGGTACCCTCACTGTTCCTCATCCTTACAGAAGAATACTCCATGGTACACTGCTGGTACCCTCACTGTTCCTCATCCTTACAGAAGAATACTCCATGGTACACTCCTGGTACCCTCACTGTTCCTCATCCTTACAGAAGAATACTCCATGGTACACTCCTGGTACCCTCACTGTTCCTCATCCTTACAGAAGAATACTCCATGGTACACTCCTGGTACCCTCACTGTTCCTCATCCTTACAGAAGAATACTCCATGGTACACTCCTGGTACCCTCACTGTTCCTCATCCTTACAGAAGAATACTCCATGGTACACTCCTGGTACCCTCACTGTTCCTCATCCTTACAGAAGAATACTCCATGGTACACTCCTGGTACCCTCACTGTTCCTCATCCTTACAGAAGAATACTCCATGGTACACTCCTGGTACCCTCACTGTTCCTCATCCTTACAGAAGAATACTCCATGGTACACTCCTGGTACCCTCACTGTTCCTCATCCTTACAGAAGAATACTCCATGGTACACTCCTGGTACCCTCACTGTTCCTCATCCTTACAGAAGAATACTCCATGGTACACTCCTGGTACCCTCACTGTTCCTCATCCTTACAGAAGAATACTCCATGGTACACTCCTGGTACCCTCACTGTTCCTCATCCTTACAGAAGAATACTCCATGGTACACTCCTGGTACCCTCACTGTTCCTCATCCTTACAGAAGAATACTCCATGGTACACTCCTGGTACCCTCACTGTTCCTCATCCTTACAGAAGAATACTCCATGGTACACTCCTGGTACCCTCACTGTTCCTCATCCTTACAGAAGAATACTCCATGGTACACTCCTGGTACCCTCACTGTTCCTCATCCTTACAGAAGAATACTCCATGGTACACTCCTGGTACCCTCACTGTTCCTCATCCTTACAGAAGAATACTCCATGGTACACTCCTGGTACCCTCACTGTTCCTCATCCTTACAGAAGAATACTCCATGGTACACTCCTGGTACCCTCACTGTTCCTCATCCTTACAGAAGAATACTCCATGGTACACTCCTGGTACCCTCACTGTTCCTCATCCTTACAGAAGAATACTCCATGGTACACTCCTGGTACCCTCACTGTTCCTCATCCTTACAGAAGAATACTCCATGGTACACTCCTGGTACCCTCACTGTTCCTCATCCTTACAGAAGAATACTCCATGGTACACTCCTGGTACCCTCACTGTTCCTCATCCTTACAGAAGAATACTCCATGGTACACTCCTGGTACCCTCACTGTTCCTCATCCTTACAGAAGAATACTCCATGGTACACTCCTGGTACCCTCACTGTTCCTCATCCTTACAGAAGAATACTCCATGGTACACTCCTGGTACCCTCACTGTTCCTCATCCTTACAGAAGAATACTCCATGGTACACTCCTGGTACCCTCACTGTTCCTCATCCTTACAGAAGAATACTCCATGGTACACTCCTGGTACCCTCACTGTTCCTCATCCTTACAGAAGAATACTCCATGGTACACTCCTGGTACCCTCACTGTTCCTCATCCTTACAGAAGAATACTCCATGGTACACTCCTGGTACCCTCACTGTTCCTCATCCTTACAGAAGAATACTCCATGGTACACTCCTGGTACCCTCACTGTTCCTCATCCTTACAGAAGAATACTCCATGGTACACTCCTGGTACCCTCACTGTTCCTCATCCTTACAGAAGAATACTCCATGGTACACTCCTGGTACCCTCACTGTTCCTCATCCTTACAGAAGAATACTCCATGGTACACTCCTGGTACCCTCACTGTTCCTCATCCTTACAGAAGAATACTCCATGGTACACTCCTGGTACCCTCGCTGTTCCTCATCCTTACAGAAGAATACTCCATGGTACACTCCTGGTACCCTCACTGTTCCTCATCCTTACAGAAGAATACTCCATGGTACACTCCTGGTACCCTCACTGTTCCTCATCCTTACAGAAGAATACTCCATGGTACACTCCTGGTACCCTCACTGTTCCTCATCCTTACAGAAGAATACTCCATGGTACACTCCTGGTACCCTCGCTGTTCCTCATCCTTACAGAAGAATACTCCATGGTACACTCCTGGTACCCTCACTGTTCCTCATCCTTACAGAAGAATACTCCATGGTACACTCCTGGTACCCTCACTGTTCCTCATCCTTACAGAAGAATACTCCATGGTACACTCCTGGTACCCTCACTGTTCCTCATCCTTACAGAAGAATACTCCATGGTACACTCCTGGTACCCTCACTGTTCCTCATCCTTACAGAAGAATACTCCATGGTACACTCCTGGTACCCTCGCTGTTCCTCATCCTTACAGAAGAATACTCCATGGTACACTCCTGGTACCCTCGCTGTTCCTCATCCTTACAGAAGAATACTCCATGGTACACTCCTGGTACCCTCACTGTTCCTCATCCTTACAGAAGAGTAAGTAAGTAAGTAAGTTTATTCAGGTATACACAAATACAGTTACATAGAATTATCATACATAGCAGCAGATGTGTAGAGAACCTAGGATAACCCAAAAAAGTCAGACAGAGTGACTTATTTCCATTGGAGTACTCCATGGTACACCTGGTACCCTCACTGTTCCTCATGCTTACAGAAGAGTACTCCATGGTACACTCCTGGTACCCTCACTGTTCCTCATCCTTACAGAAGAGTACTCCATGGTACACTCCTGGTACCCTCACTGTTCCTCATCCTTACAGAAGAGTACTCCATGGTACAGTCCTGGTACCCTCACTGTTTCATATCCGCACAGCAGAGTTACTGCAACAAGCATCAGATCAGTCAGGCTTTGATGGGGTAACTGTGCACAAAATGCGTGCAAATGGAATAATTGGAAATGTGGGCAGATGGGTATATAACTTTCTATTAAATAGAGCCTAAAGAGCAATAAGAGGGAAATTAATGGCTGCCGCAGTGAAAAGTTCTGTTCTCTAAGACACGGTACTCGTCTCATTTCTCTTTCTCATTCTCTTATCCAACGCAGACAGGAACATAAACTATAACACTGTATCATCGTCTGCAGACGACACTATAATTTCTATGAGAGTGGCATGTCCACAGAAGACACAACAAGCCTCCAAACTGGTATAAATTAAGTCTTCCGGTGAGGACAAACTTCAGTTACTGTGTCAGAAGATCTCACATTCAAGGATCACAACAATGTCGTTATTGCAACTGCAAGGAAAATGATAGGTAGAATAACTAGAACTTTCAAACCAAGAGATAATGACCAATGATGATACTCTTCTAGTCACCTGTTGTCTATAGGCTGGAATATTGCTAGGTAATAGTGGTCCCCTTCAATGCAGGCAATAGTGCTGAGCTAGAAAATGTACAGATAACCTTCGCTGCTCGTATAAAGTTAATCAAGCACCTAAATTACCGGGAGAGCTTGAAGTACCAAAGTACTATACTCAGTAAACGTAGACAAGAAAGATACGTGATAATCTAGACCTGGAAGATGCTTGAGGGATTAGTCCCAAATTTGCTCATGGAAATTACCACACATAGTAAAAGGCTTGGCAGATAGTGCAAGACATCTGCGGTGACAAGCAGGAAAATGATGAGTACATTGAGAGAGAACTTATTAAGTGTAATGGGACCACGACTCTTCAATACCCTTTCTTCATGCATGAAGGGAATTACAAACAAACCCCCAGCTGTCAAGAGGCAACACGATAAATTCCTCATATCAGTTCCTATTCAGCCGAGCTGTAGTACACATAGGGGACTGCGGGTGGCAGGGACCACCAGCTTCATAGATCAAGTCAGTAACAAGGAGGCCTGGCCAGGGACCTGGCCTCAGGAGTGGTGACTTACAGGTAACCAATATGGGCCTACAGGCCGCTGGCAGCAAGTATTTAGTTTATCAGACAGTCAATAAGAACACCTGGGTCATAGATGGTTCCTTCATAGGACCGTTTCCTTCCTTCGTTTTTCTCTCTCTTCTCTCCTCTCCCTCCTTACCTCTCTCTCTCTCCCTTCTCTCTTCCCTCCCTATCTCTTTCCTTTTTTTTATCTTCCTCCCTCCTTCCATCTTTACATCCCTTCTTCACTATCTTATTTTTTGCTTACCAGAATTTCATTTCACTCACACACGAGGGTGTGTGTGTGTGTGTGTGTGTGTGTGTGTGTGTGTGTGTGTGTGTGTGTGTGTGTGTGTGTGTGTGTGTGTGTGTGCACGCGCGCCAAGTAACCTCTCCAGTTTTGGTTCCGAAATTGCATTAAAGACGGTGATAAACTGGAGATGGCGCTGGGAAGCAAAACAAAGCTGGCGTCCTCATTAAGAAACAAGTTCCATGAAGAGAAACTCAAAGCACCAAGATATTGCCTCTGGGAAACCTGAGACTACCAAAACATCTCATTCAAACCTTCAGATATTGAACTAATTTCATGCCTTCAAAACAGTGAGGTATGACCCTTGTGGATTTACTACTTACTTATGATTATAAAAAACGAGGAAATATATGTGAAGCGCTAGACCCGTGTAGCTCATTTAACACAAAGAGTGATGGAGGCTCGATCCTTCGTCGGTTAGTTGTCAGATGGCCACTACTCCCACAGCCAGCCAGATTATGGGGAAGAGTCCCATAAGTGATAACTGTCCTGGTGCTGCGTGACTTATTCAGCTACCACCACCATAAATGACTTACCTCAACTATCACCACCACCAATGACTTACCTCAACTACCACTACCACCACTGACTTACCACAGCTACCACCACCACCACCACCACCGCTATCACTGACTTACCTCAACTACCACCGCCACCACCACTAACTACCTCAACTGCTACCACCACCACCACTGACTTACCTCAACTACCACCACCACCACTGACTACCTCAACTACCACTGACTTACCTCGACTACCACCACCACCACCACCACTGATTATTACAACTGCCACTACTAACAATGTATAACTACACATACAACTGACCATTAATAACCACAACTACCACTAATGACAATGTATAACCACAACTACTTACCACAACTGGCTGTTATAACTACTACTACCTGACTAAAATGAGCTACTACCACTGATTTACCACAACTACCATTATTAAACTACCACAACTGAGTTACCACTTTCACCACCACTGACTTATCACAATTACCATCAGTGACCTACCACAACTACCACCACCAATTTCCCACACTAATAGCACTGACTACAAATACCACCATTCATTTACTACAACTACCACGACTAACCACAACTACCACTACTAACCACAACTACCCCAACTGACTAACCACAACTACCACCATTGACTAATCACAACTACCATCGCTAACCACAACTACCACAACTGACTAACCACAGCTACCACCACTGTCTAGCCACAACTACCACCACTGACTAACCACAGCTACCACCACTGACTAACCACAACTACTACCACTGACTAACAACAACTACGACCATTGACTAACCACAACTACCACCCACCACTGACTAACCACAACTACCACCAATGACTAACCACAAATACCACCACTGACTAACCACAACTACCACCCACCACTGACTAACCATAACTACCACCACTGACTAACCACAGATACCACTACTAACCACAGCTACCACCACTAACCAAAACTACCACCACTGACTAGCCACAGCTACCACCACTAACCACAGCTACCACTAATGACTAGCCACAACTACTACCACTACTGACTAACCACAACTACCACCACTGACTAACCACAACTACCACCACTGACTAACCACAACTACCACCACTAACCACAACTACCACCACTGACTAACCAAAACTACCACCACTGACTAACCACAACTACCACCACTAACTAAACACAACTATCACCACTGACTAACCACAATTACCACCACTAACCACAACTACCATCACTGACTGCCTGGAGGTTACCTGGAGGTTATTCCGGGGATCAACGCCCCCGCGGCCCGGTCCATGACCAGGCCTCCCGATGGATCAGGGCCTGATCAGCTAGGCTGTTACTGCTGGCCGCACGCAGTCCAACGTACGAGCCACAGCCCGGCTGATCCGGCACTGACTTTAGGTATCTGTCCAGCTCTCTCTTGAAGGCAGCCAGGGGCTTATTGCCAATTCCCCTAATGCTTGATGGGAGGCTGTTGAACAGTTTTGGGCCCCGGACACTTATGGTGTTTTCCTTTAGTGTACCAATGGCGCCCATACTTTTTATTGGGGGCATTTTGCATCGCCTGCCCAGTCTTTTACTTTCGTAGGGAGTGATTTCTGTGTGCAGATTTGGGACCATTCCTTCCAAGATTTTCCAAGTGTAGATTATGATATATCTCTCCCTCCTGCGTTCCAACGAGTACAAGTGCTTCCAAGCATTCCCAGTAGTTAAGGTGCTTGACAGAACTTACACGTGCAGTAAAGGATCTCTGTACACTCTCTAGATCTGCGATTTCACCTGCTTTGAATGGAGATGTTAATGTACAGCAGTATTCCAGCCTAGAGAGAACAAGTGATTTGAAAAGGATCATCATTGGCTTGGCATCTCTCGTTTTGAAAGTTCTCATTATCCATCCTATCATTTTCTTTGCACGTGCGATCGTGGCACTGTTGTGATCCTTGAAAGCGAGATCCTCAGACATTACTACTCCCAGGTCTACCACAACTAACCACAACTACCACCACTGACTAACCACAACTACCACTACTAACCACAACTACCACCACTGACTAACCACAACTACCACTACTACCACCACTGACTAACCACAACTACCACCACTAACCACAACTACCACCACTAACTACAACTACCACTACTAACCACAACTACCACCACTGACTAACCACAACTACCACTACTAGCCACAACTACCACCACTGACTAACCACAACTACCACTACTAGCCACAACTACCACCACTGACTAACCACAACTACCACTACTAGCCACAACTACCACCACTGACTAACCACAACTACCACTACTAGCCACAAGTACCACCACTGACTAACCACAACTACCACCACTGACTAATTACAACTACCACTACTAGCCACAACTACCACCACTAACCACAACTACCACCACTAACTACAACTACCACTACTAACCACAACTACCACCACTAACCACAACTACCACCACTAACCACAACTACCACTACTGACTAACCACAACTACCACCACTAACTACAACTACCACTACTAGCCACAACTACCACCACTAACCACAACTAGCCACAACTACCACCACTGACTAACCACAACTACCACCACTAACCACAACTACCACTACTAGCCACAACTACCACCACTGACTAACCACAACTACCACCATGGTGTTTTCAAACTTTTTCGTCCGAGAGGTTTCCACTGCTAACGCAACCACCCTCAGAATCAATACTCTTATCACCACCACCACCACTAACACCACCACACCACCACCACTAACACCACCACTTCACCACCACTAGCACCACCACCACCACTACCACTAGCACCACCACCACCACTAACACCATCACCACTCCTCCATCACCACCACAACTAATACCACCACCACCACTTCTCCACCACTACTACACCACCACCAACATTAACACCGTCACTACACCACTAACGTTATCACTACACCACAAACACCACCACCACCACACCTCAACACCACCACCAAAGATTGACTAAACTTATATCTGCAGTAAAGGTTCTCTGAACATTTTCCAGATCTGCAATTTCACCTGCCTTGAAAGGAACTGTTATTATAGAGCAGTATTCCAGCCCAGAGAGAACAAGTGATTTAAAGAGGATCATCAGTGGAATGGCATCTCCTGTTCTGAAAGTTCCCATTATCCATCCTATCACCGATTTGGCAGTGACATTGTTGTGATCCTTGGAGGTGAGATCCTCTGACATCACTCCCAAGTCCTTCACATTAGTCCTTCACATTAGTCCTTCACAGCCACCTACTATCACCACCACCACTACTATCACCACCACCACTACTATCACCACCACCACTACTATCACCACCACCACTACTATCACCACCACCACTACTATCACCATCACAACTATCACCACCACCACTACTATTATCACCACTACACAACTACGGGACAAGTCACAATGTTTCCAGAGCTTCATAAATCAGAGTTACGCCCATCTCTGAAATATCCACAAATATCCACATGGGAGGACCCGCCCGCCTGCCCGCCCGCCCGCCCGCCCACCCTCCCTCTATTCACTGCACCTGTTGTGTTTGTTGCCTTTATCTGACTTTGCTTGTCTTTGCCAGTCTGTCTGGGTCTTATTTGTATCTGGGTCTATGTTTGTCTGTCCTCTTATCGTGCATGTGTTTTTTTCCACACGTGTATGATGTGTGTGCGTGCGTGCGTGTGTGTACTCACCTAATTGTGGTTTCAGTGGTCGAGACTCAGCTCCTGCTCTCGCCTCTTCACTGATTGCTACTAGATCCTCTCTCTCTGCTCCCTGAGCTTTGTCATACCTCGTCTTAAAACTACCACTATGGTTCCTGCCTCCAGTACATCACTTGGTAGACTATTCCACTTCCTGACAACTCTATGACTGAAGAAATATTTCCTAACATCCTGTGACTCGTCTAAGTCTTCAACTTCCAATTGTGACCCCTTGTTTCTGTGTCCATTCTCTGGAACATCCTGTCTCTGTCCACCTTATCTATTCCACGCAGTATTTTGTATGTCGCTATCATGTCTCCCCTGACCCTCCTGTCTTCCAGTGTGTGTGTCTGTGTGTGTGTGTGTGTGTGCACTCACGTAGTTGTGGTTGCAGGGGTCGATTCACAGCTCCTGGCCCCGCCTCTTCACTGGCCGCTACTAGGTCACTCTTTCTACTCCATCAGCTTTATCATACCTCTTCTTAAAGCTATGTATGGATCCTGCCTGCACTACATCACTTCCCAGACTATTCCACTTCCTGACAACTCTGTGACTGAAAAGATACTTCCTAACATCCCTGTGATTCATCTGAGTTTTCAACTTCCAACTGTGACCCCTTGTTGCTGTGTCCCACCTCTGGAACATCCTTAGCTCCGGGACTAGTCTCGTTGCAAACCTTTGCACTTTCTCTAGTTTCCTTACGTGCCTGGATAAGTGTGGGATCCAAACTAGTGCTGCATACTCCAATATGGTCCTAACGTACACAGTGTACAGGGACCTGAATGATTCCTTATTCGGATATCGGAATGCTATTCTTAGGTTTGCTAGGCGCCCATATGCTGCAGCAGTTATTTGGTTGATGTGCGCCTCAGGAGATGTGCCCAGTGTTAAACTCACCCCAAGATTTAATTCCTTGAGTGATGTTTGTAGTCTCTGGCCCACTAGACTATACTCCGTCTTCAGTCTTCTTTGCCCTTTCCCAATCTTCATAACTTTGCACTTGGTGGGGTTGAACTCCAGGAGCCAGTTGCTGGACCAGGTCTGCAGCCTGTCCAGATCCCTTTATAGTTCTGCCTGATCCTCGTCCGATTGGATTCTTCTCATCAACTTCACATCTGCAAACAGGGACACATCGGAGTCTATTCCTTCCGTCATGTCATTCACAAATACCAGAAACAGCACCGGTCTTAGGACTGACAGCTGTGGAACCCCGCTCGTCACAGGCACCCACTCTGACACCTCGCCACTTACCATGACTAGCTGTTCTCTTCCTGACAGGTATTCCCTGATCCACTCTAGTGCTTTCCCTGTTATCCCTGCCTGGTCCAACTTTTGCACTAATCTCTTGTGTGGAACTGTCAAACGCCTTCTTATACTCCAAGAAAATGCAGTCAACCCACCCCTGTCTCTCTCTCCCTCTCTTGTCTTACTGCTGTCATCGTGTGACACAGGATTTCCCGTCCCTGAAACCATGCTGGCTGTCGTTGATAAGCTCATGTATAATTTGTGTGTGTACTCACCAAATTGTAATCACTTAATTGTGGTTGCAGAGGTCGAGACTCAGCTCCTGGCCCCGCCTCTTCACTGAATGCTACTAGGTCTTGTCTCTCCCTGCTCCCTGAGCTTTATCACACCTCGTCTTAGAGCTACGTATGGTTCCTGCCTCCACTACATCACTCGCCAGACTGTTCCACTTCCTGACCGCTCTATGACTGAAGAAATACTTTTTAACATCCCTGTGACTCATCTGCGTCTTCAACTTCCAAGAGTGACCCCTCGTTTCCGTGTCCCCTCTCTGGAACATCTTGTCTCTGTCCACCTTGTCTATTCCACGCATAATTTTGCATGTCGTTATCATGTCTCCCCTAACCCTCCCATCCTCCAGTGTCGTCAGGTCGATTTCCCTTAACCTTTCTTCATAGGACATTCCCCTTAGCTCTGTAACTAACCCTGTCGCAAACCTTTGCACTTTCTCTAATTTCTTAATGTGCTTGACCCGATGCGGGTTCCAAACTGATGCTGCATACTCCAGCATGGGCCTGACGTACCCGGTGTGTAGTGTCTTGAAAGATTCCTTACTTAGGTATCGGAACGCTAATCTCAGGTTTGCCAGGCGCCCATATGCTGCAGCAGTTATGTGGCTGATGTGTGCTTCCGGAGACGTGCTCGGTGTAATACTCGCCCCAAGATCTTTCTCCTTGAGCGAGGTTTGCAGTCTTCGGCCACCTAGCCTATACTCTGCCTGCGGTCTTCTTTGCCCTTCTCTGATCTTCATGACTTTGCATTTGGCAGGGTTGAATTCGAGAAGCCAGTTGCTGGACCACGTGTCCAGCCTGTCCAGGTCTCTTTGAAGTCCTGCCTGATCCTCATCTGATTTAATTCTCCTCATTAACTTCACATTATCTGAGTCTATCCCTTCCGTCATGTCATTCACATATACCAAAAATAGCACTGGTCCTAGGACCGACCCCTGTGGGACCCCACTCGTCACAGGTGCCCACTGTGATACCTCATCACGTACCATGACTCGTTGTTGCCTCCCTGTCAGGTATTCTCTGATCCATTGCAGTGCCCTTCCTGTTATAATAGCCTGATCCTCTAGTTTCTGCAGTAATTTCTTGTGAGGAACTGTGTAGAAGGCCTTCCTGCAGTCCAATAAAATGCAATCAACCCACCCCTATCTCTCGTGTCTTACTTCTGTAACTTTGTCATAAAATTCCAGAATGTTTGTGACACAGGATTTGCCTTCCATGAATCAGTGCTGGTTGTCATTTCAAGGGATGTGTTGAAGATTGTGGCTAATGGCACACACAGCATTTCTGCTCCCTCTCTAAGGACCCACGTGGAGATGTTGTCCGGTCCCATTGCCTTTGAAGTATCAAGGCCAATTAGCAGCTTCTTCACCTCCTCCTCAGTTGTGTGTATGTCATCCAGCACCTATTGGTGTGTTCCCTGTTGGTGTCCCCCTCAGTCCTGTCTTCCCAGTCTCTTTCCTGTCTCCAATGTGAATACTTCCTTAAATATCGTGTTGAGCTCCTCGCATACCTAATCACCTGGACTCTGACTGATGTCTTTCTCCTAATGTGGCTATACAGCAGTGTCGGACTTGACTTTCGATGCTATGTCGTTTTCGTACTGTTGCTGGGCCTCCCTCCTTATCTGTGCATACTCGTTTCTGGCTATTCGACTGATCCCCTTATTTTCCTGGGTCCTTTGCCTACTGTACCTCTTCCATTCTCTAATGCACTTAGTTTTTGCCTCCCTACACCTTCGGGTAAACCAAGGACTCGCTTTGGTCTTCCCATTGTTTCTGTTGCCCTTGGGAACAAACCATTCCTCTGCCCCCTTGCATTTTGTTGTTACATATTCAATCATTTCGTTTACTGACTTTCCTACCAGTTCTCTGTCCCATTGACCCTCCTGCAGGAAGTTCCTTATACCTGTGTAGTCCCCCTTTTATAGTTTAGCTTTTCCATTCGACTCCTGTTACCCTCTCCATTTGTAACTCTACTATGTAATCAAAACTCAGAACTACGTGATCACTAGCTCCTAGGGGCCTCTCATAAGTGATGCCCTCAATGTCTGAACTGCTCAGGGTGAACACAAGGTCCAGTCTTACTGATTCATCCTCCCCTCTCTCTCTGGTAGTGTCCCTGACGTGCTGATGCATGAAGTTTTCCAGTACCACATCCATCATCTTGGCTCTCCATGTTTCGGGACCCCCATAAGGCTCCAGGTTTTCCCAATCGATCTCCCTGTGGTTGAAATCACCCATAACCAGTAACTTTGCGCGCGCGCGCGCGCGCGTGTGTGTGTGTGTGTGTGTGTGTGTGTGTGTGTGTGTGTGTGTGTGTGTGTGTGTGTGTGTGGGTGTGTGTGTGTGTGTGTGTGTGTGTATGTGTGTGTGTGTGTGTGTGTGTGTGTGTATGTGTGTGTGTGTGTGTGTGTGTGTATGTGTGTGTGTACGTATGTGTGTACGTGTGTGTGTACGTGTATGTGTACGTGCACTCACCTAGTTGAGGTTGCAGGGGTCGAGTCCGAGCTCCTGGTCCCGCTTCTTCACTGGTCGCTACTAGGTCACTCTCCCTGAACCGTGAGCTTTATCATACCTCTGCTTAAAGCTATGTATGGATCCCGCCTCTACTACATCGCTTCCCAAACTATTCCACTTCCTGACTACTCTGTGACTGAAGAAATACTTCCTAACATCCCTGTGATTCATCTGTGTCTTCAACTTCCAACTGTGTCCCCTTGTTACTGTGTCCCATCTTTAGCACATTCTGTCTTTGTCCACCTTGTCAATTCCTCTCAGTATTTTGTATGTCGTTAACATGCCCCCTATCTCTCCTGTCCTCCAGTGTCGTCAGGTTGATTTCCCTTAACCTCTCCTCGTAGGACATACCCCTTAGCTCTGGGATTAGTCTTGTTGCAAACCTTTGCACTTTCTCTAGTTTCTTAACGTGCTTGGCTAGGTGTTTACCTGGAGTTTACCTGGAGAGAGTTCCGGGGGTCAACGCCCCCGCGGCCCGGTCTGTGACCAGGCCTCCTGTGTGGGTTCCAAACTGGTGCCACATACTCCAATATGGGCCTAACGTACACGGTGTACAGGGTCCTGAACGATTCCTTATTAAGATGTCGGAATGCTGTTCTGAGGTTGATGTGCGCTTCAGGAGATGTGCCTGGTGCTATACTCACCCCATGATCTTTTTCCTCGAGTGAAGTTTGTAGTCTCTGGCCCCCTAGACTGTACTCCGTCTGCGGTCTTCTTTGCCCTTCCTCAATCTTCATGACTTTGCATTTGGTGGGGTTGAACTCCAGGAGCCAATTGCTGGACCAGGTCTGCAGCCTGTCCAGATCCCTTTGTAGTCCTGCCTGGTCTTCAATCGAATGAATTCTTCTCATCAACTTCACGTCATCTGCAAACAGGAACACTTCGGAGTCCATTCCGTCATGTCGTTCACAAATACCAGAAACAGCAATGGTCCTAGGACTGACCCCTGTGGGACCCCGCTGGTCACAGGCGCCCACTCTGACACCTCACCACGTACCATGACTCGCTGCTGTCTTCCTGACAAGTATTCCCTGATCCATTGTAGTGCCTTCCCTGATATCCCTGCTTCGTCCTCTGTGTGTGTGTGTATGTTAGTTACCATTTTGTCCTAGGCACATGTCGATTAGACACCAGGCCTGTTGTGTGTGTAGGTTAGTGTGTGTGTAGGTGAGTGTGTGTGTAGGTGAGTGTGTGTGCAGGTGAGTGTGGGTGTAGGTGAGTGTGTGTGTAGGTGTGTGTGTGTGTGTGTGTGTGTGTGTGTGTGTGTGTGTGTGTGTGTGTGTGTGTGTGTGTGTGTGTGTGTGTGTGTGTGTGTGGGTATATGTAGGTGTGTGTAGGTGTGTGCGGGTTTGTGCAAGGGTGTGTGTGTGCGGGTTTGTGCAAGGGTGTGTGTGTGTGTGTATGTGTGTGTGTGTTTATGTTAATTACCATTTTGTGCTAGGCACATGTCGATTAGACACTAGGCCTGTTGTGTGTGTAGGTGAGTGTGTGTGCAGGTGAGTGTGGGTGTAGGTGAGTGTGTGTGTAGGTGTGTGTGTGTGTGTGTGTGTGTGTGTGTGTGTGTGTGTGTGTGTGTGTGTGTGTGTGTGTGTGTGTGTGTGTGTGGGTATATGTAGGTGTGTGTAGGTGTGTGCGGGTTTGTGCAAGGGTGTGTGTGTGCGGGTTTGTGCAAGGGTGTGTGTGTGTGTGTATGTGTGTGTGTGTTTATGTTAATTACCATTTTGTGCTAGGCACATGTCGATTAGACACTAGGCCTGTTGTGTGTGTAGGTGTGTGTGCGTGTAGGTGTGTGTGTGTAGGTGTGTGTGTGTGGGTGTGTGTGTGTGGGTGTGTGTGTGTGTAGGTGTGTGTGAAGGTTAGTTACCATTTTGTCCTAGGCACATGCCGATTAGACACTAGGCCTGTTGTGTGTGTAGGTGTGTGTGTGTAGGTGTGTGTGAAGGTTAGTTACCATTTTGTCCTAGGCACATGCCGATTAGACACTAGGCCTGTTGTGTGTGTAGGTGTGTGTGTGTAGGTGTGTGTGTAGGTATGTGTTTGTGTAGGTGTGTGTGTGTAGGTGTGTGTGTGTAGGTGTGTAGGTGTGTGTGTGTGTGTGTGTGTGTGTGTGTGTGTGTGTGTGTGTGTGTGTGTGTGTGTGTGTGTGTGTGTGTGTGTGTGTGTGTCTGTGTGTGTCTGTGTGTGTCTGTGTGTGTGTATGTGTGTGTGTGCGTGTGTGTGTGTGTGTGTGTGTGTGTGTGTGTGTGTCTGTGTGTGTATGTGTATGTGTGTGTGTGTGTGTGTGTGTGTGTGTGTGTGTGTGTGTGTGTGTGTGTGTGTGTGTGTGTGTGTGTGTGCGTGAGCGTGTGTGTGTGCACTCATCTAATTGTACTCACCTAATTGTGGCTGCAGGGGTCGAGACCCAGCTCCCGGCCCCGCCCCCCACTGATCGCTACTAGGTCCTCTCTCTCTCTGCTTCCTGAGCTTCATCATACCTCCTCTCAAAACCATGTATGGTTCCCGCCTCCACTACCTCACTTGCCAGGCTATTCCACTTCACGACGACTCCATGACTGAAGAAACACCTCCCAACGTCCCCGCGACTCGTCTGAGTCTTCAGCCTCCAGCTGTGACCCCCCGCCCCTGTGTCCCCTCTCTGGAACATCCTATCTCTGTCCACCCCGTCCATCCCCCGCAGCATCCCGTATGTCGTTATCATGTCTCCCCTGACCCTTCTGTCCTCCAGTGTCGTCAGTCCGATTTCCCTCAACCTCTCCTCGTACGACACTCCCCTGAGCTCCGGGACGAGCCTTGTTGAAAACCCCTGCACCCTCTCCAACCTCCCGACGCGCTCGACCAGGTGTGGGTTCCAGACTGGTGCTGGATACTCCAGTATGGGCCTAACATACACAGTGTACAGTGTCTTGAACGATTCCTTATTAAGGTATCGGAACGCTATTCTCAGGTTTGCCAGGCGCCCGTATGCTGCAGCAGTTATTTGGTTGATGTGTGCCTCCGGTGATGTGCTCGGTGTTATGGTCACCCCGAGGTCTTTCTCCCTGAGTGAGGTCTGTAGTCTTTGTCCACCTAGCCTATACTGCGTCTGCGGTCTTCTTTGCCCCTCCCCAATCTTCATGACTTTGCATTTGGCAGGATTGAATTCGAGAAGCCAGTTTCTGGACCACATGTCCAGCCTGTCCAGGTCTCTTTGCAGTCCTGCCTCATCCTCATCCGATTTAATTCTTCTCATCAACTTCACATCATCTGCGAATAGGGACACTTCAGAGTCTATTCCTTCCATCATGTCGTTCACATATATCAAAAATAGCACTGGCCCTAGAACTGACCCCTGTGGGACCCCGTTCGTCACAGGCGCCCACTGTGATACCTCTTCACGTACCATGACTCGTTGCTGCCTCCCTGTCAGGTATTCCCTGATCCACTGCAGTGCCCTCCCTGTTACATGCGCCTAATCCTCCAAAGGCCTGTCAAAGGCCTTCCTGCAGTCTAGGAAAATGCAATCAACCCACCCCTCTCTCTCGTGTCTTACTTCTGTTACCTTGTCATAAAACTCCAGGAGGTTTGTGATACAAGATTTCCCTTCCATGAACCCATGCTGGTTTTCATTTATAATCTTGTTCCTTTCCAGGTGTTTGACCACTCTCCTCCTGATAATCTTCTCCATGACTTTGCACACAATACATGTCAGAGACACAGGTCTGTAGTTTAGTGCCTCGTTTCTGTTTCCTTTCTTAAATATGGGGACTACATTTGCTGTCTTCCATTTCTCAGGTAGTTGCCCAGTTTCAAGGGATGTGTTGAAGATTGTGGTTAGAGGCACGCACAGCATCTCTGCTCCTTCTCTAAGGACCCATGGGGAGATGTTGTCCGGTCCCATCGCCTTTGAGGTATCAAGGTCACTTAGCAGCTTCTTCACCTCCTCCTCGGTTGTTCGTATGTCATCCAACACTTGGTGATATATTCCCTCTTGATGTTCCCTTCTGTACTGACTTCCCACAGCCCTTCCTGTCTCTACTGTAAAAACTTCCTTAAATCTCCTGTTTAGCTCCTCACATACCTCCTGGTCATTTCTTGTGAGTTCTCCCCCTTCTGTCCTTAATCTGATCACCTGGTCTTTGACTGCTGTCTTCCTCCTGATGTGGCTATACAACAGTTTTGGGTCAGTCTTGATTTTCGATGCTATGTCATTTTCATACTGTCGCTGGGCCTCCCTCCTTACCTGTGCATACTCGTTCCTGGCTCTGTGACTGATCTCCCTATTTTCGTGTGTTCTCTGCCTTCTGTACTTTTTCCATTCTCTATTGCACTTTGTTTTTGCCTCCTTACACCGTCGGGTAAACCAGGGGCTCGTTCTGGTCTTCCTGTTGTTTCTGTTGCCCTTGGGAATAAACGTTTCCACTGCCTCCTTGCATTTTGTTGTTACATATTCCATCATTTCATTTACTGGCTTTCCTGCCAGTTCTCTGTCCCATGGGACCTCCTGCAGGAAGTTCCTCAACCCTATGTTGTCCCCTCTTTTATAGTCAGGCTTTTCCCATTCAACTCCTGTTACTCTCTCCACTTGCAGCTCTACTATATATTCAAATCACAGAACCACGTGGTCGCTAGCTCCTAGGGGACTCGCATACATGATGTCCTCAATGTCTGAACTGCCCAGGGTGAACACAAGGTCCAATCTTGCTGGTTCATCCTCCCCTCTCACTCTGGTAGTGTCCTTAACATGTTGGTGCATGAGGTTTTCCAGCACCACGTCCATCATCTTGGCTCTCCATGTTTCGGGACCCCCATGTGGCTCCAGGTTTTCCCAGTCAATCTCCCTATGGTTGAAATCCCCCATAACCAGCAACTTTGCTCCGCTGGAATGAGCTCTTCTTGCCACCTCAGCAAGTGTGTCCACCATTGCTCTGTTGTTCTCTTCATATTCCTATCTTGGCCTCCTGCAGTTCTGTGGTGGATTATACATCACTGCAATGACCACCTTGTGTTCCCCAGACTGAAGTGTACCTACTATGTAGTCTCTTTCTCCCATCTCATCTATGCCTTCCATTTTCTCGAATTTCCATCTGTTTTTTACTAGCAGAGCAACCCCACCTCCCCCTCTGCCCCTTCTATCTTTCCTCATGATCTGGTATCCTGGTGGGAAGATTGCATCTGTTATTGTCCCCATGAGTTTTGTTTCTGTAACTGCTATGATGTCTGGGGACTTCTCATTGATTCTTCCTTGCCATTCCTCATGTTTATTCGTTAATCCATCTGCATTTGTGTACCAAACCTTCAACTTCCGTTCTAATACTGTAACTGCGGTGCTGGGGGTGGAAACAGAGGGATCGGTGTGTGATGGTTGGTTTGGATTGTTCAGTTGCCTTGGGGGTGTCATGGCTGGGGTCCTTCTGCAGGTGTTTCTGGGGGGTGTGCTTGTCCTTCCACTTGTTCCTGGGTTATTCTGCTCTCCTTTTTCATTTCCTCCCATTTCTCCTTTCGTTTCTGAACTCTCTCTTTCATCGTCCTCCTTTCCTCCTGTGTTCTGTCTCGATCGAGGTACACACTCATGAACTCCTGCCTGCCTCTCAGCCGTGCTTTCTCCTGCAGGATCATGGTTCGGGTTGATTCTGCCTTGAAAATTACTTTGAGAGGCCGATTCCTTTTCTCTGTGAACCATCCGATTCTCCGAAAATTTGCCACCTGGGTCATGTCCGCCTCGCCTATCACCTTCATGATACCTTCAATCGCTTTTTTATCCTCCTGCTTTCTTTCCTCATAAGTTTCCTCTTTAGCTTCGTCTAGCCCATAGACAAACACTGATCTCTCCCTTTCCACCTCCCACTGTGACTCCCATTGCATCCTCTGATGTGTTTTAGTTCCTTCCCGTGGAGTGTTCCTTCCTTCAATCCCTTCCCTAGTTATGGCCCCTATCCTCCTTGGTTTCTCCTTCCTGCTCACCTGTTCCTGGCCCCCACAGGTGTCTGGTAATGTCCCTGCAGATGTCCTAGTTCCTTCAATGTCTTCCAACCTCACATTTTGTCCTAGTGTGCTCCCTGTCTTTGTTTTAGCCCCATGTGGGTTTGACAGGACCTCTGCATACAGTTTAGTTTCCATGCTTCCTTCAGACCCGTTGTCTGTGTCTGATGTAGCCATTGCCGATGCTACTTCTGTGTGTGTGTGTGTGTGTGTGTGTGTGTGTACTCACCTAGTTGTACTCACCTAGTTGAGGTTGCGGGGGTCGAGTCCGAGCTCCTGGCCCCGCCTCTTCACTGATCGCTACTAGGTCACTCTCCCTGAGCCGTGAGCTTTATCATACCTCTGCTTAAAGCTATGTATGGATCCTGCCTCCACTACATCGCTTCCCAAACTATTCCACTTACTGACTACTCTGTGGCTGAAGAAATACTTCCTAACATCCCTGTGATTCATCTGTGTCTTCAGCTTCCAACTGTGCCCCCTTGTTACTGTGTGTGTGTGTGTACTCACCTAGTTGTACTCACCTAGTTGAGGTTGCAGGGGTCGAGTCCAAGCTCCTGGCCCCGCCTCTTCACTGTGTGTGTGTGTGTGTGTGTGTGTGTGTACATTGTGTGTGTACATGTGTGTGTACATATGTATGTGTGTACATGTGTGTGTACATATGTGTGTGTGTGTGTGTGTGTGTGTGTGTGTGTGTGTGTGTGTGTGTGTGTGTGTGTGTGTGTGTGTGTGCGCGTACTTACCTACTTGTTGTATCATGAGCACTGCCTTAGCTTGTGGCACTGCCTAAAATAAGGCAAATAGGAATAATGGGGAAAGTAGACATATTGATATTTAGTTTGATGAGGAACACAACAGAAAGAGAGCAGCAGTAGTAAACAAAGCAATATCTAACCTTAGCCATGTTAAAACCTCAGTACCCTAAGGCACGGGAGTGGGACTGAGATAAAAAAAATACTCTCCACAGCTTCGTATCATAATTTGTGAACGATACAAAAATAAGCATAAAAGTTATCTCAGCTGAAAACAATGAAATTGCAAGAGGAAAAAGAAAGAAGTATTATCAGTCATGAGGGCGAATTCAACAAATTCAATTTCAGTAAAAACATCAACTGGGACCAAATAAATCGTGAACTTAATGAAATACGCTGGGAAGACAAAACGACCACCAGGGATCTAAAGCAGTTCCTTGGGAATATGAGCTCACTGGCGTTGGTATGCTCAAGATATTCCTATACGGCAAAGAAGTCGACAGACAGCAAACCCTCTCAAAGGCAGCAGACTTAAAGAAACTCTGGTAAGGGAAATGAAGAACATCGCACACAAACTTACTGCAGGAGAAAAGAGGGAGCAAAGAGCCATAAACAAAATTAGAAGAAATCTCAAATATTTCTTTTGTGGAAAATCCAAGACCACCAGTAGAGGGTCTTAAATTAAAGGAGATGGAACATACACTGATGGCAATAAGGTAACCAGTGAAATACTAAAATTTCAATATAATCCTGTGTTCAGCGAACCACTTATTAATTTACAGATCCAAGATGCTAACGATATTTTAATAACTAGATCAGAATATAAAACAAATTCTAATGTCAAAATACAGAGAAAAACTAATGTGAAGGACTTAGGAATGATGTCAGGGGATCTCACTTTCAAATAGGAAAATAATAGAATGAATAATGAGAACCTTCAAAATAAGGGATAACAAGCCAATGAAGGCCCTTTACTGCACAAGACAGAGTGTACTCTGTCTTAAATACATGCCTTCCTACTCCCCATGCGCATCTGGTTTCTCGTTCATTTCTGACTAATCACAAGCCTTCTGTGAGTCGCTCAAGCTAAGTGGCGATGGAGTCTGCTTGCTTCCCATTGGTTGAGAGACCAAAATGTAAACACTTCTAGCTTGGCATCGCCAAGAGCCATTTTTTATTGTGTGACACTCATATACTCCTGGATTTTACTCTCTGCAATATCGGTAAGTACTGATTTTTGTGTCTAGTGCATAAATGAATAGTTTAGCCATATTTTGATATATAAATAAAGTCTGTGTGAAGCATAATATGAGGGTACCATGCAACTGAAAAAAAGTGCAACGAAAAAAGACAGAGCACACACGGTCTTGCCCATCAAGGCCCAATTAGCAATTTCAGTAAATAAATATTTATAAAAAAAATTCTAATGCATATATGAATTTTGTAGTGGTCTGGGTGTGTACAGAACATTTTTATTGTCTTTCCAGATCAATGAGAAATTATTTTATGGTGAGCCCTCCAAAGAGAAGTCCAAATATGTGTGCATTTTGGAGGAAAGTGACTCAGATCCAGATCCAGCTGACCTGGAATTGCATGACAGTGGTGATGAATACTTGCCACTGGATGCACAGGTGTCATGTGATGAGGAGGAGGAAGATAGGCCATTAAAAAAGCCTAAATTAGCCCACCGAATGCCAAGATATTTACATGCAATTAGCTCACCGAATGCCAATATGTTTACATGTAAGCATTGCAGCACCAAGAAAAACTCTGTCACGTCCTCATTTTCCTGTCATATGCAACGTAAATATATGCATCAAGAAGGAAAGAAATTGCTTCACAGCCTTTCACTGTAGCAATTAGTGATCTAGAATGATTGTTCTTCCTCAGGAAATTAAGGAATATAGGACTTGAAAGTTTAATCTCTTTGTAATGTGTCCAAGTTGCTCTTTGGTTCATTTTTATATTTTTTTATACTTACAAAATATTTGGAAATAAGTTCCATTTATGTTTTGGATATTGTCTATTTGTATAATAAATTAGAATAATATTTATTTGGTGTTTTATTAACAACTGCAAATTTGCAACATTCAAAATTTGACACCCTTTATTGGGTAGGACCGCTTATACACGATCGTTGAATATTGGCAAATGAACGAAAACTTATTTTTAGAAATCCCTTTACATGGGCTCATTTCCCTTACACTGAGATTACTCTATCCACTCATAGAAAATACATTCGAAATTCGCATTTTGATAGGAGTGCCTGGTAAAGGGTGAAGACGTAAAACACTGCCAACGTCTCCAGATTTTTCTGATGTAGCTCTATCCCAGGTTGACTGTGATGACGTCATCGACACACGGTCATGCAGTCTGCCTCAAGTCCAGACTCGTGGAAATATATTCATAAAAATTACAAGAAATCAGCATCTCGGGTCATTAATATTCTATAGAAATGTCATCTCTCAGTCACTGAAAAACACTGTAATGTTCCACTTCACAATGGTAGAAGTAAAGCAATGAAAAAACAACAGACCAATATTATGACAGTATACACTAATATTTCAACAGTATACACTAATATTTCAACAGTATACACTCATATTTCAACAGTATATACTAATATTTCAACAGTATACACTCATATTTCAACAGTATATACTAATATTTCAATAGTGAGGTCAGTGGTCACCTGCAGTCATACCTGCCTAAGCTCTTGGGAGTTAGCGTGGGCTGCTACCAAGCACCATGGCTTGTTGTAGTGTTTTAGAATCTCAGGTTCAAGTGTTGAAGAAGGAGATTCTACTTCTTCAGGAGGAAAACAGGAGGCTGAAGCTTCGCATAGATGAGTTTGGGAGCGAGTGTGAGAAGGATTTAGCTGGTAAGGAAGGAATGGTCACCAGCAGTGATAGTGGCAGCCGCTTTAAGTGGCAAGTGGTTCACAGTTCAGGAAGAAGGAAGATGAGGAGAGTTAATAGAGAAGATGTGAAGGTAGGAAATCGATTCTCTGTTCTCCAAGACGAGTGTACTTCAGTGGTTAGTGAGGTTGAAGGTACCACTGATTCCCCTGCTAATCAAGGTAAGAATATTTTAATAGTAGGCGATTCTCAGGTAAGATATATGGACCGTGCATTTTGTAACAGAGACAGAAAGGTCAGACAGAGAGTGTGCCTTCCTGGAGCTGGTGTTGGTGACATAGTCAACAGGTTTGATATGATGGCAGGTAGTGGGAACAAGCCCATTATCTGTCTTAGTGCTGGGAGTAATGACATTGGGAAGGGCAGGAGAGAGGAGCTGCTGGATAAGTACAGGTCAGCCATAGAAGTAGTTAGGTCTAAGGGAGGGATCCCAGTCATATGTAGCATCTTGCCTAGAAAGGGAGTGGGCAATGAATGGATGTCTAGGGCAATTGGTATAAATTGCTGGCTAGACAGGTACTGCAAGGAACTTGCAATCCCATTCATTGATAACTGGGACCTATTCTTTGGCAAATGTGATATGTATGCAAGGGATGGGGTTCATCTCTCTGGGGATGGAGTGGTTGCATTAGCTAATTCAATTCAGAGGGTAATTGATGACTTGTCTAGGAATTTAAACTGATAGATTATAGAGGTATGGGTGTTTATGGGAAACAATCAGGCTGCAGCATTAGGGTTAAAAACAGCAGTTATTACCGGGATACCTCAGGTATATGTTTAAAAGACAATATTCAAAATAAACTTGCTAGTAATGGCAAATCAATTGATCAACAAACAAAGAAAGACAGTAGAGGGCAACGAGTGACTAGCTCCCTTAAGGTTTACTATACAAATAGTAGGAGTCTAAGAAATAAGATAGATGAGCTAAGATTACTTGCAAGTGCAGGTAATATAGATATTATTGGTATAACAGAGACCTGGTTCAACCTGAAAGATAGAGAAATGCCTTCTGAATGCAACATACAGGGTTATAAACTATTCCACACTGATAGGGTCAACAGGAAGGGGGTGGAGTGGTGACGTATGTCAGAGATAATTTAAATTGTTGTCTTAGACATGATATAAGATTAGAAGCATCGAACACAGAATCTGTTTGGCTACAGTTTCTCGAGGGACGAGACAAATTAATTTTGGGTGTGATTTATAGGCCCCCAAACCTTGATAGGGAGTGCAGTAAGCTGTTATGGGACGAAATTCATAAGGCATCTAGATATGAAAATGTTGTGATAATGGGAGATTTTAACTTTAGACAAACTGATTGGAACAATATGACAGGAAATCTTGAGTCTAGTGACTTTCTTGATATGGTTCAGGATTGTTTTTTAGAACAGTTTGTGACAGAACCAACTAGAGGAAACAATCTGCTTGACTTGGTTCTTGCCAACAAAGATTGACTAATTAATAATCTTGAGGTTAATGATGAGCTTGGGGAAAGTGATCACAAATCACTTAGTTTCAATATATCATGGAATTACCCAGATAACTGCAATCAAATCTCTGTCCCAGATTCTCGCTTGGCCGACTTCGTGGGACTGAAAAATTACCTGGGTGGGCTAAATTGGGATGTCCTGACTATGGGTCAGGTAGGTGATCTTGGTTGCCAATATGACGTTTTTCAGAGCATAGTTCTAGCTGCCCAGACAGCTTTTGTTCCGAGTAGGGAAATTAGATCTAACAAAAATGATCCCAAATGGATGAACAATAGATTAAAACATCTCATTGGTCAAAAGAGAGGCATATATAGGTGTATCAAAAGAGGGGATGGCAGTTAAGAAATAAATATATTCAATTAAAGAGAGAAATAAAGAAAGGAATAAGAAAAGCAAAAAGGGATTATGAGGCTAAGGTCGCAAGGGATTCAAAGACTAACCCGAAAGGGTTCTTTCAGGTATATAGAAGTAAGATTAGGGACAAGATTGGCCCACTTAAAGAGTAACTCTGGTCAGATCACTGACAGTGATAAGGAAATGTGTGAAATTCTCAATATCTACTTCCTCTCAGTTTTCACCCAGGAAAATACTAGCGATATTCCTGAAATAATAGATTATGTAGAACAGGATAATAAACTATGTACGATTGTGGTAACTAGTGACATGGTCCTCAGACAAATAGAGAAACTAAAACCTATCAAATCCCCAGGCCCTGATGAACTGTTTGCAAGGGTGTTAAAGGAATGTAAAGAGGAACTCAGCATACCTTTGGCTAATCTTTTTAACATATCACTACAAACTGGCATAGTGCCTGATAAGTGGAAAATGGCAAATGTAATACCTATTTACAAGGCAGGTGACAGGTCCTTGGCTTCCAACTATAGACCAATAAGCCTTACCTCCATAGTGGGAAAATTTATGGAATCAATAATTGCCAAAGCAATTCGTAGCCATCTTGATAGGCACAAATTGATTAATGAATCTCAACACGGTTTTACAAAGGGGTGTTCCTGTTTTACGAATTTACTAACTTTTTTCACTAAGGTATTTGAGGAGGTAGATCATGGTAATGAATATGATATTGTGTATATGGACTTCAGTAAGGCTTTTGATAGAGTACCACATCAGAGGCTATTGAGGAAACTTAAGGCACACGGAATAGGAGGGGAAATTTTTTTTGGGTAGAGGCATGGCTGACAAATAGGCAGCAGAGAGTTTGCATAAATGGGGAGAAATCAGAGTGGGGGTCACAAGCGGTGTTCCTCAGGGGTCAGTGTTGGGCCCGTTGTTGTTCACAATTTACATAAACGACATAGATGAGGGAATAAATAGCAACATAAGCAAATTTGCTGATGACACCAAAATAGGCCGTCCAATTCATTCTAATGAGGACACTAGATCACTCCAGGATGATTTGAATAGACTGATGCAGTGGTCGGAGAAGTGGCAGATGTAGTTTAATATTGACAGATGCAAAGTTCTAAATGTTGGACAGGTAAATAATCATGCCACATATAAACTAAATAATGTAGATCTTAATACTACTGATTGCGATAAGGATTTAGGAGTTCTGGTTAGCAGTAATCTAAAACCAAGACAACAGTGCATTAGTGTTCGCAATAAAGCTAACAGAATTCTTGGCTTCATATCTAGAATTATAAATAATAGAAGTCCTCAGGTTGTTCTTCAACTCTATATATCCTTGGTTAGACCTCATTTAGACTATGCTGCTCAGTTCTGGTCACCGTATTACAGAATGGATATAAATGCTCTGGAAAACGTACAGAGGAGGATGACAAAGATGATCCCATGTATCAGAAATCTTCCAAATGAGGATAGACTGAGGGCCCTGAATCTGCACTCTCTCGAAAGGCGTAGAATTAGGGGGGATATGATCGAGGTGTATAAATGGAAAACAGGAATAAATAAAGGGGATGTAAATAGCGTGCTGAAAATTTCCAGCCAAGACAGGACTCGCAGCAATGGTTTCAAGTTGGAAAAATTCAGATTCAGGAGGGATATAGGAAAGCACTGGTTTGGTAATAGAGTTGTGGATGAGTGGAACAAACTCCCGAGTACAGTTATTCAGGCTAAAATGTTGTGTAGTTTTAAAAATAAGTTAGATAAATACATGAGTGGGTGTGGGTGGGTGTGAGATGGACCTGACTAGCTTGTGCTGCTGGGTCTGGTGCAGTGCTCCGTCCTTGAGTGGAGGTGACCAGACTGGGTGGGTCATTTATCTAATTGGGGGGGGCACATGGACCTGCTCCGCATGGGTCAGTGGGCCTGTTGCAGTGTTCCTTCTTTCTTATGTTCTTAATATTACAACAGTATACACTAATATTACAACAGTATACACTAATATTACAACAGTATACACTAATATTACAACGGTATACACTAATATTACAACGGTATACACTAATATTACAACAGTATACACTAATATTACAACAGTATACACTAATATTACAACAGTATACACTAATATTACAACAGTATACACTAATATTACAACGGTATACACTAATATTACAACAGTATACACTAATATTACAACAGTATACACTAATATTATAACAGTACACACTAATATTACAATAGTATACACTAATATTACAACAGTATACACTAATATTACAACAGTATACACTAATATTACAACAGTATACACTAATATTACAACAGTATACACTAATATTACAACAGTATACACTAATATTACAACAGTATACACTAATATTACAACAGTATACACTAATATTACAACAGTATACACTAATATTACAACAGTATACACTAATATTTCAAAGGGGAGAACTAATATGAAACGGCTGCCAACTTCGCTAAATAAACAGGTATTTAATTATGCAAAGACTGCTCATTTGCATACATTAAAAACGAATTCTAAACAACAAATTCCGTAGCAACAACAAAAACCATATATTGTATTCTGCCGCCCAACAAATAAACAGAAGTGGTTTTGTTTCTCTTCAACACTGAACAAAAAAAAAAAACAGATGCAACACTCACGTTTCATAAGATAAATAAAAACAGAAATTTTATTATTTTTTCGAGCAAAAGAAAAATAATATATTCAATTTTAAAAGCTGTTTCTGTGCTATACACACACACGTATGTGTGTATATTACACACATACACACACACACACACACACACACACACACACACACACACACACACACACACACACACACACACACACACACACACACACACACACACACACACACACGCATATATATAAACTCCTTGAGAATTTGAGGGATAACAAAGCGCTTGGAATTTAATTTCCTTTCAGATGGTTAAATTGCATGTTTATATGCATGAATACATACATATGCACACACGTATGCAATCATGAATACATGGGCGTATGCATACATATAAACTGTGCGTGTGCATGCGTACATATACATTCAACTTTGCGAATATAGCGTGATGGAAGGTGAACACACAAATGTTTGGAAGCACTTTAACGTTGCAAGGGCCGGTGAGGTGCAACTGAACCAGGAATTCCTGCAACTGAACCAGGAACTCCTGCAACTCCCAAATTTTAAGAGGAAAATGAACCAGGAACCGCCCATATACCTCCAAGTTCCTGGCTCCGGTGTGTTTTACACTGGTGCATCGAGAGGGAGTCGTTCATAGGGGACAAACAATTCCTCAGGAAAAATAACTGCTCACTCTCAATAAGGATAATTCAAGAGTTTACCTATCTATAGTTCACTTCTGGGTAATCAGCCTCGCGACCCTCTCTAAGGTCAGGCCTCTTGGTCTCAAACTAGGCCTCCTAGTCTTAGACCAGTTCTCTTGGTCTCAGACCAGGCCTCTTGGTCTCAGACCAGGCCTTCTGGTCTTAGACCAGGCCTCTTGGTCTCAGACCAGGCCTCTGGGTCTCAGGCCAGGCCTCCTGGTCTTAGACCAGGGATGTAATATATAGAGACCAAGACTTTTCAATATCCTGCCATTATATACGAAGGAAATAACCAACAGATGCCTGACTTTCTTCAAGAGGGAACTCGATAAGTTTCTCAGGTCAGTTCCTGATCAGCCAGGCTGTGATGCTTACGATGGACTGCGTGCTGCTAACAACAACGTCCTGACTGAAGACGCCATGAACCAGGCCTGGTTCAGGACTTGGATCTGCTCCGGGACCCACGGAATCAAGAACAAGGATGCAGTCAGGAATATGCAGCACCCTCTACAGTAGACAGGGTTAAAACCTAACAGTAGTTTAGCTAGGAAAATACTAGATACACCTTACGTTTGATTAGTTCCCAGTGTGTTTCTACTAGAGCCCGGCCATGGACACCTACACTGCTCAAGTATTGGTGTTGCTTTTGAACCAGCTCTTGCCAGCTTTGTTTATAAAGCAACGATCATTTTGCTAATCAAGCAGAACATAATTTATTGTTAAAAAATAGCAAAAATTAATCTGAACTTTCCAAAATTAAGATATTTAACTGAAATACCTGTGGCTGGTTTTGCTAGTTCTTCTACCCTCGCAGCTCAGACTGAAGGTCAAGGTTCCTTGTTGACTGCCTGGTCAACTTGGCTGTTGCTGCTAGCAGCTCCACGGTTCACATAGCCATCACAGCCTTGCTGATCCTGAACTTGGAACAGGTGGAATTATAAGCACACGTTGGAGAACAAGATTATGCTGGGACGTATCGCTCTATGTAGAGCTGTATGAAGTCATAACTTTATAAAGTTCTACACAGAGCGAAATGTTGTCGCAGTAAATGCTTGTTGTGCATGTGTTTCTTGCTACTCGAGGGCAATACGTCATCCCATCCAACATGGAGGTGGTAGTGATCCAGTTTCTTCTTGATCGTAAATAACAGTGATTCAGGCAGAGTGACACACCACTTGGATACACATGAAGTACAGGTAAGAGAGAGCTGTATATTTCGGGCTCAGAGACTCTTCAGCAGGTAGTCAACAACAAAGTCTGACCTCAAGCTGGGCATTCAAAGCAGCAACATTGTCAAAATCCTCTATGTTACATACGTCTCATGTAAATACAAAGGAATACTGCATACGTTGATTATACACAAATGGTTAATCAATACAATATGTATACACACATCAGGCTAGAAACTCATGTATACATTACCCATATACAAGGCTACATACGTACACATCCTCATCACGCACACGGAGCAGTCACCACCAAGTGCACACAAACACTCAGACAGACAGACAGACAGACACACACACACACACACACACACACACACACACACACACACACACACACACACCAGAAGAGTTATGATAACGCTCACGGAGCAAGGAGAGTGACCTAGCAGAGTCCAGTGAAGAGGAGGGGCCAGGAGCTGTGGGTCGATCCCTGCAACCACACCTACCTAATTTTCACTGGTTCACTGAATTCAGCACAAACTATAACATTAACAAGTACTAAAAATTGATGGAATAAGTAGGGCGGCGGGAGTTACAACAACCTCATCCACAGCTATAAAGACAAGAGGAGAGGGGGGATGAGGGTAAATATTCACTAAGTGCATGTAGCTTAGTGCTAATGAAAAGAAACAAGTGGAAGTGAAGGAAACTAACCTTTAAAACTTGTATAAAGATGCTAGCAAAGGAAGAGAAAAGGATACCTAGAGAGCAAGATAACTAGATAAACAGAAAGAAATTCATCAAGTTTAAGGAGGAGGCAGAGGAAACAGAAGGAAACTTAATCGGGGAAATTAAAGCAGAGAAGATGCAAGGAAGAAATTGCAAGATCTGGAAAATTAGGTTAGGATGCTAAGGCAGGACGAAGAAAGGCTAAGTAATGAACTAGCTGGAGACAGACCAGAGACACTGTAAGACCTGCACCGAGAAAGTCAAGGATGTTCTTAGCCAACATGTTCTTAGCAGGTCAGGAGGGAGGAGAAAGGAGAAAAGGTAATTAACAGTGAGAAAATAAAGGTGGAAAGGAGAAAAGGTAATTAACAGTGAGAAAATAAAGGTGGAAAGGAGAAAAGGTTATTAACAGTGAGAAAATAAAGGTGGAGAGGGGAACCTTGATGAGACAAGAGGAGGAGGACACACGAGGTAGAGAGCCCTCAAGTGCTGCCATCAAATAAAATACAAAGGTAGAATGAAGAACAAAGACGGGTATGAACACATGCAGAGACAAAGACAAGGCCACTGCAAATTCTGTTGCTTACAAGGACAGAAACAAAAGACAGAATGGGAGATATGGGAAAGAAGGTGGCAAGAGAAGAATGGATCAGGGAACAAAATGACTCACGAAATCGTAATGACACGATTGCAAACAAACCATACCACGGGCGGGATTTGAACCCACGGTCAGAGTCTCAAAACTCCAGACCGTCGCGTTAGCCTAACGCGACGGTCAGGAGTTTTGAGACTCTCTGTGGCTAGCTGGTCCAGTGGCTAACGCGACGGTCTGGAGTTTTGAGACTCTCTGTGCCTAGCTGGTCCAGTGGCTAACGCGACGGTCTGGAGTTTTGAGACTTTCTGACCGCGGGTTCAAATCCCGCCCGTGGGAACAAAATGCTTATCCCCGAGGGTAGTTAATCAGCAGGAGAAACGAATCCAGGAATTACCCTACAACCCTCAACAGAGACTCCTTACTAGTACACACAACAGCAGAGAAAACAGAGTATGCCCAGAGAACAGTAAGAGACAGAAGATTCAGAGTTGGTGCTCAAATATAGACGGAGTCACCAACAACAGTGAAGCTGTGGCTAGTACTCGCACCAAAATCTTGGGAATAATAACAAATGAAATACTTCCAGAGGTCTACCAAACACAAATGAAAGAAAAACAAAAGAGGAGGAAGAGGAGCAGCACCGATGATCAAAATCCACTGGAGATTGGAGGAAACCTAGAGACGGAATTATCAAACAAGTGCACGGTCGCGAGCGCCCAAGCACACACACACACACACACACGAATCGACCCCTGCAACCACAAATAGGTGAGTACACACGCGCGCACGCGGTTCATAAACAACAACTAACAGGGTTTTAGAAATAGTAAATCACATTTCGCAAACATGTTCAAGATCTATGACAAGGTAACAGGGTCTGTAAGACAACACTTGCTCAAGAGACTGGGACGAAAATTAGAGGATCAGGCAGGAATAACAGAGGGGACACAATAATGACTCAAAAATTACGTACCTGGAGGGAACAACGAAGGATTATTCAGGAAAAGGCATCAGAATGGATAAGTGTGAGAAATGCGGTTGTACAAGTATTTATTCTTGACCAGCTACCGTTTCTGGTGTATATGGAAGACATGCCGACAGAGAATGCTGTATCCCGTTGTTGCAGATGTGAAACTAATGAGAATAAAAATATGAATGGTCAAAGGCCACAGATGGACCTGGAGAAGCTACAGGATTGGTCTGACAAGTACATTTTCGAATTTAGGTCCAGCAAATTAAGGGCAGTGAAAACTGCAGAATGACACAAAAAAATACTGGTGACAAAGTGAAGTCTCAGGAAGCAAAGGCTGCAGACCTCACTCAAGGAGGATCTTGGAGTGAGCATATTACCTAGTATATCAATCGTCACACACATAAACATAATAGCTTGTGAAGCAAATTAAAGATTAGTCTTCAAGAATTTCAACGAAGAGCCATTCACGACATTATAAGAAATAGGTCAGCCTCATATTAAAGTATGTAGCACCACATCTGGTTAGCCAGCAGGCAGCCGACACCTTAACAAGGAAATCTGCAACGAGATTAGTCATCGAATTAAGGGGAATGAGCTATGAGAAGAGAATAAAGTAGTTAAACCTGATGACATTAGAGTACAGAAGGACCAGGAAATGTATGATTACGACATTACGATACTCGAAGAAAGTGATAGGGTAGAGAGGGACAGGCTGTTTGTAAGGCGGGAAACAGATACACGAAGGCACAACTAGGAACTAAACACAGAGGAGCCGAAGGAAAGTATTACTACAAACTTAGAGTGGTCAGCAAGTTTAATCGCTTAGACATCTACAAAACAGAGCTAGGATCTATACACTGCTTTGAGAATAAACATGGCAGAAGTCACGAAGTCGGGAGAGAGGGTGAACACAGAAGCTGCCAGTTTCAGAGGGAGGCCAGGTGCCGAGACTCGACCCCTATAACACAAATAGTTGAGTGCACACACACACACACACACACACACACACACACACACACACACACACACACACACACACACACACACAAAACACACAAACAGCACACACACTACAACACCTAACCTCTGTCTGAGTGTCTCTGGGTGACTCTCCCTCTCCCTCTACCTCTACCCTCTTTTCCACTCTCTCTCCACCTCTCCATCACTCTGTTCCCCTCCCTCCCGCTCCCCATCTCTCTCCCCCTTACAACTCCCCCACTCCCACACACACACGCACACATGCACACACAGACACACACAAACACACACACACACACAACACACACACACACACACACACACACACACACACACACACACACACACACACACACACACAACACACACACTACAACACCTAACCCATAAAAAAATGGTGGTTCAGAGGAAAAGTCAAAGGCTCAGGGGATCAGAAGGATGGTTCTGGTAAGGAAGTATGGATGGAAGAGCAATGTAAAAGGATGGAACAAGGGAGGGAAAGCAAACTAAGTGAGCTTTCTGCAAAAATGGAGAAGAGGATGGAGGGGGAGAAGATGAAATGGGAATCACAAGCCGAAGCCAAAGAAGCCAGGATACGGGCCCTAGAATATGAAGTGAGTCACAGGGCTACTGCCCAGAGAAGACATAGCATATGATGCAGGTACACCCCTAGTGAATGAGGATCCCAAAAGAAAGGAAGGAGACATGACTTATGCTAAGGCCCTATCAGTCCACCAAGCAGGGCCAATTAATGAAGGGGAAGAGATGTTGTGAGCAGGGATAGCAGTAAGGGAGGGGGAGACAGTGGAGAGGGGGATAGACCCCATGCAGAGGCACAACCATGCCAACAAGAGATACAGAAAAAAATAAGGGAGACAATGGCTATGTACAAATGGGGCCCAGAGATACAGAGGGAAGGACAATGGAAGGAGGAGAGGGAGAAGTCAGTGTTTATTTATGGCCTTCAGGAGAGCGAGAGTAGGACATGCAATGAAAGATGGCAGGAAGAAAAACAGGATTGAAAACATCATCAGAAAAATAGGCAAGGAGGACATTACGGAGATCGTAAATTTTCAGAGAATTGGGGGGTACTTGAAGGGGAGAAATTGGCTGGTAAAACTAATTTTCAGGACAGAAACGGTGCAGAATAGAATACTGCAAGAGAAACCACAGCTGAAGGAATCATCAACATACAAGATGGTGTTCCTAGACTGAGACAGAACAAGAATAGAACAACAACAGCTGAGGCAGATGACACAGGAATGAAAGGGGCTAGGAAGAGAGACAAGGACAGAGTCAACAGAGGACAACTGTAGGAGGGCAGAGCAACAAATGCAAGTACACACAGAACCACTCCTAAATGACAACCAAACATGCTACCCCAACACAAACCACAATCCACACTTACAGTCCCCACCCCACACTATGCTGTAAAATCCCACAGCACACTGCCAGGTCCCCCACCCTCACTGACCCCAAAGAACACAGTGTTGGAGAAGAAACTGAAGTTATGGTGCTCAAATGCTGATGGAATAACGAGTAAGTGGGAGGAGTGGCACGAAAGAGTTAACAGGCATCACCGGACATCATAGCTCTCACACAAACCAAGCTCACAGGAATGATAACAAATGCCATCTTTCCAATGGGATACCAGATCCTGAGGAAAGACAGAGTGAACAGAGAGGGTGGAAGACTGGCAATGCTCATCAAAAACCAATGGGATTTTGATGAACTGGAGAGAGAAGACAGAGGAGAAGCAAGAGACTGCATAATAGGAACACTTCAGTCTGGAAGTTCTAAGGTGGTAATTGCAATGATATGTAACCCACCAAAGAACAGCAGGAGGCCAAGGCAAGAGTTTGATGAGAGTAACAGAGCAAAGGCTGAAGTGGCCAGAAGGGCTCATGTGAGCAGGGCAAAGCTATTGATTGTGTGTTACTTCAATCACAAAAAATTGACTGGGAGAACCTGGAATCACATGGGGCCCCAGATTTGTGGAGGGCTAAGATGATGGAAGTGGTACTGGAAAACTTCATGTACCAGCACGTAAGGGACACTACTAGAGAGAGAGGAGAGGATGAACCAGCAAGACTGGACCTAGTATTCACCTTGAGTAGTGCAGATATTGAGAACATCACAGATGTGGTTTTGAGCTTCAAATACATACAAGAGATACAAGTGGGGAGAGAAACAGGAAGGGCAGGACAAATGAAGCCAAACTACAAGAGAGGGAACTATGCAGACATGAAGCTTTACCTGCATGGGGTTCAGTGGGACAGAGAATTGGCAGGGAAGTTAGTAAACGAGATAATAGACGTGACAACAATATGCAAAGAAGCTAAGGAGAAGTTTGTACCCAAGAGTAACAGAAGTAACGAGAAAGCCAGGATGAGCCGTTGGTTCACCCAAAGATGTAGAGAGGCCAAAACCAAGTGTGCTAGAGAATGGAAAAAGTAAAGAAGGCAAATGAACCAGGAGAATAAGGAGAGCAGTTGCAGAGCCAGAAATGAATATGCCCTGGTAAGAAGGGAGGCCCAATGACAAAACGAAAATAATATAGCAGTAAAAGCCAAATCTGACCCAAAGCTGTTGTACAGCCACATCAGGAGAAAAACAACAGTCAAGAACCAGGTAACCAGGCTGAGGAAGGAAGGAGGAGAGATCACAAGAAACGACTGCAAAGTATGTGAGGAGCTCAACATGAGAAAGAAGTGTTCACAGAGGAGACAGAAGGGATTCCAGAAAGACAGAAGTAGGGTACACCATCAACAGTTGGACACAATACATACAACCGAGGAAGAAGTGAAGAGGCTCACAAGCGAGCTAGATACCTCAAAGGCGATGGGGCCAGATAACATCTCTCCCATGGGTCCTGAGAGAGGGAGCAGAGGCGCTATGTGTACCACTAACAACAATCTTCAACACATCTATCGAAACAGGATAACTACCTGAGGTATGGAAGACAGCAAATGTAGTCCCAATTTTTAAAAAAGGAGACAGACACAAAGCATTAAACTACAGACCAGTGGGAAGGGCAAATAAGACCGAAGACGGAGTACAGTCTAGGGGGCCAGAGACTACAAACTTCACTCAAGGAAAATGATCTTGGGGTGAGTATAACACCAGGCACATCTCCTGAGGCACACATCAACCAAATATCTGCTGCAGTATATGGGCGCCTAGCAAACCTAAGAACAGCATTCCGACATCTTAATAAGGAATCGTTCAGGACCCTGTACATTGTGTACGTTAGGCCAATATTGGAGTATGCAGCACCAGCTTGGAACGCACACCAAGCCAAGCACGTAAGGTAACTAGAGAAAGTGCAAAGGTTTGCAACAAGATTAATCTCGGAGCTAAGGGTAATGTCCAACTAGGAGAGGTTAAGGGAAATCGGCCTGACGACACTGGAGGACAGGAGAGATAGGCGGGATATGATAACGACATATAAAATACTGAGAGGAATCGACAAGGTGGTCAGAGACAGAATGTTCCAGAGATTGGGCACAGCAACAAGGGGACACAGTTGGAAGTTGAAGACTCAGATGAATCACAGGGATGTTAGGAAGTATTTCTTCAGTCACAGAGTTGTCAGGATGTGAAATAGTCTGGGAAGTGACGTAGTGGAGGCAGGATTCATACATAGCTTTAAGAAGAGGTATGATAAAGCTAATGGAGCAGGAAGAATGACATAGTAGCGGCCAGTGAAGAGGCGGGCCCAGGTGCTGTGACTCGACTCTTTCAACCACAACTAGGTGAGTACACACACACACACACACAGTCATGGTGAGTATTACAAGAGACAAACGTACACTTGTGAGGCTACAGCACACACACACACACACACACACACACACACACACACACACACACACACACACACACACACACACACACACACACACACACACACACACATACACACACACATACACACACACACAGGCTTCAAGGCAGACCAGCGCATCTCCCCCCGCGCATACAAACACCAAACACACCACGCATTGCGCAAGCACACACACACAGGTGTGCATACATAAAAACAGTGTCGACACACAGCCCTTGGCGGACAACACATGCCAGCCACATGCTCACATATATGACATATTTAACCAATGTGTTATTCACATAATTTAATCAATGTTATATTCACATAATCTGTATATTATAAACACATAGATCATCTTTAAATAACCTTATTAAACACAAAACTTAAGAAGGTGTATATTTCAACTCCAAATGAGGCCTTCTTCAGCAGATATATATATGAGAATCGGAGTTGAGGGTAGACATATACATTAGTGTGTCGCAGACACACACACACACACACTGTTGTACAGCCACATCAGGAGGAAAACAACAGTCAAGGACCAGGTAATCAGGCTAAGGAAGGAAGGAGGAGAGACAACAAGAAATGACCGTGAAGTATGTGAGGAACTCAACAAGAGATTCAAAGAAGTGTTCACAGAGGAGACAGAAGGGGCTCCAGAAAGACGGAGAGGTGGGGCACACCACCATGTGCTGGACACAGTGCACACAACCGAGGAAGAAGTGAAGAGGCTTCTGAGTGAGCTAGATACCTCAAAGGCAATGGGGCCAGATAACATCTCCCCATGGGTATTGAGAGAGGGAGCAGAGGCACTATGTGTACCCCTAACAACAATATTCAATACATCTATCGAAACAGGGAGATTGCCTGAGGCATGGAAGACAGCAAATGTAGTCCCAATCTTTAAAAAAGGAGACAGACATGAAGCATTAAACTACAGACCAGTGTCACTGACATGTATAGTATGCAAAATCATGGAGAAGATTATCAGGAGAAGAGTGGTGGAACACCTAGAAAGGAACGATCTCATCAACAGCAGCCAACATGGTTTCAGGGACGGGAAATCCTGTGTCACAAACCTACTGGAGTTCTATGACATGGTGACAGCAGTAAGACAAGAGAGAGAGGGGTGGGTGGATTGCATTTTCTTGGACTGCAAGAAGGCGTTTGACACAGTTCCACACAAGAGATTGGTGCAAAAACTGGAGGACCAAGCAGGGATAACAGGGAAGGCACTACAATGGATCAGGGAATACTTGACAGGAAGACAGCAGCGAGTCATGGTACGTGGCGAGGTGTCAGAGTGGGCACCTGTGACCAGCGGGGTCCCACAGGGGTCAGTCCTAGGACCAGTGCTGTTTCTGGTATTTGTGAACGACATGACGGAAGGAATAGACTCTGAGGTGTCCCTGTTTGCAGATGACGTGAAGTTGATGAGAAGAATTCACTCGATCGAAGACCAGGCAGAACTACAAAGGGATCTGGACAGGCTGCAGACCTGGTCCAGCAATTGGCTCCTGGAGTTCAATCCCACCAAGTGCAAAGTCATGAAGATTGGGGAAGGGCAAAGAAGACCGCAGACGGAGTACAGTCTAGGGGGCCAGAGACTACAAACCTCACTCAAGGAAAAAGATCTTGGGGTGAGTATAACACCAGGCACATCTCCTGAAGCGCACATCAACCAAATAACTGCTGCAGCATATGGGCGCCTAGCAAACCTCAGAACAGCATTCCGACATCTTAATAAGGAATCATTCAGGACCCTGTACACCGTGTACGTTAGGCCCATATTGGAGTATGCGGCACCAGTTTGGAACCCACACCTAGCCAAGCACGTAAAGCAGTGGTTCCCAAACTTTTTCAGCTTGTTACCCAATTTAACATGCCACATAAAGCATGTTACCCCTTTCACAAAATGTTGTTATTATTGATATATATGGCTAAACATGAACGTATACAGCCTCGCATACTCTGCTAATCCTAGCAAAACCATTGAAAACGTAAGAACCACACATACATTATATATAAAATTAATAATAGCTACAAATTCACAGTAACAGTGGGTAAATACTAACTATATACTGCACAGGGCAGTACACATACATACTAGCTTATGTCTACCTCGGCTGATGCTCACAGATAAACTGACAGTGTGAAATAGAGGCAGCCTCAGGAAGTGAGTGACGCGTACTGGACAGGTCGATCTGGGCTACTGAGAGACTTTTGTCCTGAAGCATACTTGTCAAAATACTTTTGGGTTTCTACACACTTAGCTATATATTTCTTCTTTTCTAATACTGTATATTAGTTTTTGATGTTTATTGTTATTTGGTTTAACTTTATTACTTACTTATAATAGGTTTACTTTACAACTTTATATACTAAGACAAAGTTAACAATAATCCTCATACCGGGTACCGCATTGTTTTCTTGATTTTCAGAATTCATAACTTTTTTCTGTCACCCCTCCATTACCCCTTAAAAATGGTTAAATTACCCCCAGGGGGTAATTTACCCCCAGTTTGGGAACCACTGAGTCGTAAAGAAACTAGAGAAAGTGCAAAGGTTTGCAACAAGACTAGTCCCAGAGCTAAGAGGTATGTCCTACGAGGAGAGGTTAAGGGAAATCAACCTGACGACACTGGAGGACAGGAGAGATAGGGGGGACATGATAACGACATACAAAACACTGAGAGGAATTGACAAGGTGGACAAAGACAGGATGTTCCAGAGATTGGACACAGTAACAAGGGGACACAGTTGGAAGCTGAAGACACAGATGAATCACAGGGATGATAGGAAGTATTTCTTCAGCCACAGAGTAGTCAGTAAGTGGAATAGTTTGGGAAGTGATGTAGTGGAGGCAGGGTCCATACATAGCTTTAAGCAGAGGTATGATAAAGCTCACGGCTCAGGGAGAGTGACCTAGTAGCGATCAGTGAAGAGGCGGGGCCAGGAGCTCGAACTCGACCCCCGCAACCTCAACTAGGTGAGTACACACACACACACACACACACACACACACACACACACACACACAGTTAATTGTTTATCACCATGTGCTTTGACAACTGATAAGTAATTAACACACTACTGACTGGACACAACCCACGAGATGATGGAGCGCCTCGCCTAAAAATTGCGTGGAGGCAACACCAAGGTTTGCACCTGATAGGAAGTGTGAGAAGTCAAGACACAGAGAGTCTTTGGTTTAAGAAGAGCTGCAGAAGCGCTCAAGAAAGGTGCAAAAGAGCAGGAAAAAAATACAGAGCACAGATGACGGCAGAGAACAATGAGGAAAGCAGAGTAGGGAGGAATGAATATGCAAGGATAAGAAGAGAAACTGTCCGATTGAGAATGACATAGAAGCTATGGTCAAATCAGAGCCGAAACTACTATCGTTATAAAAGGCCAATTAATAAGACTAAAGAAAGAGGGAGGAGAACTCACAGAAAATGACGGAGAAGTTTGCGAGGAATTAAGCAGAAGATTTTGTGAGATATTCACTGAAGAAACAGGGATGGTGCCAGAAAGCAGTGTTGGAAGTGTTCATCAGCAGATATTGGATAGAAATTACATATCAAAGGAGAAAACAATGAATCTACTAAAAGGGTTGTACACAACAAAAGTAACTGGGCCTGAAAGCATATCATGGACACGGAAAGGAGTGGAAGAACTGTATGCATCTATAGAAAATACTTACATGACACTAGAAAAGGGAAAACTACAGGACAGATGGAAAACTGCAAACGCGGTTCCAGTATACAAACAGTGAGACAGACAAGAGGCACTGAATTATAGGCCAGTGTCACTGACGTGTATCCTGTTCAAGGTATTAGAAAAATAATTAACAAGATATCAGCTGAATACATAGAGAGAGATGGGATTTTTTAATAAAGACAGACAGCATGGATTTAAGAAAGGTGAATCTTGCCTCACTAATCTACTGAACTTCTATGGCAGAATAAATTTAATCAAGCAAAAAAAAAAAAAAAAAAAAAAAAAAAAACAAGGATGAGTTGACTGCATGTTCTTGACACTGTACCCCACCAGAGGTTGAGTCACAAATTAGAGCGAGATGAAGTCCTATAGTGCATCAAGGATGCTTAACGAACAGAAAATACAGGATGATAGTAAGGGAAGATGATTGAAGATGGGAAAGAGTAACAAGTGAGATTCCCCGAGGATCAGTTCTAGGACATTTTTTTTTTCTTAATATACGTAAATAACATGCCATGCCAGAGAGGATTGACTCGTATATCCCACTGTTTGCTGATGACATAAAACTAATGAGAAGATACAGATAAACTTGGACAAACTACAAGAAGGGTCAAACATATGGCTACTGGAGTTTAACCCTGACAAGTGGAAGGTTATGAAAACTGGGAACGGAAAGAGGCGACCAGAGACTAAATACAGCTTGAGAGTCGAGAAACTACAGTCATTCAAAGAGAAAGATCTGAGAGTGGACATCACACCCAACGTATCACCAGAGGTGCACATAAATGAACTAACATATGCGAGGATAGCTAATCTCAGAACTAGCTTTAGGAACCTCAGTAGTGTTTTAGAGGTATCTATACGACACATGGTAAACCTATCATAGAACATACAGCACCAGCATGGAACCCTCACCTGATTAACCATGTATGAACACTAGAAAAGGTACAGCAGATTGCAACAAAACTAATCCTACAGCTGAAGGAGTGACACTGAAGGACCTAAACCTGACGACTTTAGAAGAAAGAAGGATTAAGGGGAGACATGATTACAACATACAAGATACTCAGAGGCTTTGACAGAGCAGGTAAGGAAAGACTTTTTGAAACGAGTTATAGACACGAGAGGCCATAGATGACATAGATGGTCATAGATGACAGCTAAAGACACAGAGAAGCCGCAGGGATGTTAGGAAATACTTTTTCAGTTTCAGGGTGGTAAATAAATGGAATAAGCCAGAAGATGAAGAGGAAGAGGCAAAGTCAATGCACAGTTTCAAGAATAGGTATGATAAGGCCCACGAAGCCACGAACCAACAATGCCGGCGATTGTTGTTGAAGAGGCGGGACCAGGAGCTGAGACTCGACCCCCACAAACACAACTCTGAGTACACACACACAGTGAAGAGGCAGGTCCAGGAGCTATGATTCGACCCTTGCAACCACAATTAGGTGAGTACACACGTGTGTCAAGGTTTCAGAGTGGGTGACTATATTGAGTGGAGTTTCAGAAGGGTTGGTCTTAGTCTTAGTCTATCCCTTTTGTTAGTCATAGTCTATCCCTTTTGTTTGACAAAAGGGATAGATTCTGAGGTTGTCCTTGTTCGCAGACGATGTGAAGCTAATGAGAGGAATACAAGCGGACGAGGATCAGGTAAGCCTACAAGGAGATCTGGACAGGCTGGAAGCCTGGTCCGACAAATGGCTCCTAGAGTTTAACCCCAGCAAGTGCAAAGTCATGAAGTTTAGGAAAGGACAAAGAAGATCGCAGACGGAGTACAGCCTAGGTCAAAGGCTGCAAAACTCACTTAAGGAAAGGATCTTGGGGTGAGTATTATACCAAGCACATATCCTGAGGCGCACATTAACCAAATAACAGTTGCAACATATGGGCGCCTGGAAAACTTAAGAATAGCGTTTCGACATCTAAGTAAGAAGTCATTCAGACAATGTACACCGTGTACGTCAGGCCCATATTAGAGTACGCAGCACCAGTATGAATCCACACCTGGTCAAGCACGTCAACAAGACTAGTCCCAGAACTAAGGGGTATGCCCTACCAGAAGAGTTTAAGGGAAATCAACCTGACAGGAGGGATGGGGGGACATGATAACGACATATAAAATACAGAGAGGATTTGACAAGTGGATAGGGACAGGATGTTTCAGAGATGTGACACAGCAACACGGGGTCACAGCTGGAAGTTGAAAACTCAGATTAGTATTTCTTCAGTAATAGAATTGTCAGGAAGTGGAAGAACCTGGAGAGTGATGTAGGGAAGGCAGAATCCATACATAGCTTTAAGAAGAGGTTTGATAAAGCTCATGGAGAAGGTAAAGAGTGGACCTAATAGCGACCAGTGAAGAGGTGGGGCCAAGAGCTATGAATCGACCCCTGCAACCACAACTAGGTAAGCATAACTATGTAAGTACACACACACACACACACACACACACACACACACACACACACACACACACACACACACACACACACACACACACACACACAGGTATGTCCTACGAGGAGAGGTTAAGGGAAACCAACCTGACGACACTGGAGGACAGGAGAGATAGGGGGGACATGATAACGACATACAAAATACTGAGAGGAATTGACAAGGTGGACAAAGACAGGATGTTCCAGAGATTGGACACAGTAACAAGGGGACACAGTTGGAAGCTGAAGACACAGATGAATCACAGGGATGTTAGGAAGTATTTCTTCAGCCACAGAGTAGTCAGTAAGTGGAATAGTTTGGGAAGCGATGTAGTGGAGGCAGGATCCATACATAGCTTTAAGCAGAGGTATGATAAAGCTCACGGCTCAGGGAGAGTGACCTAGTAGCGATCAGTGAAGAGGCGGGGCCAGGAGCTCGGACTCGACCCCCGCAACCTCAACTAGGTGAGTACACACACACACACACACACACACACACACACACTACTGCGCAGAATTTTGAAGAGTAAATAAAGACAATATGAATTATACACACACAAACTGACGAAGGTTAAGATAGGATACAGGCATACAAGAGGGCAGGCGGGCAGGTGGGCGGTGGGCGGTGGGCGGGCTGGCAGGCAGGTGGGCGGGCAGTGAATGATGGCTAGAAGACCAGAATGTTGGTAAGAGGCAGACCCACTGTTAGAGAAGCTCTTTACTAGAGGATCAGCATGATGGTTAGAGAAGCTCTATTCTAGAAGATCAGCATGATGGCCAGAGGACCAGAATGAGACAGAATGGATAGGGAGAATGATGGGGTAGAGACACAATGATGGGGTAGGCACACAATGATGGGGTAGAGAGAGAATAACATTTCGAGAGAATTTAGGGTAGAGGGAGAATGGTGACTAGAGAGTGAAGAATGAGAGACAGATGGTACAGGTGTAGGTGAAGGTACAACAGACTCTACCACACAACACTTAATGAACCAACACAACACTGACACTAGTTACCTCGCTTGAGTGATGGCTTGTTGGGGTTTAAAACCTATCTACTACACGAGCGTCCTCAGGGCGGCACATCACCTGTTCACCACCAATCAAGAATACATTAATCCTTAAAATAACGGTTAAAGTAAACTGTGTATATACACTGAGAGATATGCACCACTCGGTGTATATACAGATATATGCATCTCTCAGTATATTTACATAGAGATATGCACCACTCGGTGTATATACAGAGATATGCACCTCTCGGTATATATACACAGATATGCGCCTCTCGGTGTATATATTACATATCTGAGCAGATCAGTAAACAACACAAGTGTGTCGAGGTATCATCAGAGAAGAAGAGTCTGGCAAAATGGATGCTGCGGAGATACTATCACATCAGAACAATGTATGTAGCACATTCCTCAGTGCAGCTTCATGTCACTGTACACAGCAAACATTACCACTCATAACTGTCCTATGAAGCGGTAAATAAAAACAGAGCTATGATGTACCTGTGGACGGTTTTGAGGGTTTTGCCACAGCAGCCTGGTCCTGGGCGTTACCTGCCTGATCAACCAGGCTGTTGCTGACTGCTGCCAGCTGGTCCACGTTCATCCCAATCTGGTTGATCTGGCACTAAGTGGAGATACTGGTCGAGTTTCATCCTCAAGACTTGTACACTTGTACCAACAGCACCTGATATCTTTTGGCCTAATCACCAGGTTCTACAAGACACATGTGCAACATCTAGGTATCTTTATTATGGAAACGCTTCGCTACACAGTGGCTTCATCAGTCCAATACAAAAAAGAATGGTGACTGTCATTCCATCAACCAGGATTGATGAACTTTGATATACCTTTGATATACTTTTGAAGAATTTCGAGAGTATATCTACTCTCTGAGCCCGGCCATGGGCCAGGCTCGTCTGGTGCTCGCCTGGTCAACCAGGCTGTTGCTGCTGGAGGCCCGCTGCCCCACATATCCATCACAGCCTGATTGATCTGGCAACTGGTGAAGATACTTGTCTAGTTTCCTCTTGAAGGCTTCAACACTTGTTCCAGCAGTGTTTCTGATATCTTCTGGTAAGATGTTGAAAAGTCTGGGACCCCGGATGTTGATACAGTGTTCCCTTATTGTCCTCACCGCACCCCTGCTCCTCACTGGGTTTATTTTACACTTCCTCCCATTTCTCTCACTCCAGTATGTTGTTATGGCAGTGTGCAGATTTGGGACCAAGCTCTCGAGTACCTTCCAGGTATATATTACCGTGTACCTCTCTCTCCTCAGCTCCAATGAGTACATGTTCAAGACTTGCAGGCGTTCCCAGTAGTTTAGGTGCTTTACTGGCTCAATGTGAGCCGTAAACGATCTCTGTATTTGTTCCAGCTCCGACATTTCTCCTGCCCTGAACGGGACCGTCAGCACTTAGCAATATCCTAAGTGAGGGAGCACTAGTGATTTGAAGAGTGTCACCATCGGCATTGTTTCCCTAGCTTTGAAAGTTCTCAATACCCACCCAGTCATCTTCCTGGCTGTCGTGATCTTTGTCTTGTTATGGTCTTTAAAAGAAAGGTCCGCTGACATAATTATTCCTAGGTCTTTTACGTGTTCCTTACGTTCTATTTGGTGACCCTCTTGAGTTTTGTATATATAGTGCTCCTTTTGAGTTCTTCGTTCTTTCCATACCTAAGCAGCTGGAACTTATCACCATTGAACGTCATGTTGTTTTCTACTGCCCACTGGAAAACCCTGTTTATGTCTTCCTGTAATTTTTCAGTGTCCTCTACCGTACTGACTTTCATGCTTATTTTAGTGTCATCTGCAAATGATGATACAAAAGTGTGCCGGGTGTTTTTGTCTATGTCTGCTATGAGGATGAGGAACAGCAGAGGTGCCAGGACAGTGCCTTGGGGCACTGAGCTTTTGACCTCGCTGATGCTGGATCTTGCCCTGTTCACTACTACTTTTTGTGTTCTGTGTGTTAGGAAACCGAAAATCCATCTGCCTACCTTCCCCGAAATGCCCATGGCTTTCATTTTGTGCGCTATCACTCCATGATCGCATTTGTCAAACGCCTTTGCAAAATCTGTGTAAATCACATCTGCGTTTTGGTCGTCTTCCAGTGCCTCCGTAGTTCTGTCATAATGGTTCACCAGCTGTGACAGACATGATCGTCCTGTTCTAAAACCATGCTGCTTCGGGTTATGTTGGTTGTGCTGGTCCATGAAATTTGTAACCTGCCGTCTCATCACTCTTTCGAAGATTTTTATGATGTGAGAGGTTAGGGCTACTGGTCTGTAATTTTTAGCTAGTGCTCTACTGCCTCCCTTGTGCAAAGGAGCTATGTCTGCACTCTTTAAGGCTTCCGGTATTTCACCTAGATCTAAGCTCTTTCTCCAAAGAATACTGAGGGCTCGTGCTAGTGGTACTTTGCACTTCTTTATAAATAGAGCATCACATGAATCTGGTCCAGGTGCTGAGTGAGTGGGCATGTTTTCCATTTCTTTTTCGAAATCTATGGGATTTGTACTAATGTCAGTTAGTTGGTCTGTGCGGCCTTCTTCTGGAGTGAAAAATATTTCTGCATTTTCTACCTTGCTGTCTGCATCGACTCCAGGCTGAGAGAGTGATTGCCTCAAACTCCTGATCTTCATTCTTCTTTGAATTGGACTGATGAAACCACTGCGTGGCGAAACGTTTCCACAATAAAGATACACAAAAGTTGCAGATGTCTCTAATTTATCAGCTTGTCGGTTCTGGAAACCATTTATCTACACTCTACAAGAAACATTGTCTCACTCCCAGTATGTCAGCAACAAGATTTGTAATAAAGTGCAGAAAGAATGCAGTAGAAAGCCTGGAGTAATGAACACATTGTGTCAACATGACTGAAATCCATTAAAAGCAGATGTCAGAAATACTGCTGCAAAATAAGCTGAAGGTTTCGAAGATGGAACTGGACCAATATATCTATTGCAAGTAAGTGTCTGATCAGCCAGGTTGTGATGGCACTGTGTGTGCCTGCGGGTCAGAGGGAAAGTCGGGCTGCGAGGGTAGAACTCTGAAACCTCTCACACGTATATCACAGGTAACACTAAAAATCCTTGAATGTTAGAAATAACATTGGTAAGCACAAGGAATGACAGCAGTAGTACAACTCAGGGCAACGATGGTTTGGAGCAGCAGGTAGCACCTTCCTCTCCCACTGAAGAACAAGCAAAAAATGCGAACATAACATACGCAGAACTGTGAGAAAACATTCGGTGTGACCCCCGCCTTCAGGTGTGACCCCCGCCTTCAGGTGTGATCCCCGCCTTCAGGTGTGACCCCCGCCTTCAGGTGTGATCCCCGCCTTCAGGTGTGACCCTCGCCTTCAGGTGTGACCCTCGCCTTCAGGTGAGACCCTCGTCTTCAGGTGAGACCCTCGTCTTCAGGTGTGACCCTCGCCTTCAGGTGAGACCCTCGTCTTCAGGTGAGACCCTCGTCTTCAGGTGTGACCCTCGCCTTCAGGTGAGACCCTCGTCTTCAGGTGAGACCCTCGTCTTCAGGTGTGACCCTCGCCTTCAGGTGAGACCCTCGCCTTCAGGTGAGACCCTCGCCTTCAGGTGAGACCCTCGTCTTCAGGTGTGACCCTCGCCTTCAGGTGAGACCCTCGCGTTCAGGTGTGACTCGCGTTCAGGTGTGACCCTCGCGTTCAGGTGTGACCCTCGTCTTCAGGTGAGACCCTCGTCTTCAGGTGTGACCCTCGTCTTCAGGTGAGACCCTCGTCTTCAGGTGAGACCCTCGTCTTCAGATGAGACCCTCGTCTTCAGGTGTGACCCTCGCCTTCAGGTGAGACCCTCGCCTTCAGGTGAGACCCTCGCCTTCAGGTGAGACCCTCGCCTTCAGGTGTGACCCTCGTCTTCAGGTGAGACCCTCGTCTTCAGGTGTGACCCTCGTCTTCAGGTGTGACCCTCGTCTTCAGGTGAGACCCTCGCCTTCAGGTGAGACCCTCGCCTTCAGGTGTGACCCTCGTCTTCAGGTGAGACCCTCGCCTTCAGGTGAGACCCTCGCCTTCAGGTGTGACCCTCGTCTTCAGGTGAGACCCTCGTCTTCAGGTGTGACCCTCGTCTTCAGGTGTGACCCTCGTCTTCAGGTGAGACCCTCGCCTTCAGGTGAGACCCTCGCCTTCAGGTGTGACCCTCGTCTTCAGGTGAGACCCTCGTCTTCAGGTGTGACCCTCGTCTTCAGGTGTGACCCTCGTCTTCAGGTGAGACCCTCGCCTTCAGGTGAGACCCTCGCCTTCAGGTGTGACCCTCGTCTTCAGGTGAGACCCTCGTCTTCAGGTGTGACCCTCGTCTTCAGGTGTGACCCTCGTCTTCAGGTGAGACCCTCGTCTTCAGGTGTGACCCTCGCCTTCAGGTGAGACCCTCGCCTTCAGGTGTGACCCTCGTCTTCAGGTGAGACCCTCGTCTTCAGGTGTGACCCTCGTCTTCAGGTGAGACCCTCGTCTTCAGGTGAGACCCTCGTCTTCAGGTGTGACCCTCGCCTTCAGGTGAGACCCTCGCCTTCAGGTGAGACCCTCGCCTTCAGGTGAGACCCTCGTCTTCAGGTGTGACCCTCGCCTTCAGGTGAGACCCTCGCCTTCAGGTGTGACTCGCGTTCAGGTGTGACCCTCGCGTTCAGGTGTGACCCTCGCGTTCAGGTGTGACTCTCGCCTTCAGATGTGACCATTGTATATTAACACATAAAACACATGTAATGAATAAATGAAAAAGGCGATATTTAACTTGGTAATAAATGAATATGTGTGTTACATCCGTTACAAACTATAACAACACAGTCATGGAGACTCATCTACTGAAGAGGACACACCAAGTCTTCAAGTTTATATAAACCAACACTTTCACTCACTTAGAAAAAATATGATGTTGAACGATGACAAATTTCAGGTGTTATATCTCGCTATGAACAATGTGAAGAGAGTACACAACGTAAGTAAAGAACACGAGAGAACGGAAGGTGCATGTAAGAGAGTGCACAACGTAAGTAAAGAACACGAGAGAACGGAAGGTGCATGTAAGAGAGTGCACAACGTAAGTAAAGAACACGAGAGAACGGAAGGTGCATGTAAGAGAGTGCACAACGTAAGTAAAGATCACGAGAGAACGGAAGGTGCACGTAAGAGAGTGCACAACGTAAGTAAAGAACACGAGAGAACGGAAGGTGCACGTAAGAGAGTGCACAACGTAAGTAAAGAACACGAGAGAACGGAAGGTGCATGTAAGAAACCTAATATAAGCTGTGCACTATGTCATAAATGAATATTTATATTCATGAAATCACTTCTTTGCTTATCTAGGACTGTGTATGTCAGTGAAGTTATTCCGTTCACGTGGGCTACTGCTGACATGCTTCCTCCCAGATCTTCTTTCTTATACCATGTTTACACCTCACACTTCCCGGCTTGTTTGCTGGGGTTGATACCTAGTAATTCAACAGTGGAATGTGCCAGACGAGGAAGTAGTGGAGGGTCCCGCTAGTCACAGCTTCAAGATCAAGTACGATACAGCTCAGGAAGCGAGAGTCCTGTACATGTCGATTAATGACAAACTAACAAGCTGGGAGAAATGCAGTCTTGACCCCTTCATATATAACTGCGTGTTCGCGCACAAGTTTACAAACACACAGGAGCCAGGTGTTATGACTCGACTTTTGCAACCACAATTAGGTGAGTACTGATACACACATACATACACATCAACCAAATAACTGCTTCAGCATATGGGCGCCTGACAACCCTAAGAAAACAGTTTCAATACCTGAGTAAAGAGTCATTCAAGACAGGGTAAACCGTGTACGCCATGCTTATATTGGAGTATGCAGCACCAGTATGGAACCCACACCTGGTCAAGCACGTTAAGAAATTAGAGAAAGTGCAAAGGTTTGCAACAAGATTAGTCCCAGAGCTAAGGGATATGTCCTACGAGGAGAGGTTAAGGGATATCGACCTGACAACAGTGGAGGACAGGAGGGATAGGGAGGTCACATGATAACGACACATAAAATACTGACAGGAACTGACAATGGGATGGGGACAGAATGTTTCGGAGATGGGACACAGCAACAAGGGGTCACAACTGGAAGCTGTCAGTCATAGAGGTGTCAGGAAGTGGAACAATCTAGAGAGTGATGCAGTGGAGGCAGGATTCATACATAGCTTTAAGAAGAGATACGATAAAGCTCATGAAGCAGGGAGAGAGTGGACCTAGTAGCGACCAGCGAAGAGGCGGGACCAGGAGCTGTGCATCGACCCCTGCAACCACAGTTAGGTGAGTATACACACGCACAAAGACACACACACATAACTCAACCCCTTTAACAACAATTAGGTGAGTACACACACACACACACACACACACACACACACACACACACACACACACACATAAAGCCAGGTGTGCATGTGAAAAGTTCTACACAAAAATGCCCAAACAAATGCAACATTAGAAATCTTTTACAATCAGAGCACAAACTCCATTAACTACCACTATTTTTTTCTGTAACTACTGTAACTACTCCTGTAACTACTGGAATTACTGCACTTATTCCTGTAACTACAGATCACTCAGACCATGCGAAACAAACCACTCCAGAGATGGAGGTTGTTTAGTGCTAGGAAGAAAAAAGCTGGCAAGAAATGACAGAAATCGTACACTAACTCAGGTCACTTCTGGAGTGGAGACACTATCAGTGCCTCCACTTCAAAAGAACAGATATTAGTGCCAACAAACAAAGACCCTCCACATACCATCAATACGACGACATTTATCTTTGCAAAATACCTTTCATCAGTGGACTGCTCACAGAGTCCAAAGCAAAGTTTACGGTTTTCACAGAGACCCACGTAAAGGATCATTCTGACAACGAAATATGGATCCCAGGTTATAACCTATACAGATGCGAGAGAGTAAACAGGTAACGAGGGTGGGTGGGTTGGCTCATATGATCGGAACTACTGAACACCTCAAATGATGTAGCTGAAGTTTTGGCGGTAAAGATCGAGAACCTAAACCTTGTCATTGTGGTTGTATACAAGCCTCCAGATGCAACTTCCCAACGGTTCCAGGAACAGCTTTTGAAAATTGACCACTGTCTGGAAAATCTTCCAGCTCCTGCCCCAATCATCTTTTTGTTGGGGGATTCCAACTTAAGACACCTAAAACGGAGGAATGTAGCAAATAATGTTTTAGTGGAGATAACCCCAGGAGGCAGCTCAGATAAAAATTCACACACACACACACACATGAGCTATTAAATCTCTGCAGCCATTTCGCCTTAAACCAGCAAATAATAGAGCCAGCAAGACTGGAAAATACACTGAACTTCAGCTTCACTAACAATGATGATCTGATACGAAATATAACTGTATCAAAGACAATACACTCAGATCACAACATAATAGAGGTACAGACATGTATGCACAGGGCTGCTGACCAACACAATGTCAATAGTCATGAGGGTGCCTTCACCAAATTCAACTTCAATAACAAAAACATACAGTGGGATCAAGTCAACTATGTCCTAAATGAAACAAGCTGAGAAGATATCCTAAACAACACGGATCCGAACCTCTGCCTAGAAATGATTAACTCTGTGAAACTTGAGGTATGCTCAAGGTATATTACTATAAGAAAAAGGAAAAGATGTAAACTAGGAAGACGCGCTCCAGATACAGACGAAGTCGAAGAATCACAGAGCTGCTGAAAGGAAAAAGTATATCTGAAATACGAAGGGAGGCACTGGGCAGGAGACAAGAAATACAGGAGACAAGAAACTAAGGAAGAACTAAAAGCCATACAGGAGACAAGAAACTAAGGAAGAACTAAAAGCCATACACGAAATTGAAAAAAACTCGAAATATTTCTCCTCTTATGTCAAATCTAAGGCGAAAACAACATCCAGCATTGATAGAGTTAACCCTTAAACTGTCCAAACGTAGATCTACGTTTTTTCAACATTTGAAAGTATGTAAAAAAACGTAGATCTTCTTTTCTTTTTCTTTTTTTACATTTGAAAACGTGTAAAAAATAACTTTGATCTACTTTTTTTTGTTATACTTGAAAATATGTAAAAAAACGTAGATCTACTTTTGGAGCACTACGCATGTGAACGTAAATTTGTTTGGACAGTTTAAGGCTTAATAAAGTCCCAATATGAATCGGTGTTTAGTGAGCAGCTAACCAGGCTGAGTCGACGACCCAAATGATTTTTTTTTTGTTAGAGACTCAGAATTTGGTTAATTCAAACATTTCTTACATTATCCTAATGTCATGAGACTTCGAAAAGGAATAAATATCATGCCCACTCTGCCCCAGGCCCAGACTCGTGGAACTCCATGTTCATCAGGAACTGCAAGAAGCCCCTGTCACGTACCTTCAGCATTCTATGGAGAGGGAGCATGGGCACAGAGGTCATCCCACAGTCATTAAAAACACCAGACATAGCCCCACTCCACAAAGGAAGTAAAGCAATACCAAATAATTACAGACCGATAGCGCTAACATCCCATATAAAAAAAAATCTTTGAAAGGGTTCTAAGAAGCAAGATCGCCACTCATCTAGATACCCATCAGTTATACACCCAGGGCAACATGGGTTTGGAGCAGGCTGCTCTGCAAAACCCTTCGACAATTGCAACCATGGTGCAACAGCGCACAAAATGCGTGATAAAGGAATAACAGGAAAAGTTGGTAGATGGATCTATAACTTTCTAACAAATAGAACACAAAGAGTAATACTAAACAGAGTAAAGTCTGAAGCGACTACAGTGAAAAGCTTTGTTCCACAAGGTACAGTACTCGCCCCCATCCTGTTCCTTATCCTCATATCTGACATAGACAGGGATGTAAGCCACAGCACCGTGTCTTCGTTTGCGGATGACACTTGAATTTGCATGACAGTGTCCTCCATCGAAGACACTGCAAGACTCCAAGCGGACTTCAACCAAATCTTTAAATGGGCCACAGGATGCAATATGAAGTTCAATGAAGAGAAATTTTAATTACTCTGATACGGAAAACTTGAGGAAATTAAAACTATATATGAGTATAAAACAAATTCCAAGCACACAATAGAGCAGAAAATTAATGTGTAGGACCTGGGAGTGATAATGTGAAAGGATCTCACTTTCAAAGAACACAACAATGTATCTACAACATCTAGAAAAATGATAGGATGGATAATGAAAACCTTCAAAACTAGGGATAACAAGTCCATGATGATTCTCTTCAAATCGTTTGTTCCCTCTAGGCTGGAATATTGCTATATATTAACAGCACCTTTCAAGGCAGGTAAAATTGTTGACCTGGAGATTGTAGACAGAACCTTCACGGCACACGTAAGTGCAATAAAACACCTAAATTACTGGGAACGGTTGAAGTTCCTGGACTTGTATTCTCCTGAATGCAGGCGAGAAAGATTCTTGATAATATACACCTGAAAAATCCTAGAGGGATTAGTACCAAATTTGCACACGAAAATCGCTCCCTATGAAAGCAAAAGACTTGGTAGGCGGCGCAACATCTCCCCAATGAAAAGCAGGGGCGCTACGAGTACGCTAAGAGCCAACACAATAAGTGTCAGGGGGCCCAAGAGTGTTCAATTGCCTCCCAGCATATATAAGGGGGATTACCAATAGACCCCTGGCTGTCTTCACGAAGGTACTGGGCAGGTACCTAAAATCAGTACCTGACCAGCCGAGTTGTGGTTCGTATGTCGGTTTGCGTACGGCTAACACTCTAGGTATACTCCTATAACTACTGTAATTACTCCTGCAACTGCTTCTGTAACTACTGCTACCTGGAGTCAACTTGGAGAGCGTTCCGAGGGTTAACGCCCCAGCGGAACACAGGGGGGACCAGTCTCAGACTAGACCTTCCGGTGTATGACTTGATCAACCAGAGTCTTTGTGCTAGCCGCACGAAGTCCAACGGAAGCACCACAGTCTGATTGATGAGGAAATAACTTAAGGAATGTATCTAGTTCCCTCTTGAAAACAGCAAGGAGTCTATTGAATATCTCCCTTATGTATGGTGAGAGGCTGCTGGATAGGTTTTGGCCCCTTACACTTACTGAGTTGTTTCTCAATCTACTCAGGAAACTCCTGCTCTTCACTGGGGTATTGCACATTGTCTGCCGAGTCATTTTCTTTCAGAATTGATTTTTGTGTGCAGAATTGGGGCCAATCCCTCTTAAGATTTTCTTGTTGTAAATTAGGATTATCTTTCTCGCCTGTGTTCCAAGGAGTCCAGATCAAGAGACTTCAAACGTTTCCAGTAATTTAGGTCCTTGACTTAGCTTATACTTAAATGAAGAAGATTCTGTGTAAATTCTCTAGATCTACAATTTCACTTGCAATATTCCATCCTAGAGAGAATAAGGAGCTACAAGAGGATCATCACTGGTGCGGCATCCCTTGTTTTGAAGGTCTTCGTTATCCATCCTATCATTTTCCTTGCAGTTGTGATGATGATAGTGTTGAGATCCTTGAAGGTGAGATCCACTAACATAATCACTGCTAAGTTATTCACTTTAGCTTGTCTTTGTGATCTACGGAAGTGACTCCAGGTACCTCCAGGTACCTTCAAAAATCAGCTTTTTAAATAACAACATGTTTTTTTTGTACACTGTCACTTCTAAGAGAAGTTATCATTATTCAACTGAGCAAATTTGGTTGTTTTAAAAATCAGCGATTTTTTAAAAAAATCGTTATATAGAAAAAAAATTATTTACTGACTCTTAAGAGTATTACAGAGAGTTTCGTATCCCATTTATAATAAACTTGGTAACCCAGTTCTCCAGATTTCATATTAGAACACCGAAACAACCTTAAGGGGAAATCTCAATATATTTCATTGAAATATCTTAAATTACATCACCGAGACTCTGGGTCCCTACACCTCCACCTAGAGGAGGACCCCCAAAAATTACTTAATTATTTATAATTATAAGAGAATTATTTTTCTGTAATTTTAAGAAATAAAAATGACAAAATAATTTGCATTAATAAACGTTGAAGCTCACGCTAGAGCACATAATATATACTTTAATAACTTAGTAAACACCATTACCTGCCATACAAAGAAGAAAAAAAATAAAATATAAAAAAAAACACTCGTTTGTTTTTATAACTGGTTTGAAACTCTCTCTACCAGGTATGAAGGTTTTATTTCAATAAAAGAGGAAATGTGACTCTTAGTTATTTGGGGTACCTCAACATACCTCACCCCCCCCCACCCTCACCTCCTTTTGACCAGCAATCAGGTCATCAGGGAGTGGGATGGCCTAAACTACCTGGAAGTAAACACCAAACACAGCTATAAGGCTAGGTACGACTGCACCCACGAGACAGGAAACTTATAAAACAGGTCATGTGCGGTTAAGAGTGGAGATGATGACACTCACTGAGGGTGTCAACACCTACCTTAGTCTTTACACTCTGAGAGTTAACTTTAGTCTCTGTTTTTAATATTATTCTATGAGATTTAACCATAACAAACTTAAGTGCCTCAGCCTCGACCCCTCCAGCTACAAGCAGGCAAGAGCAGCGAACACCACACAAGAGGCTGGAAAACAAGCTAAGACTTTCCCTCCTTATTTAATCTGACAGTAATGCATGTGGGTAGCTGAGTGAGGTATTAATTAGCGCCGCCTCTCTGACACAACCACACCACTAGCACCACCAACACTAACACTACAAGCACCGCTAACACCACAACACCAGTCTTGGACCCCTCGTGCCTGTTCAATATATCTCTGAGCATTAATTCCAACTTTGATTTTAGTTGTCTAAATATATTCAGGCAGTGAAAGTTCTCAGCACATCGAAGAGCGTTGCAATTTCGTAGTATTACTTGAGACTGTCAATTTACAGCGCTACTAAAGTCTGGTGTAAAAGTGATTTAAAAATATATATATTTCCTTACCATCTCTTGTTTTGAAGGTTCTTATATTAACTTTCCTTACAGTGGTGAGAATAACAACACTCTGAGAGAACTTCCTCTTTGGAAAGTCTGAAACAATTTGAAACTTTTACAAAGGTTTAACAAAGTAAATTATGTAACTTTTATGTAGTAAATTATGTTCTGTAGTTCGGTTTGACTGCATTTTGTACTCTGTTCCACTTTTTGTTTCTTATTTTTTTTCCATACCAGTGACTGGTTCTTGTGCCTGAGGCCAGACCTCCCAGGTAATTGCTGCCTAATTAACTCTGCTCTCCGTGCCTGCAACGCACTGGTTAACAGCCATCATAGCCTAGCGGATCAGGCACTTCCTGCAGCAAACTTCTCTAGTTTCCTTCTGAAAATTTAAACCTTTATTCGGAGTACCCTAAATCTGGCCTTGTTGACTATGAAGCTGCTCTCGGTGGCTCACCGAACCACTTGGTATACATCTGTATAGAGCGCTTTCTTTGTCGCTCGTGTATGCCTCCCACATACTTTCATTATCGTCTATCAGTCATTATACAACTCTATGTCAGATATTACAACGAGAAAGAAAACTGCTTTAACAACAGTCTAAACACAGGTGTCATCCTTCAGAATCTAAAAACTACAGATGTATCGAAAATTATAATAGCGCACAAAGTATGAAAGAAACAACTGGACAAGTGGGCAGATAGATTTTTCAACTTCGTAATAAATCTCGTTCATGGGTAATAGTCAGGGTGAAGTCCGAGACCTAAATAGTAAAAATGTTACGGCATACCTTCATGCCTTGACATTTTTACTTTATGCCTTGACATTCTTACTGTTTAGGTCTCTGACTATTACTCACGAATAAGATTTATTAGAAAGTTGAAAAATCTATCTGCTCACTTTTTCAATTATTTCTGGTACACGAACTTTGTGCGCTACATCTGGAGTTCCTAGGTTCTGATGGTTTAGATTGTGTTAGAGCATATTTAAGGCTTGAGATCATTATATTTTTATAAATGTTGATTTACGAGTTTCAAGGGACTGGGTCAGGGTCGGAGCGCAGGGCCATGCTAGCCTAAACATTTTCAAAATAAATTTATTCTGGTTGCCAAACTGTGTTTTTGCTTCACCTGGAATTTTGTGATGAATCATTATTATGACAGAAATTCAGTCTTTACGGTATTTAGATTGATAATCCAGTGGGTGCCACTTTGTTAACCTTCAGGAATGTGAATAATCAAGGATAACTGTCAAGGTTGTCACCATTCACTTGTCAGTTCACAAAGACTTATAAAAGCATGAATGTTAAGTGGTGTAATTAAATCAATTTCACATTTTAGTTTTCAAGAACAATGCTGGAAGCCAGAAGAGTGACAAAGGTAGCTGGCCAAGCAACATCTACAACTGTATCGTGCGGGTCTCAGTGCGCAGTGGGCTGACCCAAAACCTTTCGGTGAGTACTTCATCCTTCGCCGAAGAATGAATTTCTCATGAGGTATGATAGTGTTGTAAAGGCTTTATTGGCTGGCAGTAAACTGGAGGATTAATGAACACTGCCTCTGCTGGTGTGCCAAAGATGCTAACTGGGAAGATTTTTTTCCCGGGAACACAAAAGCACTGCACATTAGTGTGGGAGAATGTGCGAAATTCTATATGAAGTCAATACATTTGATAACCTTATGCAGGAACCAAAGGATACATCACAAAGCAGCAGGACAATAAAACACTTGGTTGTAAAACATTGTAAAACCTGTATTATTGAAGGTGTTGCTCGTTGTAGGTGCACAGGAAGGACAGAAAGCACTACATTTACAGATAGTTGATGAAATGGTGTCCTACTTATTCACTGCAGGTCACATTTATTATGGTTTCCTTTATCTCAGCCCCTCCAGGGAGGTTCATTGACGCTGGTGAGGGGCTCTTGGTTTAGGGAATTGGATCTGTGCTCTAGTTCCCTGAATTGAGCCTGAATACCTTCCATCATCCCCCCACATGCACTGTATAATCCTACGCGTTTAGCGCTCCCCATGATTATTATAATCCTTTATGTCAGATCAATGTATAAGCTGTATGGAGTAACCTTGGAGAGGTTTCTAAAGGGAGAACAACCCGCTCAGCGTCACAAACACTATGGAATAGTATATGGACAGACATGTTTAACATGTTTATGTGTTACAGACATGATCCAGGCGGTATTATTCACAGTGAGAAAGATATCCATCGGTGGATGTTTAACCTGTACATCTGTAAGAGAATGTTGAAGAACATGCAATATCGGAAGGAAGATTCTTCTGAGAATGTAACTACTCACAAGGAAGAGACGGCATCACGAATAACATTGACAGCCAGGCGAACAAGGAAAAGTTATAAGAATGAATTAATGAGATGAATGCTGAAAACCATCCATCTACTCGTGTGAATGTAGTTTCTGGGTACATACGTTCAGAAAGGGTAAATGTTGATGACTCTGTAGACATTGGTAAGAAACATATGCATGCGAATGATGCAAACTGGCCTGGGGAATCCCATCAACCCCTGAGGACGCGTCTTACGAGGCAAGAGAGCGAAAAAGAAAGCAAAGGGAAGCAGGTCCTGTTAAACCATTTTAATCCAACTTGATGTGATGCTAATGTAAAGAATATAATAAACTAAGAATTATCGCAATTTACATCCTCAGTATCTTAAGAACAAAACAGATATATGCAAATTGCTAAATTAAAGTCAATACTGAAGAAAAAATTTAAGTGGAGCAGTCAGCTTGCGCAGCTGTGCAGTCTGATGCCACTGTCATAGATGTATGTGTCAGTCTTGGAGATCATTGATCAAGTAAAGGCAGTGTAAAAGACACAGCTACGAATCTTATTAAATATATTACCAGCAAAATTGAAGAGAGCATCAGCTATCAAGAGAACAGTGATCGTGCAACTCAGGTTTCTAAAGAGTATCAGCTACATCTGACCTCTCTTCCGCCTCAACAGGTTGTGCTGTCACGAAAAAAAGACGACATAGTCGACTGGTAGGGTATGTGATGAGCTTCTGACTACAATGGAACAGCCAAGCAACTGTAGCAATCCACTGCTGACTGGGAGACCATCTATACTTAGTGATAAGCAGTGGGTTAGATATCCAAACACATGACTTGAAGACCATATTTGAGATAGCTGATGTAGTTATTCCTCACCAAGTGGCACCATTAGCAGCTCTCAAATACAAGCGTATCAAATTTATCATTGACGACAATGATGTCTGTGTTAGTGCATAAACAGACAACTGATCATAACAGCTTTGATGAAGCCGTAAGTTAAGAACGTTCATTAGCAAACATAGGTTCCACAGTTGTTAAACACAGACATATAGCTACACAACTGCTGTCGGTTCATGCTCTCACTGACCATGATACGGTGGAATTTTACTGTAGCATAAGTAAAACTAAGACTGTAAACGCTTGTAGAGAAGAAAACAATCTGAAGACCTCTCAGCAGACATGAAAGAGGTTATGTACAAATTAACAGGTTTCAATACAACTTACCATGGTCAGAATTGTGTGGCTGGAGAAACAAAACAGGTATCCACTACAGCAATTTGCTCTCAAGGACAGGACGAAAAGGTGCATGCCTTTTGTCAAAACTTAAAACTTTACCTCAGACTGCTGCGGAATTCAGTGAAAGCGCCCTTTTCTCCAGGCATGCATATAAAGGGCTGCTCTGGACGGGAGAAGGAAGAGCTTGACAAAATTCTCAGTGGTGTCCCCCTACCTCAGGCTGCACCACAAGAGGTTCTGAAATTGACCCACTGCAACTACAGTACTGATCACCTCTGCTTATTTCTTAGATAATGATGTGCAGCAGCTCCTCTTTCTTGTTTGGTATTCTGAAAATGTGGAGCGTCTGACTTTTTTTTTAACCATATTGCAAAGAACAATCCGGAAGACGATACGAGAAGGAAGCTCATGATGATAATGAAGATAGCATGATGGAGAATTTAGTTTATTAGTATCTTAGCTATTAGTTTAAGTGTTAGACGAAAGAGTTAATGTTAAGGTGTTAGCCAATAACTTGTAGCTTCACCCTCGTTTAGTTCTCATAACATTGCTGTGGTATTAGAAGTAGTCTCAGCCGTGAGTAGAGATATTTGTATTATTATAAGCAGAAGATATTGGACAAGTATGATCAATAGTCAACTAGTAACAATTGGTTGCGCCACTTCTCTGTTTACAAGTGATCATGTTGTTTAGACTGAATGGCATGTGCAGATACATAGCAAAATGTCTGAATCTGATCCAAAATAAATGTGAATTACATTCACTCGTAAGACGAAGAATGAGGGGAGACATGACTGAAGTGTTTAAGTGGAAGATGGGTATTAAAGAGGATATAAATATGGTCTTGAGGAATCCCTCCAAGAGAGAACTCGTAATAATGGATTCAAATTAAATAAGTTTAGATTTAGAAAGGATATAGGAAAGTATTGGTTTGGATATAGGATAGTTGATGAGTGGAACAGTCTGTCTAGTCGTGTTACTGAACCTAAAACCTTGGGTAGTTTCAAATTTAGGTCGGATAAATATATGAGTGAGAGGGGTCGGATTTGAGTGGGACTTGCACATGAATTAACATATTTATCAAAGCTTATTGCTTGAGTAGAATTGAAAATGGGTTGGGCAAATATTCTGTTAGTGAGTTAGATTTGTGAAGGACCTTATGTTCTTACTGAAATTATAAATGTTGTCTAGTTCAATCTCCTTCTGTTGCCTAATGTAAAGTACGCTGAGGTGAGCGTTTCAGTGACTGTAACCACCAGTTAACAGTAAAAATGGCAGCTATCTAGAATATCCAATTCATATGTAGTCATCCTACCAGTATTTCCATCAGCATGAAGGTATAAAGGTGAAGTCCTTTAACTAAAAAAACATGTTGCTAGTAATAAATGTCAATAAAATGCTTAGTATTCAAGTTGATCATATATTGTGTCTTTGAGTATTCATAGATGATCGGTGACCACTTTGGCAGCCATTTTGACTTTTTCAGATTCAAGGGTGACAAAGTAACACCAGCTGGTGTTACTCTGCCACCCTTGTCACCACAAAATTCAGGTCCATATTTCCAGACGTATTGTGGCTAAGATTATGTAAGAATGTTGGCAGACTTTGGTGCGGCGCTTGTGAAAAAACAATATGATTTGTTATTCTTTAGTGTCAATATGAAAGGTTGGTTTCAAATAATGGTCCAGCACTGAGCACCGGAAGACTAGCACTACACATGATGGCCAGACAGGCACCAGCACTACACAAGACAGATTGGCACCAACACTGCTCAAGATAGCCAGCCCAGCACCAGCACTGCTCAAGATAGCCAGCCCAGCACCAACACTGCTCAAGATAGCCAGCTCAGTACTAGCACTGCTCAAGACAGCCATTCCAGCACCAGCACTGCTCAAGATAGCCAGCTCAGTACTAGCACTGCTCAAGATAGCCAGTCCAGCACTGCTCAAGGTAGCCAGCCCAGTACCAGCACTGCTCAAGATAGCCAGCCCAGTACCAGCACTGCTCAAGATAGCCAGCCCAGTATCAGCACTGCTCAAGATAGCCAGCCCAGCACCAGCACTGCTCAAGATAGCCAGCCCAGCACCAGCACTGCTCAAGATAGCCAGCCCAGCACCAACACTGCATGAGATAGCCAGCCCAGCACAGCTCAAGATAGTCAGCCCAGGACCAGCACTGCTCAAGATAGCCAGCCCAGTACTAGTACTGCTCAAGATAGCCAGTCCAGCAATGCTCAAGATAGCCAGCCCAGTACCAGCACTGCACCAGATGACCAGCCTGCTAAAAAGTCTTCATTTAGCTGTGACTCGATCCCTGCAGCAGTGAATCGACCCCTGCAACCACAACTAGGTGAGTACAGAAGTATGCAAGGGATGGGGTTCATCTCTCTGGGATTGGATTGATTGCATTAACCAATTCGATTGAGGGGGTCATTGATGACTTGTCTAGGAATTTAAATTGATAGATTATGGAGGTATGGGTGTTTGTGGGAAGCAATCAGACTGCAGTATTAGGATTGAAAACATCAGATATTACCAGGATACCCCAGGGATATGTTTAAAAGACAATATTCAAAATAAAGTTGCTAGTTAAGGCGAAGCAATTGCTCAACAAACCAAGAGAGATATTAGAGGGCAGGTAATATAGATATTACTGCTATAACAGAGACCGGTTCAACCTGAAAGATAGAGAAATGTCTTCTGAATGCAACATACAGGGTTATAAACTATTCCACACTGATAGGGACAACAGGAAGGATGGTGGAGTGGCGATGTGTGTCAGAGATAATTTAAATTGTTGTGTTAGACAGGATGTAAGATTAGAAACATCGGACACAGAATCTGTTTGGCTACAGTTTCTCGAAGGTCCTGAAAAATTAATTTTGGATGTGATTTATAGGCCCCAAAACCTTCATAGGGAGTGCGGTAGGCTGCTCTGGGACGAAATTCATAAGGCATCTAGATATGAAAATGCTGCGTTAATGGGAGATTTTAACTTTAGACAAACTGAAACAATGTGACAGGAAATCTTGAGTCTAGTGACTTTCTTGATACGGTTCAATACTGCTTTTTGAAACAGTTTGTGACAGAACCAACTAGAGGAAACAATCTGCTTGACTTGGTTCTTGCCAACAAAGAATTCCTAGTTAATAGTCTTGAGGTTAGTGATGAGCTAGGGGAAAGCGATCACAAATTACTTAGTTTCAATACATCATGGAATTAACCAGATAACTGCAATTAAGTCGTTATCCTAGATTTCCACCTGGCCGACCTCATGGGTATAAGAAATTACCTGGGTGGGCTAAAGTGGGACGATCTTACTATGTGTCAGGTAGGTAGGACTGGTTGCCATTATGACGTATTTCAGAACATAGTGCTGGCTGCCAGACGACTTTTGTCCCGAGTAGGGAAATTACATTTAACAAAAATTATCCCAAATGGATAAACAATAGATTAAAACATCTCACTGGTCAAAAGAGAGGTATATATAGGCGTATCAAAAGAGGGGAAGGGCAGTTAAATCAAAATATTCAACTAAAGAGAGAAATAAAAAAAAAAAGGAATAAGAAAAGCAAAAAGGGATTATGAGGTTAAATTCGCAAGGGATTCGAAGACTAACCCAAAAAGGTTCTTTCAGGTATACAGAAGTAGGATTAGAGACAAGATAGGCCCACTTAAGAGTAACTCAGGTCAGATCACTGATAGTGATAAGGAAATGTGTGAACTTTTCTATACCTACTTCCTCTCAGTTTTTACTAAGGAAGATACTAGCGAAATTCCAGAAATAATAAATTATGTAGAACAGGATGATAAACTATGCACAGTCAGAGTAACTAGTGAAATGGTCCTCAGACAAATAGAGAAATTAAAACCTAACAAATCCCCAGGCCCTGATGAACTGTTTACAAGGGCGTTAAAGGAATGTAAAGAGGAACTTAACATACCTTTGGCTAATCTTTTCAACATATCACTACAAACTGGCATAGTGCCAGACAAGTGGAAAATGGCAAATGTAATACCTATTTACAAGGTGGGTGATAGGTCCTTAGCTTGGAACTATAGACCAATAAGCCTTACCTCCTAGTTGGTAAATTTATGGAATCAATAATTGCCGCAGCAATTTGTAGCCATCTTGAGAGACATAAATTGATTAATGAATCTCAGCACGGTTTTACAAAGGTTCCTGTCTTACGAATTTACTTTCTTCACTACGGTATTTGAGGAAGTAGATCATGGTAATGAATATGATATTGTGTATATGGACTTCAGTAAGGCTTTTGATAGAGTGCCACATCAGAGGCTCTTGAGAAAACTTAAGGAACACGGAATAGGAGAATTTTTTTCCTGGGCAGAGGCATGGTTGACAAATAGGCAGCAGAGAGTTTGCATAAATGGGGAGAAATCAGAATGGGTGCACGTCACAAGCGGTGTTCCACAGGGGTCAGTGATGGGCCCCTTGTTGTTCATAATCTACATAAACGACATAGATGAGGGAATAAGCAGCGACTTAAGCAAATTTGCTGATGATACCAAAACAGGCCGTCCAATTCATTCTAATGAGGACATTAGAGCACTCCAGGATGATTTGAATAGACTGATGCAGTGGTCGGAGAAGTGGCAGATGCAATTTAATGTAGACAATGTTGGACAGGAAAATAACCATGCCACATCAAGCATTAGGGGAATTGCCAACAAACCCCTGGCTGCCTTCAAGAGAGAGCTGGACAGATACCTAGTCAGTGCCGGATCAGCCGGGCTGTGGCTCGTACGTTGGACTGCGTGCGGCCAGCAGTAACAGCCTAGTTGATCAGGCCCTGATCCATCGGGAGGCCTGGTCATGGACCGGGCCGCGGGGGCGTTGATCCCCGGAATAACCTCCAGGTAACCTCCAGGTAACATATAAACTAAATAATGGAGATCTTAATATTACGGATTGCGAAAAGGATTTAGGAGTTCTGGTTAGCAGTAATCTGAAACCAAGACAACAGTGCATAAGTGTTCGCAATAAAGCTAACAGAATCCTTGGCTTCATAGCAAGAAGTATAAATAATAGAAGTCCTCAGGTTGTTCTTCTTCAACTTTATACATGTATATCCTTGGTTAGGCCTCATTTAGATTATGCTGCACAGTTCTGGTCACCATATTACAGAATGGATATAAATGCTCTGGAAAACGTACAAAGGAGGATGACAAAGTTGATCCCATGTATCAGGATGTGTAAGGATAGACTAAGGGCCCTGAATCTGCACTCTCTCGAAAGGCGTAGAATTAGGGGGGATATGATTGAGGTTTATAAATGGAAAACAGGAATTAATACTGGGGATGTAAATAGCGTGCTAAAAATATCTAACATAGACAGGACTCGCAGCAATGGTTTTAAATAGGAAAAATTCATATTCAGGAAGGATATAGGAAAGCACTGGTTTGGTAATAGAGTTGTGGATGAGTGGAACAAACTCCCGAGTACAGTTATAGAAGCAAAGACGTTGTGTAGTTTTAAAAATAGGTTGAATAAATACATGAGTGGGTGTGGATGGGTGTGAGTTGGACCTGACTAGCTTGTGCTACTAGGTCGGATGCCGTGCTCCTTCCTTAAGTGACGTGTCTGATCTCACTAGGTCAAGGCACTGGCTTAAGCCGGTGGGAGAATTGGACCTGCCTCGCATAGGCCAGTAGGCCTGTTGCAGTGTTCCTTCTTTCGTATGTTTTTATGTAATTACAATACTGGAGAGAGCAGAATTATAGAAGTAATATTGAGGTGATCAGTCCCTCAGCCTTGTAATCTCTCGTTACTGTAGTTGCCCCTGTATTTAAAAAATGAAGACTGCTGATCAGGAGAAACGTTTCGGCAAAAAAGACACTTAAATGTTGTTCATTACGAGACCAGCAGACTTGTACAGGCCAGACAAAGCAGCAGCAGCAGCAGCAGCAGCAGCAGGCGCCCAAACAAGGTGCAGTGCTACAAAGCAGCAGCAAGTAGAGGGGAATCCAGCAGAGCAGCAGCACATTAGCGGAGAGGGAAGAGATAAAGGCAGGGCCAGCAGGCGAGGGTGCGGCAAACCACCAGGGGAGTAGTAAACAAGCAGAGGGGAGCAACAGAGGGGAAAGGGGAGAGGGAGAGAGAGAGAGAGAGAGAGAGAGAAATGGTCCTCTGTGTGTGTGTGTTAGTTGTTAGTTGCCACTTTGTCCTAGGCACATGTCGATTAGACACTAGGCCTGTGTGTGTGTGTGTGTGTGTGTGTGTGTGCGAGGCAATTATCGCAAGGAAATCGAGACTACCAGGTAAGTGTGCGTTATAATCAGAGACAATGATAACGAACAGCTTATCTCCTGCCCAGAGACGCCACACACACAAACACACGTGTGTGTGTGCGTGTGTGTGTGTGTGTGTGTGTGTGTGTGTGTGTGTGTGTGTGTGTGTGTGTGTGCGTGTGTGTGTGCGTGTGTGTGTGTGTGTGTGTGTGTGTGTGTGTGTGTGTGTGTGTGTGTGTGTGTGTGTGTGTGTGTGTGTGTGTGAGTGTGTGTGTGTGTGTGCGCGCGCGTGCGTGCACCGAGCACCTAGTTGTGTTTGCAGAAGCTGAATCATAGTTCCTGGTCCCGCCTCTTAACTGTTATCGACCCACTTCACTGACCCCCTGAAACTGTGTACAGGGTTCTCCACCTCCTCTCACTTACCACCCTGAAACTTGAAAAGTACTGTGGTTGGGTCTCTAGAAGTCACCTGTATCTTTGACTCCCTCTTCTCATATAGTACAGAGCTCTCCACCCTCCAGGTAGAGGCAGTCATTATCCTCTCACTCTAATTTTCTGAGTATTTTGAATGTTATGACTCTGTCTCCCCTGGTCTTCATTTCTTCAAGTATTGAGTACTTTAAATGTCCCCTTGTAGTATATTCCCCTCAGTTCTGGTACTTATCAGTCGTGCCTGCTCTCATACCTCCTTCCTCATTATTGTTCTCCAGGTGTTCTTATATCCACTTGAGGCGCAGCTTTGTTACTCCAGCCTCTCCTTCCAGTCTCTATGGAAGCCTCCTCTGTGTCGAATACTCTCTCTTACAGTCAAGGATGATACATTGTTATGTTAATAGACACAGAGACAACTAATGTGACATTTTACTGTGGCAACGTTTCGCTCTTCAGAAGCTTTGCCAAGCTGTTATGTAAAAGCTTGACAAAACTCCTGGAGAGTGAAACGTTGCCACAGTAAAATGTCACATTAGTTACACTTGTGTCCTTTTACCTAACATATTGTCAGTAATTCTACCAACATTATTACAATTTGTCCCAGTAGTTACATCTGTGTCCATTTACTTAACATTTTGTCGGTAATTCTACCACTATTACTAAGAATGATACAGTCTGCAAGTCCTTCCCCCTACTGTTATATTTCCATCATTCTGTCTTAAAATTCAGGAAGATTCCTGAGGCAAGACTTGCCACCTCTAAACCCATGTTGTTATTTCTCCTGTGCTCACTTTTTCAGGGTGCTCCAATACCCTGCGTATTATATTGTCAAGTGAAATGACCAGTAAGGGGAAACTGCTGTAAACTTTAATGTACTTTCATTCACGAAACAACCGGGACCAGGAGCTATGACAGAACTCCTGCAAACACAATTACGTCGGTAGATTAGCTATTCCAATAAGTTTGGTCTCTTCTGTAGCTACTTTATCTGGTTTTGATCCGTTATTCTCATTTCCATTTCATATCTGTTGTATTTTCTGCATCTGGTGACTGCTTGGTGTCTGGGGATGGATGGGGAAGTGGGTGATGGGTGTCCAGGTGTAGGAATCTGATGGATATGCTTGGGGATATTACAGATAGAAGGGAAAGGGAGCGAGAGATATGGGAGAAAGTGCAAGATAAACCCAGTGAAGAGCAGGGGTGCGGTGGGCACAATAAAGGAACACCGTATCAATATTCGTAGCCCCCAGATTATTTAACATCTTACTAGAAGATATCAGAAACACAGTTGGAACAAGTGTAGACGTCTTTCAGAGAAAACTGGACAAGTATCTTCACCAGGTTCGACTACATGGTTTGATGGTTCTGCTGGAACCAATTAGGTCATAAATGTGGAGCTGTCTGGTATGTTAATGTATTTCTTCTGTTTTTATTTAATATATATACTGCTTATACTGAGCTCAGCCGGGCTGTGGTTAGTACGTCGGTTTACGTGCGGCCAGGAGCAACAGCCTGGTTAATCAGACTCTGATCCACCACGAGGCCTGGTCACGGACCGGGCCGCGGGGGCGTTGACCCCCGAAACCCTCTATAGGTAAACTCTAGGTTTTCTCTGAAAGACGTCTACACTTGTTCCAACTGTGTTTCTGATATCTTCTAGTAAGATGTTGAATAATCTGGGGCTACGAATATTGATACGGTGTTCCGTTATAGTGCAGTCCCAGAACCTGCAGAAATTGAAAACACACCTCCCAACAATTCTCAACCAAAGGTGAATTTGTGCAAATATTATGCTTGGGGCATCTGTAAGCATGGAATAACAGGGGAAAAAAATGGGACATGCAACTTTGACCATCCCAAAAAATGTAGCGACCTCCTGTCTAAAGGAGTGTGTCGTTCTTCTTCCTGTACTTTCTTTCACCCAAAAATGTGCCACTCCTCGGTCCTCCAGAAGCAGTGTTACAACATCGAGTGCCCTGCATACCATCTAAAAGGGACCAGGAGGCACAGACCCCACAAGACAAACAATAGTAGCTACGACAACCCAACTCCAGGTGATTTTTTAGTGGCAGGAAACGAAAAAAGAAAATTGAAGGAAATAACAAAAATAGTCCACCACCTTGGAGCCTTGTTTGACTGGAGGCGCAGCCAGTGGCCACCCATGGCCCTCCAGAATTACAACTACTGATGCCAATAGCAAAATCCCCCCAACAAACACAGAATACAACCTCGTTCATATTTGCTAATATACAGGGCCTTAAGCCATCCACCAACAACAAAATACCTTTTATCAGTGGACTTCTAGAGGAGTCTAATGCAATGTTTGCAGCCTTCACAGAGACTCACACAAAAGATCACTTTGACAGTGAAATATGGATAAGTGGTTACAACCTTTTTAGATGCGACAGAAAAAACAGGCAACAAGGGGGGGTTGGCCTGTATGTCAAAGAGTCCCTTATCTGCACGGAGTTGCTGAACACCACAAATGAGGTAGTTGAAGTTCTATCAATAAAGATCGAGAACCAAAACCTAGTCATTGTGGTTGTATACAAGCCACCAGATGCAACCTCACAACAGTTCAAGGAACAGCTACTGAAAATTGATTACTGTTTGGAAAACCTTTCAGCTCCATCCCCAAACATCTTACTGCTTGGTGATTTCAACCTAAGGCACACAAAATGGAAGAATGTAGCAAATAATGTTATAGCTGAAACAATCCCCGGAGGTAGCGCAGATGAAAGGTCACACACACATGAGCTACTAAGTCTCTGCGAAAAACACACCTTAAGCCAGCAGATAGTGGAGCCAACAAGACTAGAAAACACACTTGACCTTATCTTCACAAATAATGAGGACCTGATAAGAGACATAAGAATATCAAAAACAACTAATTCCGAGCACAACCTAATCGAAGTCCAGACATACATGCATAGGGGTACTGATCAGCAGAATGCATGTACCTGTGAAGGTGTCTTCACAAAATACAACTTCAACAACAAGAACATCAACTGGGACCAGGTAAACCATGTCCTAAACGAAACATGTTGGGAAGATGTCTTAAATGACATGGATCCAAACCAGTGCCTTGAAAGGATCAACTTCCTGGTAGCCGAAGCATGTTCTAGGCATATTCCCCTAAGAAAGAAGAGCAGGAGTAAACTGGAGAGAGAAAGATGCTCCCTCTACAGAAGACGACGAAGAGTCACTGAGCTCCTCAGGAGTGCTAGAATATCTGATACACGAAAGGAGGCGCTGACCAGGGAAGTGGAAACTATCGAACTTAAGTTAAATGACTCTTACAGGAACCAGGAGAGGCAGGAGGAGCTTAAAGCTATTAGTGAAATTGAAAGAAATTCAAAATATTTCTTTTCATATGCCAAAAACAAGGCAAATACCACATCTAGTATCGGGCCCTTACTCAGACAGGATGAGACTTACACAGATGACAACAAGGAAATGAGTGAAATATTGAAATCCCAGTACGACTCTGTGTTTAGTGAACCATTAATCGGTCTGAGGATCGACGACCCAAATGATTTCTTCATGAATGAGCCTCAAAACTTCATAAATGTATGCCAGATTTCCGACATTACCCTAACTCCGATAGATTTCGAAAAAGCCATTGACAACATGCCTATGCACTCAGCCCCGGGCCCAGACTCGTGGAACTCTGTTTTCATTAAGAACTGCAAGAAACCCCTTTTGTGTGCCCTAAGTACACTATGGAGGAGGAGCTTGGACATGGGTGAAATTCCACAGTCACTTAAAACAACGGATATAGCCCCACTCCATAAAGGTGGCAGCAAAGCATTAGCTAAGAACTATAGACCAATAGCTCTGACGTCCCACATCATAAAAATCTTTGAAAGAGTGCTAAGAAGCAGGATTGCAAATCACCTGGATTCCCAAAATCTGCACAATCCAGGGCAACGTGGGTTCAGGGCAGGTCGCTCCTGCCTCTCACAACTACTGGATCACTATGACATGGCCTTGGATGCACTGGAAGAAAATCAGAATGCAGATGTAATATACACAGACTTTGCAAAAGCATTTGACAAATGCGATCATGGCGTAATAGCCCATAAAATACGTGCTAAAGGAATAACTGCGAAAATGGGGAGATGGATCTTCAACTTCCTAACAAATCGAACACAAAGAGTAGTGGTCAACAGAGTTAAATCGGAGGCTGCCATAGTGAAGAGCTCTGTTCCACAAGGCACAGTACTCGCCCCCATCTTATTCCTTATCCTCATATCAGACATAAACAGAGATATACACCACAGCACCGTATCATCCTTTGCGGATGATACTAGGATCTGCATGAGGCTGTCATCTGCTGAGGATGCGGTTAACCTCCAAGAAGATATAAACAAAGTTTTCCAGTGGGCAACGGTAAACAATATGATGTTCAATGAGGACAAATTCCAACTACTCCATTATGGAAAACTGGAGGAGATAATAACTAGAACAGAGTATACTACTGACTCCGGCCATACAATAGAGCGGAAAAATAATGTAAGGGACCTGGGAGTAGTAATGTCTGAGGATCTCACTTTCAAGGATCACAACAGTGCCACGATCCCACGTGCAAAGAAAATGATAGGATGGATAATGAGAACTTTCAAAACGAGAGATGCCAAGCCCATGATGATCCTTTTCAAATCACTTGTTCTCTCTAGGCTAGAATACTGCTGTACATTAACATCTCCATTCAAAGCAGGTGAAATCGCAGATCTAGAGAGTGTACAGAGATCCTTTACTGCACGTATAAGTTCTGTCAAGCACCTTAACTACTGGGAACGCTTGGAAGCACTTGACTTGTACTCGTTGGAACGCAAGAGGGAGAGATATATCATAATCTACACTTGGAAAATCTTGGAAGGAATGGTCCCAAATCTGCACACAGAAGTCACTCCCTACGAAAGTAAAAGACTGGGCAGGCGATGCAAAATGCCCCCAATAAAAAGTAGGGGCGCCATTGGTACACTAAGGGAAAACACCGTAAGTGTCCGGGGCCCAAAACTGTTTAACAGCCTCCCATCAAGCATTAGGGGAATTGCCAATAAGCCCCTGGCTGCCTTCAAGAGAGAGCTGGACAGATACCTAAAGTCCGTGCCGGATCAGCCGGGCTGTGGCTCGTACGTTGGACTGCGTGCGGCCAGCAGTAACAGCCTAGTTGATCATGCCCTGATCCATCGGGAGGCCTGGTCATGGACCGGGCCGCGGGGGCGTTGATCCCCGGAATAACCTCCAGGTAACCTCCAGGTGCCAGATTAACCAGGCTGTGATGGATATATGTGGCGGCGGGCCTCCAGAAGCAACAGCCTTATTGACCAGGCTAGCATCAGACAAGCCTGGCCCATGGCCGGGCTCCGCGAAACTCATCAAAGGTAAAGATATTTGGTTGCAAGTAATAATGTATTTGGGTGAGAGGTTTGGTGGAATTATGTGCCGTCTGCTGTTTGTAGGCCACTCCCATTCTGATTTTTTTTGTTTGGCTGCTCTGGTGTCATTATGTTGTGTGGATCCGCCTCTGCTTCTACTCTGAATGCATTCACTTGTCTCTGATCTAACCTCCGCTCAACGTCTCTCCTCGGTTCTTTCTCCAGAAACATCCTTCTGTATTTTTCTGAATGATATAGATCTTTGTTCGTGTGTAGCACTTGCTATATTGTTGTTACATTTGCCACTCCTGTCTTCAGTGGTCTTATTCTAGTTCTCGTAAACCTTCAGAGCCTCATAAAATTTACTGCTGCATTTGCCTCCTCTATCACTCTCACTTTTGCCATTGTGACATTTATTTTTATTTCATTTCCTTCTCTTGGCTTGAGTATCTTCATTCTTTTCGGTCATTCTGGAAGCTATCAGTAAAGTTTCCATCTTTTCTTCTTTCAATCTCAATTTTCATACATCTTTATCATCCTTTAATTGGAAACTTTGTATATATTTCCTGTTGTCCGGAACAAAAAATCAAAGAAAAAAAAGTCACAATTTTGGCTAGGAAAAAAAGGTCACATTTTATTTAATTATCATAAACAATTGGAGTAATAAAACAAAATAATATTTTAAATCAGTTATTAACTGAGAGTACACGACTTGTACACACTGACGACACAATTTATATAAGATGGCATTTACACATATGTAAAAAAACATCACATTATATTTAATTTCTTAAACACCCGCTGTCCCTTTTCACCTAGCAGTAAGTAGGTACCTGGATGTTAGTCGACTGTTGTGGGCCACATCCTGGGATGTGGTAGGATATCTTAGATAGGGTTGGGTTTTCAAATGAGCTGTGGTAGGATAACAGTTCTTAGCCAGTTATACTGATGTGTATAAAGACAGAGAGAGAGAGAGAGAGAGAGAGAGAGAGAGAGAGAGAGAGAGAGAGAGAGAGAGAGAGAGAGAGAGAGAGAGAGAGAGAGAGAGAGAGAGAGAGAGACAGAGAGAGAGAGAGGGAGAGAGAGAGAGAGAGGGGGGGGGGGGAAAGGGAGGCGCTCCTTTTATAGGCGAAGGAAGATGCGGATCCCAGAACTTCTCAATGCCTGTTGACTTTCTGTAGAAGTAAAGGAAACACTGGTTAGAGAACTGGAAAACTCTGAGCTAAGAGTCCAAGAGAGACACGGGAAGCAGAAAGCCATAACTGAAACTGAAATTAATCTAGAACACTTTTTGCTCATATGAACAGTCCGGGGCAAAAATCAAATCTACTATCGGGCTCTTAAAGAAAATGTAACACACACTAATGACAATAAAGAAACGAATGAAATACTGAAGTCAAAATATGACCGTGTTCAAAGAGCCTGTAATCAGTTTAAAGATTGACAACCCAAGGCAGTTTTTTGTAAATGAGACTTACGGGGCACGTAAGTACCCCTGTCTTCTAATAACATGTTCATTAGAAGACAGGGACAGCGAAGCTCAGACCTCTGCAACACATTTGTCCTCAAAGATTTGTTAAGTTATACCATGAAGTAAAGAAAGATCCCAGACTTCATCTTACGAAACAGACACAACAAATGCGATAGTAATTATGGACAAGGTAGATTATAGTGGAAAAATGAACATGTTACTAGAAGACCGGGGAACTTACGTGCCTCTTAAAACTCCGCCGACATCTGCATAATTTCTGACATAACACTAACCCCATTTGACTTCAAAGAAGCCATTAACAGTATGGCTGTGCACTCTGTCCCACGCCCTGACTCTTGGAACAAGGAATGTAAGAAACCACTATTTCGAGCCTTAAATGTTCTACGGAGAAGAAACCTGGGCACAGGAATCATCCCACTGTCATGAAAACCCACTAATAAGATTCCACTCCACAAAGGTAGCAGTAAATCAGTTGCAGCACATTATAGACCAATAGTGTTGACGCCTCACATTATCAAACTCTTTGAGAGCTTAAAGCAACAAGACTGTCAGTCATACGGAATCACAACTACTACACAACCCAGAGCAACACAGGTTTAGAACAGGTCGTTCCCGCCTCTTGCATTTGCTGACTCATGACATGATTTTGGATTCAGTGGAAGACAAAATGCAGATTTAGTGTACAAAACCTTCGACAAGTATAACTATGGTGTGATAGCACACAAAATACCAGCAAACGAGATAACTAGAAACGTGATGGATAGTCACTTCTTAACAAACAGAAGCCAAAGAGTAATAGTTAACAGAATGGAATCAGAGGCTACTACATTGAGAAGTTCTGTTCCCCAAGGCACTGTATTCGCACCACCTCTTTCTTATTCTAATATCCGACATAGACTGGGACATAAATCATAGCACCATGACATCCTTAACAGACGATACAAGAATTTTATATGAGAGTGGTGTTCATCGAGGAGAGTGAACCACCACCAAGCTAAATCTTCCAGCGGTGAAGTGACAACACTATCATGTCCAATAAAAACATATTTGATATACCTCTGACGGGTTTCGAGAGTTTCCCTACTCCCACAGCCCGGCATGTCTAGTGCTTACCTGGTCAACCAGGCTGATGCTGCCGGAGGCCTGTTGGCGGCCTGTTTGCACATACTTCCATCACAATATGGTTGATCCGGTACTTAACACAGGCACAAAACTTGTCAAGTTTCCTCTTGAAGATCTGTACATTTATTCTGGTGGTATTTCTGATACCCTCTGGAAGAATATTGAATACAATGTTCTCTTTTTGTGCCCACAGCGCCTCTCCCCATTCACTGGGTTAATTTATGTTTTTCCCATATGTCTCACTCCAATAGGCGAGGTGCGTCCAGTGTACAGATTTGGGACCAGACTCTCGTACATCTTCTACGGATGTATGATGCATAACTCCTTCACCCCATCGAGTATATATTTTAGACTCTAAAGTATTCCCAGTAATTTGAATGCTGTATTAGCTCTATGCAGATTGTAAATGATCGTTAAAACTGTTCCATCTTCTCTATCTCCTACCCTGAGCGGAGCCGTCAACACTGAACAATACTCTAAGCGAGAGAGAGCGAGAAAGAGAGAGAGAGAGAGAGAGAGAGAGAGAGAGAGAGAGAGAGAGAGAGAGAGAGAGAGAGAGAGAGAGAGAGAGAGAGAGAGAGAGAGAGCACAAACTATTTGAGTTACAATCGACACTGGTTCCCTTCTTTTAAAAGTTCCCATTATCCCCTTTCTCATTTTCCTGGATTTCGTGACATTTGCCTCACGGTGTTCGTTGAAAGAGCGGCTAGTTGTCATTATTACTCCCAGATCTTTCACATGTTCCTTTCGTTGTATTTGGTGATCAACTTGAGTTTTGTACAGTGTCCCTTATTTAGCGCTTCATTCTCTCCATATTCAAGCAGCTGGAACCAGACACCATCAGGGATGAAACCTCTTCTAAATACATGCCATACATCGCATATCGTGTCTTACATATACATGTCAACACTGAACGTCTTGTTATTCTCCACTGCCTACTGCAAAACTCTCCTTATATCTTCTTGCATTTTTTCCGTGTCAGTTGCTCATTTGGTGAAAACCTGAGGAAATGAAGACTGGATGGGTGGCCTGGTGGTTACAGCTCTCTCTTCACGCGACGAGCGTCCGGGTTTGATTCCCGGTGAGGGTAGAAACATTGGGCGCGTTTCTTTACACCGGTTGTCTATGTTCACCCATCAGTAAAATGGGTACCTGGGAGTTAGTCGACTGGTGCGGGTTGCATCCTGGGACAAAACTGACCCAACTTGCCCGAAATGCTCTGCATAACTAGTGACTTTCTATATAGTAGTATGTCACTAATGTCAGCAAGGCCTGTATACCTTGTACATGTACTTGTAGAAATAAAGATATTATTATTACAACATAAACTGGAATCATTCCGTAGGTTGGAAGCTCAATGTGAGAGACTTCAAGAATGATAACATCAAGAAGTGTCTTTATGGAGGTGTATGTCTGTGTTTGGGGAGTTGGTGATTGGGAGGGTGAGCTTGGAGGGAAGAGGATGAGCTGGGAGAGGAGAGAGTCAGCTGGGACGGGAGAAAGTGAGTTGGGAGGGGAAAGAATGAACAGGGTCGGGGGAGGGTGAGATGAGAGGGGAGGGAAAGAGTGAGATGGGAGGGAAAAAAAGAGCTGGGAAGGGGGAGGGTTAGCTGGGAAGGGAAAGGGTGAGCTGGGAGGGGAAAGGGTGAGTTGAAAGCTAAGACGGTGAGATGGGAGGGAAAAGAGTGAGCTGGGAAGGAGTGGGAAGGGTAAGATGGAAGGAAAGAGGGTGAGCTTAGAGGGGAGAGTGGGGAGTGAGAGGCCGGGGTGGAGGGGAGGGAGTTACTGAGCAACAGAGATGAAGAACACGAAATAGAGGGGAAAGATGCGTCGGTGAGAGCTAAGGATGAGGGGTGAAGGAGAGGGGAGAAGCAGTAATGAGGAAAGGGGGAGGAGACTGTGTCGAGGGGAAAGGAGGGGGGATAGAGGGAGAGAAGGGGATCGGAAAAAAGAACTAGGATAAAGGGAAAAAAAGGGTAGAGTGAAAGGAAGAGGGTTGGAGCCAGGGGTGCGTAGGTAGGCAGAGGGGAAATACAAAATGTGTAGTGGTGATGGTTGTTACGTGAGGGGGAGACAACCCCCCTTCCCCTTACTTACCCACCCATTGGGCAGACCCATTAGTCACTACCTCTCTTCCCGTCTCCCTCACTCCCCCCTCTCCCTCACTCTTCCCCTCTCCCTCTTCCCCTCTACAGTACTCCCTCACTCTTCACTCTACAGTACTCTATCCCTCTCTTTCATTCTCCCCCTATGTCAATCTCCCTTTCTATTTCTGCCTTCCCCTCTCTCTTTGTCCCTCTCACTCTGCCTTCCCTGGGAGCATTTGTCACACTCTTTCTCGTGAGTGTCCCCTCACGTGGTTCAACACGTCCCCTTACTTCCCCCTCGCTCTACAGTACTCACCCTTGCTCTACAGTACTCACCCTCACTCTACAGTACTCACCCTCACTCTACAGTACTCACCCACACTCTACAGTACTCACCTTCACTCTGCAGTACTCACCTTCACTCTACAGTACTCACCCTCACTCTACAGTACTCACCTTCACTCTACAGTACTCACCTTCACTCTACAGTACTCTCCTTCACTCTACAGTACTCACCTTCACTCTACAGTACTCACCTTCACTCTACAGTACTCTCCTTCACTCTACAGTACTCATCTTCACTCTACAGTACTCACCTTCACTCTACAGTACTCACCTTCACTCTACAGTACTCACCTTCACTCTACAGTACTCACCCTCACTCTACAGTACTCATCTTCACTCTACAGTACTCTCCTTTACTCTACAGTACTCACCCTCACTCTACAGTACTCACCTTCACTCTACAGTACTCTCTTTCACTCTACAGTATTCGCCCTCACTCTACAGTACTCATCTTCACTCTACAATACTCACCTTCACTCTACAGTACTCACCCTCACTCTACAATACTCTTCTTCACTCTACAGTACTCGCCCTCACTCTACAGTACTCTTCTTCACTCTACAGTACTCACCCTCACTCTACAGTACTCTCCTTCACTCTACAGTACTCGCCCTCACTCTACAGTACTCTTCTTCACTCTACAGTACTCACCCTCACTCTACAGTACTCTCCTTCACTCTACAGTACTCGCCCTCACTCTACAGTACTCTCCTTCATTCTACAGTACTCGCCCTCACTCTACAGTACTCTCCTTCACTCTACAGTACTCGCCCTCACTCTACAGTACTCTCCTTCATTCTACAGTACTCGCCCTCACTCTACAGTACTCTCCTTCACTCTACAGTACTCGCCCTCACTCTACAGTACTCTCCTTCATTCTACAGTACTCGCCCTCACTCTACAGTACTCTCCTTCATTCTACAGTACTCGCCCTCACTCTACAGTACTCTCCTTCATTCTACAGTACTCGCCCTCACTCTACAGTACTCTCCTTCACTCTACAGTACTCGCCCTCACTCTACAGTACTCTCCTTCACTCTACAGTACTTACTCTCTACAGAAGACAGGAGGAAGAGGAGTGGAAGGGAGGAGGAAGAGTGGAAGGATGAAGAGTATGAAGAGGAAGAGAAGGAAGGAAGACGAGAAGGGAGGAAGAGGAGAAAAGAGGAAGAGGAGAAAAGAGGAAGAGGGAGGAAGAGGGAGGAAGAGGAGAAGGGAGGAAGAGCAGAAGGGATGAAGATGGAGGAAGAGAAGGGAGGAAGATGGAGGAAGAGAAGAAAGGAGGAAGACGGAGGAAGAGAAGGGAGGAAGAGGGAGGCTGAGGGGGAGGAAGAAGAGAAGGAAGATGAGAAGAAGGGAAGAGGAAGAACAGTGAAAGGGAGGAGGTAGAAGAGAGGAAGAGAGAAAGAAAAGGAATTTGAGGAAGAGGAGTGGAAGGGAGGAGGAATAGGACTGGGAGGAGGAAGAAGAGTGGAAGGAAGAGAATTTTAATCAAAGACATACAAAATGGAAGAATATAACAAATAATGTTACAGCAGAGAGAATCTGAGGAGGCAGCTCTGATGAAGTCACACAAGTGTGAGATGCTGAATTTCTGCAGTAAACACACCCTAAGTCAGAAGATAGTGGAGCCAACAACACTGAAAACACAGTTGACCTTATTTTCACAAATAATGATGACTTGGTAAGAAACATAACAATATCAAAAACATTTAATTCGGATCCCACTCTAATCGAAGTCCAGACTTTCAAGCACAGGGGCCCTGACCAGCAAAATGCATATAGCTACGAGGGTACCTTCACCAAATTCAACTTCAACAACAAGAACATCAACTGAGACCAGGTAAACTATGTCCTACATGAAACATGTTGGGAAGATATCTTAAATAACATGAATTCAAACCAGTTCCTTGAAAAGATCAACTTTCTGGCAGCAGAAGTATGCTCAAGGTATATTTCCCTACGAAAAAGAGAAGAAGTAAACTGAAGAGAGACGCTCCCTCTATAGGAGAAGGCGAAGAATCACTGAGCTCCTCAAGGAGGCTAGATTATCTGAAACACGGAAGGAAGCACTAACCAGGGAAGTGGGAAATATTGAGCTTCAGTTAAATGATCCATACAGGATCCAGGAGAGACAGGAGCTAAAAGTAATTGTGAAATCGAAAGACATTCAAAATATTTCTTTTCATATGCCAAAAACATGTCAAAAACCACATCTAGTATCGGGTCCCTGTTCAGACAAGATGGAACTTACACAGATGACATCAAACAAATGAGAGAGATACTCAAGTCTCAATACGACTCTGTGTTTAATGAAATATTAATCAGTCTAAAGATCGACAATCCAAATGATTTTTTCATGAATGAGCCTCAAAACCCTGTCAATGTATGCCAGATTTCAGACATAACCCTAACTCCACTGGACTTTGAAAAAGCCACTGACAGCATGCCCATGCACTCAGCCCCAGGCCCAGACTCGTGGAACTATCGCGTGCCTGAAGTATGCCATGGAGAGGGAGCACAGACACGGGCGTAATCCCACATTTACTAAAATCAACGAATATAACTCCACTCCATAAAGACAGCAGGAAACCAATAACTAAGAACTACAGAGCAATAGTCCTAACGTCCCACATCATAAAAATATTTGAAAGAGTTCTAAGAATAATGATCGCATATTACTTGGATTCCCAATAACTGCACAATCCAGGGCAGCATGGGTTTAGAGCAGATCGATTCTGCCTCTCGCAACTACTGGATCACTATGATACGGTCTTGGATGTACTGGAAAACAAACAGATCATGGTGTAACAGCGCACAAAAAGAACGCTAAAGGGATAATTAGCAAAGTGGGCAGATGGATCTTCAACTTTCTGACCAGTCAAACATAAAGAGTAGTGGTTAACAGAGTTAAGTCAGAGACTGCCACAGTGAAAAGCTCTGTTCCACAAGACACAGTCCTTGACCCTATCTTGTTCCTCATCCTCATATACATAAACAGAGATGTAAACCACAGCACTGTATCATCCTATGCAGACGATACTAGAATCTGCATGAGACTATCATCCACTGAGGACAGGGTAAATCTCCAAGCAGATATAAACCAAGTTTTCCGGTGGGCAGTGAAAAAAATATGTTTAATGAGGACAAATTTTAACTATTCCCTTATGGAAAACTGGAGGAAATAAATAGCTAGAACTGAGTATACTACAAACTCAAATCACACAACAGAGCAGAAAAGTAGTGTGAAGGACTTGGAAGCGTTTATGTCAGAGGATCTCGCATTTCAAGGATTACAACAGAGTCACTATCACAGCTGCGAGGAAAATGATAGTATGGATAACGAGAACCTTTAAAACATGCCAAGCCACTGATGATCCTTTTCATATCACTTGTCTTCTCTAGGCTGAAATACTGCTGTACACTAACAGCTCCATTCAAGGCAGGTGAAATCGCAGATGTAGATAATGTACAGAGAACTTTTACTGCACATATAAGTTCAGTCAAGCACCTTAGTTACTGGGAACGCTTGGAGTCACTTAACCTGTACTCACTGGAGCGTAGGCGAGAGAAATACATCATAATCTACACCTGGAAAATCCTAGAGGGACTGGTCCTAAATCTGCGCAAAGAAATCACTCCCTACGACATCAAAAGACTTGGTACTATATACCTTCAGTGAAAAGCAGGGGCGCCTTCAGTACACAAAGAAAAACACAATAAGTGTCCGGGGGCCCAAGACTGTTCAACAGTCTCCCACCAGGTATAAGGGGAATTGCCAATAGACCCCTGTTTGCCTGCAAGGGGCAGCTGGACAGATAGCTGAAATCAGTACCTGACGAGCAGGGCTGTGGTTCGTACGTTGGACTACGTGTGGCTATCAGTAACAGCCTGGTTGATCAGGCCTCGATCCACCGGGAGGCCTGGTCAAGGACTGGGCCGCGGGAGCATTAACCCCCGGAACACCCTCCAGGTAGACTCCAGCACTAACAACAATTCACAGTACCAACAAAGGAATCGCTTCTCTCCCACCACCGTGAGTCACCCCCCGCCTCCTCACTTACAAAGACTACCTTCCCCACCTCTCCTCCCTAACAAGTCACCTCTCTATTCCCCTCCCACTACTTGTGTCACCCCTCCTACTCTGAGCCACTTCTTTTATCAGTCGAGTCACCATTTCCTCAGCTGAGTCACCCCTTCCACAGCTGAGTCACCCCTTCCTCAGCTGAGTCACCCCTTTCTCATCTGAGTCATCCCTTCCTCAACTGCCTGCTGATATAACTCAAGTCTTCCAGTGGACCTCAGACAATATAATGTTTAACGAGGACAAGTTTCAATAGTTCTGCTATGGAAGAATGAAAGAAATATAGCTTGTTCAGAAGTACAGGACAAAGTCTCATGTGCGAGACCTGGGAGTAATGATGTCAGCAGATCTCACATCCAAGGATGACAACAATATTGTCATTGCTACAGCAAACAAAATGGTAGGTTGAATAGCTAGAACTTTCAAGACAAGAAATGCTGAGCCAACGATGATACTCTGTCACTTGTTTTCTCCAGGTTGGAATACTGCTGTACATTAATGACCACCTTCAAGGCAGGCGATATGATGAGTTGGAAAACATCCAGAGAGCTTTCCTCACCCGAATACACTGACTCGAACATCTGAACTACTGGGAACCCTAAAGATACCTTTAACTGTATTCCTTGAAACACTGGCGAGAAAGGTACATCATAATTTACAGCTGGAAAATCCTGGAGGGAATAGTCCCACACCTGAACACTGAAATAAGTTCTGAAATCGAGACTTTCCTACGTATGTGGTCAGCAGTAACAGCCTGGTTAATTTGGTCTTGGTCCACCGAGAGGACTGGTCTGGGACCAGGCCGCGGGGACGTTGACCCCCACGACCCGGGGGGGGGGTCAAGTATCCTTTAGGAAGGGAAACCCCTGTTTGTCCTTGACTCTCCCTCCCCCACCAACGAATATTAGGTATCCTCTCCGACTCTACCAAATGAAATACACCTCCTCTACCTGCGGTACCTGAGTCTCAACCTCCACTCACCTACTTCCACACTTCACCTACCTCCACTGAACCTACCAGTGTATATACACTAAGAGTTCACCCTAGACCCTATTTTTGTCATCAGTGTCACTGACTGGTGGCACTTACAGCCTAAATATCTCCTGTGCACAGGCTTTAAACTTTATAAACCAACCAGCTATTGCAACCATAGTGGAATGATTGACCGTATCCTCACGGCCATCCTTAAGTGCACACGCTCAGACTGACACAGTGACGAGTGTGCCACCAATCCTGTGTGATGGTGTATGACAGACCAACTCATCCTGTGTGATGGTGTAAGACAGACCAACCCATCCTGTGTGATGGTGTATGACAGACCAACCCATCCTGTGTGATGGTGTATGACAGACCAACCCATCCTGTGTGATGGTGTATGACAGACCAACCCATCCTGTGTGATGGTGTATGACAGACCAACTCATCCTGTGTGATGGTGTATGACAGACCAACCCATCCCATGTGATGGTGTAAGACAGACCAACCCATCCTGTGTGATGGTGTATGACAGACCAACCCATCCTGTGTGATGGTGTATGACAGACCAACCCATCCTGTGTGATGGTGTATGACAGAGAAACATAGGTAGTTTTCCCCACTGTGTAACTATCCTATGGAATAGAGTAGCAGCACACTGCTGATATATACAAAGCTACTAATTAAATTCACACACTCACTCTCTCGTGCTTACAAACAAACCCCTTTTTCCCAATTTCCACATTCCGAATCCCTCACACTGAGGTCCCCTCCTCTCCTCTCCCCTCCACCAAAACAGGTGGGTGATGTAAACTATGACCCTCGCGAGTCTGGCCAACCCCCCCCTCCCATCCCTGTCCGGGCATGGGACCCCATCACCTGGCTGTATGGGGTGTCCTCCCCTGCCTGGGGAGACATCCCCCCCATCCCTAACTCACCCCAGCAGCAGATCAATTCCACACGATGACTACTCCTGGTTCCCGGTACCGTAGTGTGACACACACACACACGTACACTCATGAAATGACGCACATGTATACTTACGCACTGACGCACACGTGACAACCGGTAACCAACTAACACGTACACGCACGCACGCCAGCACTCTCACATGGAAGGTAACTGGGAAGGCTACACAAAGCTCTACCCAGAATGTAGGGACAGTCAGACGTGTAGCTGTTCATGTATGGTAAACAATACTGACAAGGTGAAGAATTACACACTTGTGCAAATCTGACTATCTTTATTGTAGACGTTTCGCCATCCAGTGACTTTATCAGTACAAATTCCAGGACATAACTGGAAGACAGTAGAACTATGTACAAAAGATGAGGTAATAAATCTTTACCTTTTGTCTTGTATATAATTCTACTGTCTTCCAATTATGTCCTGGAATTTGTATTGATAAAGTCATTGGATGGCGAAACGTCTACAATAAAGATACTCAGATGTTGCACATGTGTTTAATTTTTCAGACGTTTAGTTACTGGCTCTCAGTCACATGAAGTTTAGCTACACAGTGACTTCATCAGTCCAATACTGATGAAGTCACTGTGTGGCTAAACGTTTCCAAAATAAAGATACCCAAGTGTTGCACATGTGTGAAGAGCTCTGTTCCACAAGGCACAGTACTCGCCCCCATCTTATTCCTTATCCTCATATCAGACATAAACAGAGATATACACCACAGCACCGTATCATCCTTTGCGGATGATACTAGGATCTGCATGAGGCTGTCATCTGCTGAGGACGCGGTTAACCTCCAAGAAGATATAAACAAAGTTTTCCAGTGGGCAACAGTAAACAATATGATGTTCAATGAGGACAAATTCCAACTACTCCGTTATGGAAAACTGGAGGAGATAATAACTAGAACAGAGTATACTACTGACTCCGGCCATACAATAGAGCGGAAAAATAATGTAAGGGACCTGGGAGTAGTAATGTCTGAGGATCTCACTTTCAAGGATCACAACAGTGCCACGATCGCACGTGCAAATAAAATGATAGGATGGATAATGAGAACTTTCAAAACGAGAGATGCCAAGCCCATGATGATCCTTTTCAAATCACTTGTTCTCTCTAGGCTGGAATACTGCTGTACATTAACATCTCCATACAAAGCAGGTGAAATCGCAGATCTAGAGAGTGTACAGAGATCCTTTACTGCACGTATAAGTTCTGTCAAGCACCTTAACTACTGGGAACGCTTGGAAGCACTTGACTTGTACTCGTTGGAACGCAGGAGGGAGAGATATATCATAATCTACACTTGGAAAATCTTGGAAGGAATGGTCCCAAATCTGCACACAGAAATCACTCCCTACGAAAGTAAAAGACTGGGCAGGCGATGCAAAATGCCGCCAATAAAAAGTAGGGGCGCCATTGGTACACTAAGAGAAAACACCATAAGTGTCCGGGGCCCAAAACTGTTCAACAGCCTCCCATCAAGCATTAGGGGAATTGCCAATAAACCCCTGGCTGCCTTCAAGAGAGAGCTGGACAGATACCTAAAGTCAGTGCCGGATCAGCCGGGCTGTGGCTCGTACGTTGGACTGCGTGCGGCCAGCAGTAACAGCCTAGTTGATCAGGCCCTGATCCATCGGGAGGCCTGGTCATGGACCGGGCCGCGGGGGCGTTGATCCCCGGAATAACCTCCAGGTAACCTCCAGGTGTCAAGTTTATCAACAGCCTGGTTGTTTAGACCTTGATCCACCAGGTTCCTGGTCTGGGGCCGGCCCACAGGAATGAGGGGGGGGGGGACTGAACCCCGAAAACATCCTTCAAGTATACTTGTTCAGGCGTTGGGTCTGCGTTGTTGCTGGACACTGGCAAACTATCAAGCCCACCCGTGTTATTGGGTTGATTTGCGCCTCCAGTGGTATGCTTAGACTAATGTTAACCTCAAGGTCCTTTTTCTACAAACCAGGCTGTTACTGCTGGCTACACGCAGTCCATCCAAAATATTGCTGGTCAGGATGACCTGAAACTCGACAAACTCCAGTGACCTGCTACGAGACTAGTCCCGTAGCTAAGAGTTTTATCCTACAAAGAAAAACTAAACAGATGAATAAGACACTCATGCAACACTTGGGTCTCTTTATTGCGGAGACGTTTCGCCATTGACTTTATCAATCCGATATAGAAAATAACAATGACTGGCTAAACGTCTCCACCATGGAGATACCCAAGTGCTGCACGCCTCTCTTATTCATTACATTAATATAATAATAAAAACGTTTCCTTTAAGTTTTTACTCATTACATTTAT
>NC_091298.1:21230702-21398202 GCF_038502225.1 Cherax quadricarinatus
TACCAACACTCTTATATGGGTGTGAAGCTTGGGTTGTAAATGCTGCAGCGAGGAGGCAGTGATGTCCTATCTAAGGGCAATGTGTGGTGTAAATATTATGCAGAAAATTCGGAGTGTGGAAATTAGGAGAAGGTGTGGAGTTAATAAAAGTATTAGTCAGAGGGTTGAAGAGGGGTTGTTGAGGTAGTTTGGTCATTTAGAGAGAATGGATCAAAGTAGAATGACATGGAGAGCGTATAAATCTGTAGGGGAAGCAAGGTGGGGTAGGGGTCGTCCTCGAAAAGGTTGGAGGGAGGGGGTAAAGGAGGTTTTGTGAGCAAGGGGCTTGGATTTCCAGCAAGCGTGCGTGAGTGTGTTAGATAGGAGTGAATGGAGACAAATGGTATTTGGGACCTGACAAGCTGTTGGAGTGTGAGCAGGGATTTAGTGAAGGGATTCAGGGAAACCGGTTATTTTATATAGCCGGACTTGAGTCCTGGAAATGGGAAGTACAATGCCTGCACTTTAAAGGAGGGGTTTAGGATATTGGCGGTTTGGAGGGATATGTTGTGTATCTTTATATGTATATGCTTTTAAACTGTTGTATTCTGAACACCTCTGCAAAAACAGTGATTATGTGTGAATGATGAAAGTATTTTCTTTTTGGGTCACCCTGCCTCGGTGGGAGACGACTGACTTGTTGGAAAAAAAAAAAATTGTACTAACATAATTATAACGGGGATTATAAAAAGAGTGAATGCTAGGTTATTAGGGTGAGATGTGGCATTAAAAGATAATGAGCCTGAATCTAAATGGGAGTTGTCATTTGCCAATGGCATGGTTCTTTTGGGAGATTCTAAAGTGAAGTTGCTAAAGCTTGTGCATGAATTTAGGAGGTTGTATAAACAAGGAGATTAAACATGAACATATTATAATCATGAGGGAGCCCTAAACTCATAGGATTATACAGTGCCTGTGGAAGAGGGGGAATATGGAAGGCATTCAGGCTCAATTCAGGAAACTGGAGCACAGATCCAATTCCCTATGTGAAGAGCTCCTCACCAGTGTCAAGGTACCTCCTTTGAGGGGAAACATGAACATAGACAAGAGCAAGGCAATGAAAGACTGGATATCATTAGTATTACATTTATGGGGGAGCACTCAACCCATAAGGGTCATTCAGTACCTGAGGGGAATGGAAATCATTCAGGCTCAGTCCAAGGAAGGGGAGCACAGTTCCAATTCCTTAGACAGATTGGAGGATGATTATTATTATTGTAATAAAAACTAAGCACTAAACCCACCAGGGTCATACAGAGCTATAGGGTAGGGTATGCTGTTTAATAATGCTTGATCCGAGACTAGCAAGGGTGGAGAGTATAACAGAGGTCGAGTTAGTAAGGGTGGTGAGGAGTGCTAGAGGAAGACGGGAGGGAGGGAGAATGGAGAAAGTGTTGTATTTAGTATTCCTCTAAAATGTCATGGTTAGCATCGAGATCGTTTAAAAAGAATACTGACAATTCGATAAATATGGAGCAGGGCACAACACACTCCCAGTGGAACTACATGCCATAGTTGTGTATTATGGCATATAGTTCCCAAATTTTGAGTATAACAATGCTACAGTATGCTGTCCCAATATTTCGCTCATCAGCTGATTTTTTAAAGATTTACATAGTGAAATACCAAGGTTTTCCTTCATTACCATTATTATCAAAAATGAAGTGCTAAACCTACAAGGGTCAGACAGCACAGCAGGGAAGGGTGCAGGGTAGCAAGAGGGAGAAGGATTATTGTTAGGTCATGCAGTGCAGTGGATAGTGCAGGGGTAGATTATTATTATAATCAAAGGTGCAGAGGTAGAGGGTGGTAAGAGGTCCTTCATTACCAAAATTTCAACATACTGCAGGTATGCAACAAAGTTAGAGGGTTTACTGAATAATAGTAATAAATCCATATTATACAGTGCTAGTCACGGCACCATCCTGCATAAAAACTGTAGCCCCACACTTGTCAGATGCCTCAGGTAAATTGTCACACAATAACTCCAGGTAATTATACTGGTTTTTGGAAAGCACAATGAGTTCACCAACACTCTGAGCACTGAAACACCCCCAAACCATGAGCGAGTCTGGGTGTTTGGTGGTCCCACAGGTGTAGCGTGGGTCTAATGGGTCACCACCTCTGGACTGGTACATGTTCCCCACTGTTACAGGTGATGGTGACGATTGCTTCATCACTCCAAAGTACTTCAGACCACTGTTGAGGATTCCAGTGAAGATATTTCTTTGCATATTCCATCCTACGTTTTTTCTGTGGCTTGGAGAGGATCGGTTTCTTAACTTGGCAGTGACTACTGTAGCCCAGTTCTGATGCACATCTGTTAATAGTTCTTACAGACACCTCTGAGAGAAGATGTGGGTTCTTTTCTTTCAATTCTCTAGCAGTTATCTTAGTTGTACTAACTGCTTCTTTAATACAGTTACGGTATGAACATATGTCTTCTTCGGGGGGCCAGGCAAAGGTTTGGCAGACAGTAACTCAAAACCCCCACCAGCCTTGAAATGCTGCACCCAGTTCCTCACTGAGCACTCACACACACCAACATTCTCCACTATTTCTTTTGTCTGGTGCCCAGCTTTGTAAAGCCCTATGTTTTGAACTATAGTTTCAGGTGTTAAAGACTTCCTTTTACCCATAATCAATCATGTATAGCCCCAAAATCGAAGGGTTCACTGGACAAAAGATGGGGCGGATGAGAGATGAGTGTAACACCTCTCACCACGGCAGCCATGTGAGCATTATTATTATTATAATCAAAAAGAAGCGCTAAGCCAGCCATGTGAGCAGTGAGGAGTTACTGTGGAATGTGGTGGCAGGCCGTGACATCATGCTAATGGCTGCTACCCAGCATAATGCATTGACAAAAAAAGACCCCCCTGTACGGTAGGCCTTTGATTTTCGTCTTGGCATTATGCCAGGGCGCTAACCCAGCATAATGCCATAACTAGCACTGTATACTATACAGATTCACCTGTATTTATGCATATTCCTTAAGACAGGCAGCTGTATGACCCTTTTGGGTTTAGCACTTAATTTGATTATATTAAGACAGGCATATTTTGCTTTAATATATTATTTATCTTCACAACTGTAGACGTTGTAAAAAAGATCCATGACACTTAGTAGAGGTAAGGCAATTAATTAAACAACTTAATGGACAGGATTTAATGGATATACACAATGAAAGATTGTACTAAGAGGTAATATAAACTGCATTAAATATATTGTGACAGTATTCCAGGGTACAATGCTTACAGGCTTGTACTTGCATACATGGAAGAATAAACTTGAGTACTGTTGTGTAATTCCACAGACATTTCCAGATAAAACCATTTAGTGGTTAAAATTTAACCTTTCATTAATGAACTAAAGTACTAGCATATAGCACAAAACTTGTCAAAGTCATTTACAGTACATCTAACCTACCAAAACTTAATATTCTCAGATCATTATCCAATACATACACAGTATTTAATCACATTAATGCTGACCAAAACCTCAAAACATTTTACTTAGTAATTGTATATACTTGCCAAAGAGCATGCATCAATTACTGTACATTGCTATACAGTATACATTACAGTCTCTGAATACTAAATTAACATAGTCTGATTGTACATGTCTTTGGCTTAAATTCTATACCTTCAGTGTATCATTCTTATCAGTCACTGCCACTGAGACATAGGATTAGAGCTTTGTGAATATAATAATTTACCACTAGCTCAATGCATATCTCTGACACATGAGTTATTTTTTCCGAGTATTATGCCTGTCCTGTCTGTATCTGTACCCTTCACCCTTATATAGCTACTGAGCACACTAATCATTGATTTTGTAAACTTTGGTATTTGCCATGCTGCCTGTAAATTCTTAGGAATAGTCAGTCTCACTGCATTGTCTGTCTGACCAATCAAAATTCATATGACCAGCTGCTAAGATACTTGCCCCCAACTGCTAGCTACATTGTCATCTATTGCTAATACAAATCAAGCAAAAGTACTGAACCAGGAAGAGAGATTTTAAACAACCTAGTAAAATAAATTGTGTAAATAAATTTGTATATAATGGCCGAATTAAATTTTGCAATAGGTACTAAGTGACCTATGCAGGTTTATCACTTTTTGGAGAATACTGTATTATAATAATGGTAATTTTCAATGAGATTTAAAAAAATATGTATCGGTGAAGTGCATATGAACTTGAATTAATTTTACATAAAGGTAAATGGATATGAAATTTTTCTAATATACCTGGAACTCACAAGCAAACAATGTAGTATTTTATGCACCAGAAACATGGCATAAATCTATCCATACATGCACAAGATTTTCAGCTGAACTCTGCATGTGAGGTTAAGTGGATATTCATAAACTCGAGTAAGTTTTTTTAATTTTATACAAACATTGGAAGCAAACAGTGTGTCCTTTCCAAATTCCCTAAAACATTATTATATACACAATGCAGATAAGTATTAAAAATATTTTCAAAATTAAAACCAAGATATTAATAAAATTAATCCAAATTAAATTGACCAGAAAAAATAGTACTATGGGGGATGGTATATAAACATCTGTTAACCCTTAAACTGTCCAAACGTAGATCTACATTCACTTGCATAGCGCTCTGAACGTAGATCTACTTTTTTGTTTTTTACATTTGAAAGCATGTAAAATAAAATGTAGATCTACATTCAGAGCTCTACGCAAGTGAATGTACATCTACGTTTGAACAGTTTAAGGGTTAATGATAGAACAAAAATTGCTACAAGAAAATTATTATTAAGGAAAAGTACTGAATCCACTGGGGTCATATAGCACCTAGGGAATGGGAGGTGATCAGGTTCAGTCTAAGGAGAGGAGGAGCAAGCTCAATTTCTTTGATCAGGAGCCCCTCACCAGCATTAAGGAACCTCCTTTGAGGGGAAGGGGCCCTCAAGAAAATTAAACAATTACTTCTGTATTACAGCACTATATATTACTGGTCATAGGTCAGCTCAAACCATAAAGTGAGGGATAGAGTCTCATTTCCAAAAGACAGATTTTTGCATATTATTATTACTGTGTATTTAGGGAATCACTGAACAGAGTGGTAATACAGCTCCTAGGAGGTGGTGAGTGGCATTATAGAAGAGGGTTAGTCGGAGGACAGGAGACACGAGAGGGTGTTTGGGACAAAGGAAGAGGGAGGATGGATGCAAGAGGGTGGTGGCATGTAAGGCCAGAAGGAAGGCATGTAAGAGGGCAAGTTCGAGAGAAAGATTATATGCATGACAGGCAGTAAGAGAATAGTAGGAAGGAGGCTGCATGCAAGTGGGTCAGAAGTAGCAGGGTGGTAGGTTAGAGGAAGCAGGAGGAGGTAGATACCCAACCATTAACTAGCATCCAGATACCCATCCAGGTATCTGGATGCTAGTTAATGGTTGTGAATTGCATCCTAGGAAAGAGGGTTGATGGATTTAATAAACTATGCATTTTGGTCATTGTGCAATCCAAAAAATGAATCCCCATGTCCCATAAGCTTAGGCCCCTCTACTTCATGGAAGCTACTGTAATAGCACAATTTCTTCAGTTAAATTTGCATCTATACAGCCCAAAACCAATTTGAATCTTCTACTATATAAGGTACACCAGCCTTGAAAAATTTTAGCCAATCAGAGGATCCATTCTCCAGTTATTACACAAATCCAATAATTTCAGGTTTATTATGTTAATAAATTTAAAGTGGAAAACTTCCACCTACACTGTCTTAATTCAAAAGATATCTTTCTCTTCAAAAGTTGCAAAAGAGGCATACTCTTATGTCAAAGACAATATGCCAAACAATTTTATAGACAAAATTGGCACCTACACACTCCAATAACAATCCCAACTTTTTTCTATTAAATGCATGAAGCAAATCAGATTTTCTCTAAAGGTTTTTTTTTTTTATTTTTTTAATAACTATACTGATCATCTCACACTGGGGCAGGATGACCCAAAATACAGGAAATGCATTAACTATCACTCAGTCAGTGCTGTGCCAGAAACATGCTGATATCACCATTCAGATGGCCCTTAGCACTGCAATATCCTTATTATTGAGGAAGCAATGGAGATCAGGCTTTGATAAACAATGCTGCACCCAAGACTTGAGAGTATGATAAAAAGTAAAAAGGTATATGCCAGCCAGGTAGTGGCTGTCTGACTATAATTACAGTGGAACCTCAAAAATCGAACTGCTCCCAACTCAACCAATTATGTAGTGTATTTTTGTAAGTGCTTTTATAAGTGTATTTTTGAGGGTTTGAAATGGACTAATCTAATTTACATTATTCCTGATGGGAATAAATTCATTCAGTAATGGCACTTGGACAGCCTTCTGGACTGAAGAAAGTTCGATATTTGAGGTTACACTATATGTATTTCTCCAAAGAAATTTGTGTAGGTTGAGTTTAAAAACATGTATAACAAATATACATTGTGGACAATCTATCCAAAAAGTACATTAAATTTATTTACAGTTCTGCTCCCACAATTTCTTGTTATTTCTTCTGCTTATGAGTTTTTATGTGTGACTGGATAGGAAGCTATAACATATTTTTAGCATTAGAATTCAGAAATTCTCCTACCAGTAATTTTATTTTCCACTTTATGCACCATTTAGTTTTATCTCGCACCCTCTTGTCCGAGATCAACCAGGCCAGTTTGTAAGAGAGAGAGAGAGAGATAAGATTTCGTTCGGATTTTTAACCCCGGAGGGTTAGCCACCCAGGATAACCCAAGAAAGTCAGTGCGTCATCGAGGACTGTCTAACTTATTTCCATTGGGGTCCTTAATCTTGTCCCCCAGGATGCGACCCACACCAGTCGACTAACACCCAGGTACCTATTTGCTGCTAGGTGAACAGGACAACAGGTGTAAGGAAACGTGTCGAAATGTTTCCACCCGCCGGGAATCGAACCCGGGCCCTCCGTGTGTGAAGCGGGAGCTTTAGCCACCAGGCCACCACCTACACACTCAGATCAGATCTAGTGCACTAGCTCTCACAAACAAGTTGCAGCATGATTTCTCAATCTTGAACATTAGCTTTTCCCAGGTGTAAACAGAGGCAACTACACTAACTGTTATATGTACAGTGGACCCCCGCTTAACGATCACCTCCTAATGCAACCAATTATGTAAGTGTATTTATGTAAGTGCGTTTGTACGTGTATGTTTGGGGGTCTGAAATGGACTAATCTACTTCACAATATTCCTTATGGGAACAAATTCGGTCAGTACTGGCACCTGAACATACTTCTGGAATGAAAAAATATTGTTAACCGGGGGTCCACTGTACTGGCATATTGTGTACTGTATACATACATTACAGTTTCTCTGTCAAAGATCTTGACCCTAATATTTATGCTAACAAAAGAAGCTTCCAGGGTGAGGAGGTACATGGATAAAAGACACTCACATACAGTTGAAGATATTTATTAAAGGAAATGTTGTGACACAAGTGGCTTCTTCAGTATTAATGCAGAGGCCACTCGTATTATTATTATAATCAAAAAGATTATAACAAAAAAGGAGGAGGCCACCACTCATAGCTTTAATAAAAGGCCTGAACTGTACAAAAGTGTCTTTAACAACATTTTGATGGTATCACCATACCATTTATTTCTATGAAGGAAGGGATATACAGTGGAACCCCAGATTTTGTGCTTAATCCATTCTAGAAGGGTGTTCTAAATCCAAAAAGTGCAAAAACCAAAGTAATATTTCCCATAAGACATAATGTAAATATACAATTAATCCATTTCAGACACCCAAAAATATTAAAAAAAAAATACGTTTTTTAAATAATAACTATAGTGTTACATACAGAAAACAATGAGAAATAAGTGTAAAGTACTAATGAAATGGATAAATGAACATTTAACATCACTTTTACCTTTATTGAAGACTCTTGTTGGGCGTATGGAGGAAGGAGAGTTTATTCTTTGGAGACAGGACAAAATACTTAAATATGAAGCTAATATCAACTCAACGGCTTATTTACCTATCACAGTTTATCTAATATGACATAATAAACAATATTAATAAACAGAAACATGATATATACTCGAGAATATGCAAAACAACTACTGTGAAAGAATAGTGAAATTCCAAGTGCTTTTGTGACTACTCACATTATCAAGGAACAATAAAAGTAATGCATCAAAGGAAGGCATATAAAGGGTCTAGACCACACTTCACCATCACATCCCACAACAAAGCAACACCTGACGTGCAACTCGTAAGAAAGAGAACACTGCAGCAGGTCCGCTGGCCCAACTAGACAGGTCCTTCACGGCAACCCACAAACAAACTATTCTACCCAAGAATTAAGATTTATTATTTGTCCAATGTATTATTAAATTCTTCCCAAATTCTATTAATTATAAATGGATCTAATTTATATAAACCAAAGGAAATATTCATATTATTTTCAAAACTGCTTTTTATGAAACAAGATTCAATTATATTCCAGTAATGGACAATGCACCTGCTCATCCTCCAAACTTGGATGACCTAAATTTGGAGGAATTTGGGTTCATCACAGTAGTTCTTGCCCCCGAATACCACTCCTCTCCTCCAGCCCATGGACCAGCAGGTCATTGCAAACTTTAAAAAACTCTACACCAAAGCAGTGTTTCAAAGGTGCTTTAATGTGACCTCAGACACTCACTTGACCCTAAGAGATTTTTGGAAAGAACACTTCAGCATCCTCCATTGCATAAGCCTTATAGGTAAGGCTTGGGAGGGAGTGACTACCAGGACTTTGAACTCTGCTTGGAGAAAATTGTGGCCAGATTGTGTCCACAAGAGGGATTTTGAAGGGTTTGGGGCTGACCCTGATGAGCCTACGTCAGTTGTTAAATCCACTGTGGCACTGGGGAGTTCCATGGGGGTTGGATGTGAGTTTGGAGGATGTGGAAGAGTTGGTGGAAGACCACAACAAAGAGCTCACCACTGAGGAGCTGCAAGAGCTTCAACAGGAAGAGCAACAGATCACAGCTCAGAATCTTGCTGCAGAGGAGGAGGAAGAGAGATGGAAGAAGATGCCTTCTTCAGAAATTATGGAGATTTTTGAAATGTGGGGTAAGATGGAAAGATTTATGGAGAAACATCACCCTGACAAGGCTGTTGCAAGCCATGTTGGCAACATGTACAGTGACAAAGTCTTGGCCCATTTTAGGGAGGTGTTAAAGAGGTGGTCTTAGTGGCATTAAGAAACAGAGAAGAGAAGTAACCCCAGAAAAGCACTTGGTGCCTGAGGTGTTGATGGTAGGGGATTCCCCTTCCAAACAGTAACTAATGCAATCTCTCTCCTCCAGACTTCCATACACTAAGAAGAATCGCCAATAAAGATAAGTGTTATGCTGTTAATGTTTTATTCATCATGTCCCATTGTATTGTTTATGTACTACATCTATATTTCATGTAAAAAATGTTTTTGTTTAGTACTTCTGGGTGTCAGGAATGGATTAATTGTATTTACATTATTTCTCATGGGGAAAATCGATTCGAAAATCATAAATTTCGATAATAGTAACACTTCCAGGAATGGATTAATTACGATAAACGAGGGACCACTGTATCATGTTTCTGTTTATTAATATTGTTTATTATGTCATATTAGATAAACTGTGATACATAAGCCGGAGAGTTGATATTAGCATCATATTTAAGTATTTTGTCCTGTCTCCAAAGAATAAACTCTCCTCCCTCCATATACCCAACAAGTCTTCAATAAAAGTAAAAGTGATGTTAAATGCTCATTTATCCATTTCATTAGTACTTTATATTTATTTCTCATTGTTTTCTGTATGTAACACTATAGTTATTCTTTAAAAAATGTATTTTTTGTTAATATTTTTGTGTGTCTGAAATGAAGTATTACTATCTTCAGTCAAGCATGTCACCCAAACTTTAAACATCAAGACACAAAACAGTGCAAAATGCTATGTTATACTAATACTAAATGTTATACTAATACTAATACAAAATATTATACTAATACTAAGGTGAAAGTGTTGAATGATGAAAGTATTTCTTGTTTTTGGGATTTTCTTTCTTTTTGGGTCACCCTGCTTCGGTGGGAGACGACCGACGTGTTAAAAAAAAAATCTGGATTGCATTGAAAGTCCTACAATAATACATGCATTTATTCTCAAATACCATATCAAAATGCACCTCTCCCTCTTTCCCACTGAAATAAAAGTTCCACATCCACTAACTCACGTTTCCCAGGCTTCTCTCCGGATACATCCCTCATGGGTGCTGAGTAGCACAAGATTCTTGTTCTTCGCCATATTTAACTGCCATAATGGTTCAGCCTCAGCTAGCTCAAAGTTTCAAGCTGTTACTCTAGTATTTTGCATTTATTATTGATTGGATTAAGTACAATATACTGCAATTATTGAAAAACATTTGTTTGTGTATATAACAAAGCACTTTGTGAATTTGTTTAACATCAATCACATTAATACTGTCTTCTTACTCAAGTTAGTCTAGATGTATACCCATGGTTATCAATTTCCACCTTCATACTGTTCATCTGAACACCTTTCAGTAAATCTCCTAATACAGGCACTGGAATTGCAAAATACATTTTTTGGGTTACTCTGCCTGGCAGGAGATAGCCGGCGAGTTAAAAATTTTTTTGGAAAACTATTTTTAGTATACTTAATACTTTAGTAAAATTAATTTAATAATAGAGTAAGGCCTCTTATTCAAAAATAGGCTCAGATTAAAGGTATGCTAGGTAACTTAACATTTTAGGCAGTAGGTGCTACTCAGATGAGGTGTTGAATAATGCTTCTGATGAGCCAGATCACTACAATAAAACTTGCAAATTTTTTCTATTGTTGATAATTCTTAGTCAAGAGAATTGCTATCAATAATAAAAGATGTACTTTATCAAGCAATGGTATTGCTTTATGCACTTGCATTACATATGCAATGTTAATTTATCACTAATATCTGAAAGTAGAAAGTTGAAAGTGAACAAAGATAAGAGTAAGGTGATGAGGGTATCAAATGATATAGATAATGAAAAATTGGATATCACATTGGAGAGAGGGAGTATGGAAGAAGTGAAAGTTTTCAGATATTTGGAAGTCAACTTGTCAGCGGATGGGTTTATGAAGGGTGAGGTTAACCATAGCAATGATGAAGGAAAAAAGGTGAGTGGTGCATTGAGGTATCTGTGGAGACAAAAAACGTTATCCTTGGAAGGAAAGAAGGGAATGTATGAAAGTATAGTGGTACCAACACTTTTATATAGGTGTGAAACTTGGGTTGCAAATGCTGTAGCAAGGAGGTGGCTGGAGGCAGTCAGATGTCCTGTCTAAGGGTAATGTGTTATGTAAATATTATGCAGAGAATTCGGCGTGTGGAAATTAGGAGGAGGTGTGGAGTTACTAAAGTATTAGTCAGAGGGCTGAAGAGGGACTGCTGAGGTGGTTTGGTCATTTAGAGAGAATGGATCAAAGTAGAATGACTTAGATAGCACATAAATCTGTAGGGAAAGGAAGGTGGGGATAGGGGTCGTCCTCGAAAAGGATGGAGGGAAGGGGTAAAGGAGGTTTTGTGGGCAAGGGGCTTGGACTTCCAGCAAGCATGTATGAGCGTGTTAGATAGGAGTGAATGGAGACGAATGGTTTTTGGGACCTGATGTGCTGTTGGAGTGTGAGCAGGGTGATATTTGGTGAAGGGATTCAGGGAAACCAGTTAGCTGTACTTGAGTCCTGGAAATGGGAAGTACAATGCCTGCACTTTAAAGGAGTAGTTTGGGATACTGGCAGTTTGGAGGGACTTCTAAACTGTCATATCTGAGCACCTCTGCAAAGACAGTGATTATGTATGAGTGATGTGAAAGTGTTGAATGATGAAAGTATTTCTCTTTTTGGGGAATTTCTTTCTTTTTGTGTCACCCTGCCTTGGTGGGAGACAACCAACGTGTTAAAAAAAAAAAATTGGATTGCATTTAAAGTCCTATAATAATACATGCAATTATTCTCAAAACTCTTGTCTCTGCTATTATTTTGCCATACTAGCCATTTAAGCATGATTCTATGATTTGAAAAATACCTGTTTTAATATATGTATAAAAACTTATTCTTTCTCAAAAACCAACCTCAGCATGAAAAAATTGACAACTACCTATTACCTGGCAAAAATATATGTATTTGCCCTGTATTTCAAAATACAGTATATTATACTGTAATAAAATAGAACTCAGCTTTACAAAATTTACAAATATTAATACATTTCACTAACAAAATACTTGCAAAAACCATATTTTGCCTCTGAATGGAATATAATTCTAGAAAAACTAACTACAGTTGAACCCCTGTATTCACTGATTTGGTATCGCTGCCCAAAAATACCTTTTAATTTTGTATAATAATGGCCCCAAAGTGCAAAAGTAGAGAAGCTGGCAGTTCTTCAAAGACTAAGCTGTGAAGTGCTTCCCATCAGTGAAAAAGGTGATAATTCTGCACTTATTATGTATAATTTATCAATTAAACTTTATAATAGGTAAATATATTATTTATATTATATAGGGTTTGCTACTATCCACAGTTTCAGTATCCATAACAGGTTCTTGGAACATATCCCCTGCAGATACAGGGGGCCTACTGTATTTAAATACAGTTTCAATAAATAAAAGAATTACTAATAACAACTGCATACATAACCTTGATACACAGTATGTACTGTATCGTACAAGGACAAAAGGCAACAATAATCACAATAAGCCAGTGGTTGCTGCTGTCCTGGTTTGTTATAGGGCCACGGGCTACCTTACTTTCACATGTCTTTAGACACTACTGTTTTTTTCTTTCCCCTTCCATGCCAAGTTTTTTTTTTTTTCTGATGAATAAACTAACAACCACAATCAGTTTTGGCAATTTCGATATAAGTATTACCATAATGAAATTTATATTCACTTTAACATTTATGCCTTCATTTTCCCAATCAAAAATTGAACACTTATCATTACAGTGATACCTTGCATACCTGGCCTGCCATTATCTGAACCTCGCCAATATTCGAACATTCCCTGGGAAAGGACAAAATTCTAAAATTACATATTACCGAAACATCTAAACAGCCGTTCGGATATGGCAGAAGGCTGAATCAAACTTGGTGCGCATTTTAGTATACCTATTGGCCACTAGGAGCCACACTCTTCGCCTTCCTTTAAGCATTATTACAGCTGTGTTTTGTCCTAGCTATCTTGTGTATGGAACCAAAGGGGGCCAGGAATGTGCCTACTTTAGAAAAAAAAGAGGGAAATATTGTTGCACGTGGATGCAGGTTGGTCCAAGGCTGGTGAAAAAACTACAGCAGACAGTGTGCAGGACTGGCTAGAGTGTGACGACAATGACGATGACCCAATGCCTACAAGACTAAGGGCAGGTGTCAAAACACTTTTGGAGTATTTGGAGCATCCACTGTCCACAGCCCATTTGAAAAGTTATGGTCCTGTGGTCCATGAAATCAAGGAGGCTGTTATTCAAGCCCAGAGTATCTGGTCCCACTGCCAGACGATGGACTCATTTTTTAAACCTACAATGCTGTTGGCGATATGACGGTACGGATGCGCATTTTTTCCCCCTCACATATCTGGACACTGTGTTTCCAAACCGGTCTCGGCTCATATAGTTCGGATATGAGAGGTGTCACTGTATTCACTTAAAAAGTAGTTAATGCACAGTTCTGCCCAAAAGACATCCCTTGGAAAATCTAATACGTATGCATAATTTCAATAAAACTGCGCTGTTCATCAATATTATGAATTAATTATAGCTACCATATTTTATTACTTTTGTTTATGGTATTATGGAGTATCAAACTGAAATCTTAACATTATACAGTACTCTACCTTATGTATTGTATTATCCATTCTTATCATACATTCTAATGGGATATTATTTCTTTTTTTCTTTACCATGTTACACTATCACAACATTTATGCCACTACAAGCAATAAAAAATAATGAAAATTACTTATGCAATACTGATGAAGCACTAATGTATATAAATCAGTACTTGAATGTAATGCAAGTTTAAGCATAAGTGTCTAAAAAACATCCAACCAAAAGTGCCCAAATGACAATATGTTACAACCTACTGTTAAGAAGGTTTAAATGTTACTATCCTAATCAAAATGTATTTAAGCAATGTATTATTTGGACCCATTGGTTACCCATTTCACATAATGTAAGTGAAAATATTATGCCTCCAGAATGTAGCCTGTATGTATGACTACATTAATGCACATTTTTTACGAGGATACAAGACTTACAGCCCCGTGGAGAGGTATGTTGTAGTAGTTGACTAAAATAACTGTTACCTTAGCTGTAAATGACTATGAGTTAAATATATGAGCACCCAACAAATTCAAAAGCAAAAATTCATCAAGTACAGAATATTTAGGAGATAAATTCTCTTAGGTCTCTGGATGTCTTACAAGACAGTGCCCATGACTAAGACTACTGCAGACACTAGCCATCAGAAGTAAAAAAAAAAAATTGCTTAAGTATATAACCAAAATGACCTTTGGTTCTTAATGGTTAAAATTAAAAGCATTTTCATTCTGCACAAATGATAATAATGTGGCCTTCAGTTGATTGCCAATAAGTACTGCACATCAGTAATACTGTACATATATAAAAACAATAATAAAAATAACAATTTAAGCATAGAAGTCCAATTAGCTTCAGCTTAGAAGATTTTGATGGAGAAGTGAAATGAGCAGAAAAAAAAAGTGTACAGTATAACTACTAACTTCAGGTTACCATTTTAATAAAATAACGGTGTATCTGAGTACACCATGGATAGTTTAAAAATGTCACACTAGAGAAACCTTATGAACTAAACTGTGATTGAGTTTTTGAGAATACAAAATATAAGACATTCAATAGTTAATCTGACTTTTCTTAAGCCAATACATCCACTCAGACTAACGCAAATATTACATGCAAAAGTCTTATGCACATCATTATAGGATATGAATTTTCTAGTAAAATTAAAAGGTACAACAGATGAGTTTTCAGCAGTTTACCAAGAAGACCAACTATGAATAATAATAATACATCAATAATAAAGGCACTCTGAGGCCACAAACACTATCACATTGTCCTGTCCAATCCACTCTCTTTACATTTGTTTCAACAATCAATATGTAATAAAGTTGGTAGAATTACCGACAATATGTAAAGTAAAAGGACACAAGTGCAACTAATGTGACATTTATTGTGGCAACGTTTCGCTTGATAAAGCTCCTGGAGAGCGAAACGTTGCAACAATAAATGTCACATTAGTTGCACTTGTGTCCTTTTACTTTACAAATCAATATGTAATCTCAGAGCTAAGCTACTTCCTTCATGCAGCATCACTTTTATGTAGTAACCCCACTTTTACCATTAATTCGTTATAAATTCCATTATGCAATCACTCAAGCCCAGCACTACTTAATATTGTAATCATATCTCCTTAAAAATATCACTCTAAACTGGTTTATATGATGTAAGAAACAAGAGATATAAAAACTGATTTGGGCGTGAAAAATTTAACGAGCACATTATGAATGAAATCCTATGGTTGGTTTTCAATTTAAGCGATTTGCACCAAGCCAAAGTAAAATGAACACCCAGTATTACGCTGTGTATTGTATATATATAAAAAAGCTCCATATATAATGTCACTTTCCAGGATTTGTTCTGAAATCAGACGCGTACTAGTCCTGAAGAGTAGTCAAGACAGGACAGGAGCAGGAGACATGTTTATTAGTCAGTACTAGAACAGCGGCGGATGAACAAGATGTCATGGTTTAACATTTGTGTAAGTGGGTGGGGGGGGAGGCATTTTTGGTAATTTAGCCATAGATTATTTTACTGGTTTTGGTGCTCTCACGTTTATCTGTAAGGCCCTTGTATGAGGAAAGGCCTGTTTAAGTTTTGGGAGAGTACTCGTGTAGTGTTGCCTGCAGGTAGAGGCTGGCAGAAGAAAGGAAGGGGGGGTCATGGAGCCTCCCTGTTTATAAATGTTATTTTCTTTACTCACTAGTAGCAGTGTGCTAGTGAGCTAATGTGAGTGAGTAAAGGTGAACTGGAGTGTGGTGATTTTGGTATGTAGTCGAGTAGGTTGTATGTTGTATATATAAGTTTGCTATTAATTTCTTTTTTTTTTTTTTTTTTTTTTTTTTTTTTTTTTTTTATCCCACCGGCCGATTCCCACCAAGGCAGGGTGGCCCGAAAAAGAAAAACTTTCACCATCATTCACTCCATCACTGTCTTGCCAGAAGGGTGCTTTACACTACAGTTTTTAAACTGCAACATTAACACCCCTCCTTCAGAGTGCAGGCACTGTACTTCCCATCTCCAGGACTCAAGTCCGGCCTGCCGGTTTCCCTGAATCCCTTCATAAATGTTACTTTGCTCACACTCCAACAGCACGTCAAGTATTAAAAACCATTTGTCTCCATTCACTCCTATCAAACACGCTCAAGCATGCCTGCTGGAAGTCCAAGCCCCTCGCACACAAAACCTCCTTTACCCCCTCCCTCCAACCCTTCCTTGGCCGACCCCTACCCCGCCTTCCTTCCACTACAGACTGATACACTCTTGAAGTCATTCTGTTTCGCTCCATTCTCTCTACATGTCCGAACCACCTCAACAACCCTTCCTCAGCCCTCTGGACAACAGTTTTGGTAATCCCGCACCTCCTCCTAACTTCCAAACTACGAATTCTCTGCATTATATTCACACCACACATTGCCCTCAGACATGACATCTCCACTGCCTCCAGCCTTCTCCTCGCTGCAACATTCATCACCCACGCTTCACACCCATATAAGAGCGTTGGTAAAACTATACTCTCATACATTCCCCTCTTTGCCTCCAAGGACAAAGTTCTTTGTCTCCACAGACTCCTAAGTGCACCACTCACTCTTTTTCCCTCATCAATTCTATGATTCACCTCATCTTTCATAGACCCATCCGCTGACACGTCCACTCCCAAATATCTGAATACGTTCACCTCCTCCATACTCTCTCCCTCCAATCTGATATTCAATCTTTCATCACCTAATCTTTTTGTTATCCTCATAACCTTACTCTTTCCTGTATTCACCTTTAATTTTCTTCTTTTGCACACCCTACCAAATTCATCCACCAATCTCTGCAACTTCTCTTCAGAATCTCCCAAGAGCACAGTGTCATCAGCAAAGAGCAGCTGTGACAACTCCCACTTTGTGTGTGATTCTTTATCTTTTAACTCCACGCCTCTTGCCAAGACCCTCGCATTTACTTCTCTTACAACCCCATCTATAAATATATTAAACAACCACGGTGACATCACACATCCTTGTCTAAGGCCTACTTTTACTGGGAAAAAATTTCCCTCTTTCCTACATACTCTAACTTGAGCCTCACTATCCTCGTAAAAACTCTTCACTGCTTTCAGTAACCTACCTCCTACACCATACACTTGCAACATCTGCCACATTGCCCCCCTATCCACCCTGTCATACGCCTTTTCCAAATCCATAAATGCCACAAAGACCTCTTTAGCCTTATCTAAATACTGTTCACTTATATGTTTCACTGTAAACACCTGGTCCACACACCCCCTACCTTTCCTAAAGCCTCCTTGTTCATCTGCTATCCTATTCTCCGTCTTACTCTTAATTCTTTCAATTATAACTCTACCATACACTTTACCAGGTACACTCAACAGACTTATCCCCCTATAATTTTTGCACTCTCTTTTATCCCCTTTGCCTTTATACAAAGGAACTATGCATGCTCTCTGCCAATCCCTAGGTACCTTACCCTCTTCCATACATTTATTAAACAATTGCACCAACCACTCCAAAACTATATCCCCACCTGCTTTTAACATTTCTATCTTTATCCCATCAATCCCGGCTGCCTTACCCCCTTTCATTTTACCTACTGCCTCACGAACTTCCCCCACACTCACAACTGGCTCTTCCTCACTCCTACAAGATGTTATTCCTCCTTGCCCTATACACGAAATCACAGCTTCCCTATCTTCATCAACATTTAACAATTCCTCAAAATATTCCTTCCATCTTCCCAATACCTCTAACTCTCCATTTAATAACTCTCCTCTCCTATTTTTAACTGACAAATCCATTTGTTCTCTAGGCTTTCTTAACTTGTTAATCTCACTCCAAAACTTTTTCTTATTTTCAACAAAATTTGTTGATAACATCTCACCCACTCTCTCATTTGCTCTCTTTTTACATTGCTTCACCACTCTCTTAACCTCTCTCTTTTTCTCCATATACTCTTCCCTCCTTGCATCACTTCTACTTTGTAAAAACTTCTCATATGCTAACTTTTTCTCCCTTACTACTCTCTTTACATCATCATTCCACCAATCGCTCCTCTTCCCTCCTGCACCCACTTTCCTGTAACCACAAACTTCTGCTGAAGACTCTAACACTACATTTTTAAACCTACCCCATACCTCTTCGACCCCATTGCCTATGCTCTCATTAGCCCATCTATCCTCCAATAGCTGTTTATATCTTACCCTAACTGCCTCCTCTTTTAGTTTATAAACCTTCACCTCTCTCTTCCCTGATGCTTCTATTCTCCTTGTATCCCATCTACCTTTTACTCTCAGTGTAGCTACAACTAGAAAGTGATCTGATATATCTGTGGCCCCTCTATAAACATGTACATCCTGAAGTCTACTCAACAGTCTTTTATCTACCAATACATAATCCAACAAACTACTGTCATTTCGCCCTACATCATATCGTGTATACTTATTTATCCTCTTTTTCTTAAAATATGTATTACCTATAACTAAACCCCTTTCTATACAAAGTTCAATCAAAGGGCTCCCATTATCATTTACACCTGGCACCCCAAACTTACCTACCACACCCTCTCTAAAAGTTTCTCCTACTTTAGCATTCAGGTCCCCTACCACAATTACTCTCTCACTTGGTTCAAAGCCTCCTATACATTCACTTAACATCTCCCAAAATCTCTCTCTCTCCTCTGCATTCCTCTCTTCTCCAGGTGCATACACGCTTATTATGACCCACTTCTCGCATCCAACCTTTACTTTAATCCACATAATTCTTGAATTTACACATTCATATTCTCTTTTCTCCTTCCATAACTGATCATTTAACATTACTGCTACCCCTTCCTTTGCTCTAACTCTCTCAGATACTCCAGATTTAATCCCATTTATTTCCCCCCACTGAAACTCTCCTACCCCCTTCAGCTTTGTTTCGCTTAGGGCTAGGACATCCAACTTCTTTTCATTCATAACATCAGCAATCATCTGTTTCTTGTCATCCGCACTACATCCACGCACATTTAAGCAACCCAGTTTTATAAAGTTTTTCTTCTTCTCTTTTTTTAGTAATTGTATACAGGAGAAGGGGTTACTAGCCCATTGCTCCCGGCATTTTAGTCGCCTCATACGACACGCATGGCTTACGGAGGAAAGATTCTTTTCCACTTCCCCATGGACAATAGAAGAAATAAAAAAGAACAAGAGCTATTTAGAAAAAGGAGAAAAACCTAGATGTATGTATATATATATATGCATGTGCGTGTCTGTGAAGTGTGACCAAAGTGTTAGTAGGAGTAGCAAGATATCCCTGTTATCTTAGCGTGTTTATGAGACAGAAAAAGAAACCAGCAATCCTACCATCATGCAAAACAATTACAGGTTTTTGTTTCACAGTCATCTGGCAGGACGGTAGTACTTCCCTGGGTGGTTGCTGTCTACCAACCTACTACCTATACTATTAATATATGTATATATATTTTTGTCTATGTTAGCTTTTGTGCCCTTCTTGTTAATAACTATTGACTACACACTTAATGTGAAGGCACAAGCTGGCCCTAGGTTGGTTTATGTGGAGTAATTTAAATATCCCTAGACTAGGCTTGTTGTTTACCTCTTAGGAACCAGGACATTTATTTACGTTAAGCAGTCAAAATCGTAACACCCAGCCAGATGAAGTTGGTTTGTACCAACACAATGTTGTAATTAAGGATGGAGGGGAGAGGAAAGACTAGTAGAAGGCTATGTATTCACAGGCTGGTTGGTTAATGGTGGAGGGTGAGAGGGAGGAAGAATGATCTCATATGACTGAATTGTTAATTTTTTTTTTTCTCATTTTTAACTAATTGCAATTATTTTAGATATATGGCCAATTGGTGTCTATTTTTTTTTTTTGGTGTGTGTGTGGGGGGGGGGGGAGAGGGAAGTTTGTAAATAAATGTTAATTTTTTCCCCAGTTTTATATTATAATATAGAGGTTGACCATCACTAATCTGGCATCATCTGGACCTGTAGGGTGCCGGATTAGTGATTTTGCTAGATTACAGTGTGGTTAGGTTAGAATATACTTAACCCAATGCGATATTTATGCATTGGCGATTTCACCCACTTTACGCCTTATTTTTGGCCCATTCTATTGCTTCATTCTACCAAACTCATAGCTATTTTGCTAGTATTCCTTCTCTCAATTGAATACAAGAAACCGTCCATTTACTTATTTCAACTACCCATAAAATGGTCAGGAATCAGTAATTTGGCCAATATAACACAAATTTCAAGAGATGCCAATTTCAGAATAAACAATGCAGACATTCCTGGTACTAAAATAACATTTTTCTCTGTTCATTAATCACATCTCCAGGCCCCTCTTATATTATGCTTGCTTTCCATTTTGAATTTGTATTCATACAAAACATAGATTTACTGTTATGCAGACTACTGCATTATTGTAATAATTGTATAAATAATGTCAACTCATTCATGACTGCACATTAGACCGGCCAGTTGGACACGTATTGGATGGTGACGTCATTTGTTTACTTGAACATCTGCAAAAATCAAACATTTCTGCTACTTTGGGTTCAGTTTCAAGGTATATTCCATCATGAAACCAATCAAAATCATATCTATTTCTGTAAGATATCTTCCATTCTATCAAATGAGACCAAAAAACAAGAATACAACCATAAAAACCATATGAAAATACTACACTGCAAAGTCGCTGTTTTACACCAAAAACACGGTCGCATTTTTTTCTCATTATGTACTGCATTCTGCAGGATGTCTTTTATATACTGTGGTGCACACCACACAGACCTATTCTCTCATATGTAGGCCCAAATTTACCAATCACAGCTTATCTGAGTGAGCTGAGTTCATGACAACCAACAGTGGCTTCAAAGCCACCTTATCTTTTATGGACAATGTATAGTGTGTGTGCTTTACACACGATAAGCATCTCTTTTATTCATTGGAACCATGGCTAGGGCTAAAAGTGAGCAGGTTTTAACAATAAATGGAGAAAAAGAAATTGGAATGACTTTTGCAGCAAGTAGTGCCAACAAACAGTAGTGGCAGGTTAGTGTGGTGACCCCGGAAATTTGAAATTATGCTAGCTGAAATTAGTGCTGGATTACTGATGGAACCGGATTACTGATTGCTGGATTAGTGATGGCTGACCTGTATAAAGATTATAATTGAATTTGGTATTAATATTTTTCTTGATTTTTTACTCAGTTAATTTTTTTTAGTATATGACTATCTGGTGCATGTGTTCTAGGCTCATATGATTTGGATAAACATTAGTAATTCAAAATTTGCAAAGACTACAAACAAATCCTTATGTTTTATATGTTATACTGGGTTCACTTTATGTGCCATGATATAAGAAAGCATCTATCACTTTAAGTGAGGAAAACCTGTATATTAAGAAGGAACTTTCTCTCGGTTACCACTATAAATATATATATATATAAATATTTAACCCTTTCCTAGGTAGTAGGTTGGTAAACAGCAACCGCCCAGGGAGGTACTACCATCCTGCCAAGTGAGTGTATAACAAAAGCCTGTAATTGTTTTACATATGGTAGGATTGCTGGTGTCTTTTGTCTGTCTTGTAAACATGCAAGATTTCAGGTATGTCTTGCTACTTCTACTTAAACTTAGGTCACACTACACATACATATGCAAGCATATATATATACACACACCCCTCTGGGTTTTCTTCTATTTTCTTTCTAGTTCTTGTTCTTGTTTATTTCCTCTTACCTCCATGGGGAAGTGGAACAGAATTCTTCCTCTGTAAGCCATGCTTGTTGTGAGAGGCGACTAAAATGCCGGGAGCAAGGGGCTAGTAACCCTTTCTCCTGTATATATTACTAAATGTAAAAGGAGAAACTTTCATTTTTCCTTTTGGGCCATCCTGCCTCGGTGGGATACGGCTGGTGTGTTGAAAGAAAGGAAGATTTAACCCTCTGACTGTTCTGGTCGTATATATACGTCTTACGAGCCAGTGTTTCGGACGTATTAATGCGCGTAAATTCTAGCGGCTTCAAATCAAGCAGGAGAAAGCTGGTAGGCCTACATGTGAGAGAATGGGTCTGTGTGGTCAGTGTGCACCACATAAAAAAAATCCTGCAGCACGCAGTTTATAATGAGAAAAAACAAAACTGACCGTTTTTTGGGATTAAAACGCCAACTTTGAGGTATATTTTCGTATAGTATTAATCATTGTATTCTCGTTTTCATGGTCTCGTGTGATAAAATGGAAAACATATTACAGAAATAGAGATGATTTTTATGAGTTTCACGATGAAAACGACCATGAAATTGAGCTCAAACTAGTGGAAATGTTCGATTTTTACCAATGTTCAGGAGTAAGCAAATCACACCACACGTCCAATACACGTCGACTGGGGAGTCTAATATTCTTTCACTAGTGCACTGATATTATTTATACCATTTTTACAATAATGCAGTAGTCTGCATAACAGTAAATTTTGTATTTTTTGTATGAATAAAAAATCAAAATAGAAAGCAATAGTAATATATGAGGGGCCTAGAGACGTGGCTAATGAACAGAGGATATGTTATTTTAGTGCCAAGAATGTCTACATTGTTTATTCTGCCAATTTTGAAATTGGCATCTTTTTTAATATGCGTGAAATTGGCCAAATTGCCAATTTCTGGCAACCTTATTGGGTAGTTCAAATAGGTAAATGGGCGGTTTCTTGTACTCAACTGATAGAAAAAAATGGAGCTCTAAAGAAATAGCTATGAGTTTGGTCAACTGGAACAATGGAATTGGCCAAAAACAGGGCTCAAAGTCGGCAAAATCGGCGATGCGTATGTCGCCGAGACCGCTAGCTTTGTGGGAGCGTAATTCCGTGAGTTTTTGACCAAATTTCGTACTTTTGGTGTCATTACCATTGGGAAAAGATTCTCTATCATTTCATAAGAAAAAATAATTTTTTTTCCCCAAAAATTTTGCGACATAGAATGACAGTTTCAGAAAGGGGCTTGCGACAGTCAAAGGGTTAATAAACATAAATTTAAACAAGTTAGTGTGTGAAAGAGGTGGCTAGAGTATTTTGATATTCAGGAGGTATAAATAAACATTTCAAAAGGAATAATGGTGTTTGATCTTAAAGTCTGGCAATTATAGAATTACTAACCTGGTAGATTAGCCAAATGTTGGCTAAGGCTTGTTTATTTTTAAGACTGCCAGAGAGAGAGTTCAAGCATCATCACTCCATTTGAATTGTTACATTCATTAATTATGAATGTTCAACATGTAAAATTTCTCAACTGGAGCAAAGGGAGTGATCTACAAAATCTGGCATGGATTATGAGAAAAGCAACCATGTATCTGTAAAGGAACTCTGGGGAAAAACCAGCTAGAAATTTTAAAGTAGGGGAAATGGTGGCTGCACTCAAGGTGCAAACATTGCAGTTTAAGTTCAGCACTGCTCTACAACACCTTTGCCCTCCTAGGAAGGCAGCTAAGCTGTGATAGTTAGTATTTTTTAAGGTCACCCTTCCTATATGGAAAATGGCATGAGTAGAGGAAAAAAACTTGAAGGAATCTTGACTCAATCTACTAATATGAACATTTCTAAAAGTCTGTCCTTCAATTTGTTTGTTAAAGCTTTACCACATATGTGAATGCCCAAATTAATAAGAGAATTCTACACTTGCACTGGTGGTAAGCTTTTTTTAACCACAATTTGGTTGATAAATGCCACAATTACATTCTGAATAGGAACTCTTTTTATACAATAAATATTAAATCACCATCCAAGAGCAATGAAGTAAAATCTGAGACAACAATGACATAGTTTTTATGAATACAAATTTATGATCATGGGCACTTTGTTATTATCAGTATAAACAAGATGCCATTGATACCTAGTTTCTAAAAACTATTCAGAATCTCTTATTTAGATTCTTTGAAATATTATCCTCAACAAAAGCATTTACAAAACTTAACATTTTCTAATATAATTATGGAAGAACTTATATGTTCATTGATAGAAAATGCTAAAACACTGCAGTTGAAAAAATATATTTCAATGGCAAGTACTGATATGAAGTTCAGTACTAAAATATACATTCTGATTAACATTCTCTAAGTGACTTAAAACACTTCCTTTTGACCTAAAGTACTAAAACCTCGAAATTCTATTATATATTTGAACACCCATATATAATGCAAAATTTCAATGAAAACACTGTCTTAAGCATCACAAATGCCAGGTGTTAGAATGAGGACTATACTGTATCTAGAAAATTTGTAGTATTCATAAAAAATATGTTTTTACATTTTGACAAATCCACGAGTATGTCAATGCCATAAAGCACCATTAATGCACTAAAATTAATGATCACGCCAACATGACTACACAATTTTGCTTTTAGCGTTAATTGAAATTTATAATGTAAAGTAAAAAAATAGGGCCTATAATTACATGTACATACTGGAAGTCAAATTTTCATTAGGAACCTCTAAATTCTGCTCCAACAAAAATTCTGGAGTGCGGAAGAATTAATGAATGCCTAGGAATCTTTAAACTACTGCATCACCTTGTAAGTGAGGGGTGGCATCAGCCTTTATTACAAGGCCTTATCAATATAAAGCCAACAATGTAAGGTACTACCATCTTAGTCTGGGCCTTTGTTTTGCAAAATGTAAATTCAACTATAAAAAAAGTACAGGGTACCTATACATATCGTTCTAATACTGCAAAAATATTTTATAATCAATATAATATAGTGGAACCATAAAAATGTTCCAAAAGGTTTTAAAACTAATGATAAGACACTATCTGCATCAGTTGCATAAACATGGTAAATATATTATAGGAATTTACTTTCAAAATTCCTAGAGTACTTTTGCCTGAACGATCTTTCCACTATATATCTCACATTCAGTGCAAAATTATATACTTCTGAAGATGCATCTTCAATAAAAAAAAATCCTAAAATATGTTATGTAATAGTGCGCCCAACATGCCTTTCCTGTAGATTCTCATGCTTGCCTAATAGTTCATCATCATTAGACAAAGAAAGGAGAATGTCGGATTCATCCTCATGCTGCACATCACGACGCTTGTAGCGAACCTGAAGAGAATAAGATAAGGTGCTTGATTAGTCACAAATCTGGCAAATCTTAAAAACATTCGCTTGCAAATTTTTAAGAGTTTTTATTATAAGAAAGAATTAGCATAAATAGAATTTCGAATTTTAGAAAAGCAATTCTCCAGACCAGAAAAACCTATACAGCCTCTCCTCACTTAGCGACATACTCGTTGACCAACCACTCGGACTTACGACCAGCTCTCCAACCAGTATGCAAACCTAAGTAATGTATATTAGAGCTGATTTCCTCTGTTCTGTTTATTAAAGAATACAGTACACTATTGCATAAACATTTAAAAATATACTAGAAATGTTATAAATGGTGCAAGGGTGACATTAAAAAAATATCTAAAGATGGTTGACACAAACCCACTACCAGTATACATGTAGTATGCTCCTCGCTTAACGGCCAATTCACTTACCGACCTACTCTTAGGAACGGAACCCTGTCGTTAAGTGAGGCAGGGCTGTATTAATCCTTCCACCATCCAGACCCCCTGAAAATAATATTGCTCCAAGTGCCCGCTTATAAAACAAATCTGAAATGGTCAAGATTCTTTTTCTGAAGGAAGATGATGTCATAACAGTATGAAATTCGATGGAAAATTTATGGAATTATGCAAGCACAAAGTTAGCGATGTGAGCACAATTTATGCATCAGTGATTTTGCCCACTTTGAGTCTTATTTTATGTCAATTCCATTCCATTATTCAACCAAATACTTAGCTATTTCACTAGTATGTCTTCTGTTCCATAGAGTGAGCACAAGAAACTAGCCATTCAACTATTACAACTACCCTACAAATTGCACAGAGAATGGTAATTTGGCTAATTTTACACAAAATTAAAAAAATACCAATTTAAAAATAGAGTGTAATATAAATGTAGACATTCCTGGCACTAAAACAACATTTCCTCTGTTTATTAATTATGTCCCTAGGCCTCTGCTATATTACACTTACCTTCCATTTTGAATACATAATCACACATACAGTAAATAGAAGATTTACTCTATTTCCTGGATAATAAAATATAGCCAGGATTGATTGGTCATGGTTTACGGTGTCCCAATAATTGAATCAGACCTATTAAAAACCCATAAAACGGATTGGGGGTGTAGGGAGCCAACAAAAGAAAGACATTGTACATTTGTGATTATATTGTTTACCTTAGAGATTCTTGAAGAAGTAGAAGAGGAGCCATCCTGAAAAGCACTCTCTTCATCTCTTTCTGGGCGTTTAACCTTCAACATTAAGAAGTTGTCTGTCACCCAGAAGATGAGAGCCTGATGATACAAAGTTTCATGAGGAATGTATACAATGAAGAATGAAATGATGATGTATATGAAGAAATGGTGTACTACTGATGAAGCAGCAGCAGCAGCGGCGGCGCCGATGATGATGATATTATTATTATTATTATTTTTTTTTTTCAACAAGTCGCTCATCTCCCACCGAGGCAGGGTGACCCAAAAAAGAAAGAAAATCCCCAAAAAGAAAATACTTTCATCATCATTCAACACTTTCACCACACTCACACATTATCACTGTTTTTGCAGAGGTGCTCAGAATACAACAGTCTAGAAGCATACACATATAAAGATACACAACATATCCCTCCAAACTGCCAATATCCCAAACCCCTCCTTTAAAGTGCAGGCACTGTACTTCCCATTTCCAGGACTCAAGTCCGACTATATGAAAATAAGCGGTTTCCCTGAATCCCTTCACTAAATATTACCCTGCTCACACTCCAACAGATCGTCAGGTCCCAAGTACCATTCGTCTCCATTCACTCCTATCTAACACGCTCACACACGCTTGCTGGAAGTCCAAGCCCCTTGCCCACAAAACCTCCTTTACCCCCTCTCTCCAACCCTTTCGAGGACGACCCCTACCCCGCCTTCCTTCCCCTATAGATTTATATGCTTTCCATGTCATTCTACTTTGATCCATTCTCTCTAAATGACCAAACCACCTCAACAACCCCTCTTCTGCCCTCTGACTAATACTTTTATTAACTCCACACCTTTTCCTAATTTCCACACTCCGAATTTTCTGCATAATATTTACACCACACATTGCCCTTAAACAGGACATCTCCACTGCCTCCAACCGTCTCCTCGCTGCTGCATTTACCACTCAAGCTTCACACCCATATAAGAGTGTTGGTACTACTATACTTTCATACATTCCCTTCTTTGCCTCCATAGATAACGTTTTTTGACTCCACATATACCTCAACGCACCACTCACCTTTTTTCCCTCATCAATTCTATGATTAACCTCATCCTTCATAAATCCATCCGCCGACACGTCAACTCCCAAGTATCTGAAAACATTCACTTCTTCCATACTCCTCCTCCCCAATTTGATATCCAATTTTTCTTTATCTAAATCATTTGATACCCTCATCACCTTACTCTTTTCTATGTTCACTTTCAACTTTTTACCTTTACACAGATTCCCAAACTCATCCAATAACCTTTGTAATTTTTCTTTAGAATCTCCCATAAGCACAGTATCATCAGCAAAAAGTAACTGTGTCAATTCCCATTTTGAATTTGGTTCCCCAAAATTTAATCCCACCCCTCTCCCGAACACCCTAGCATTTACTTCCTTTACAATTCCATCTATAAATATATTAAACAACCATGGTGACATTACATTACATTATTTCTGAAAATGCAAAGCATTTCCAATATCTGGTTTGGGTGAATTATTTCTTCATACATATGCAGAAAAAAGAAAGAAAAACGGATACTGCATTTTTGACTTACAGGCATACCTTGCTTTAAGGATCGTCACTTTAGTGTTTTGCTAATACTACAGCACTTTTCCATTACACATATTATTTATTATTATTTTTGGTGCTTGCCTTGCTCTTAAGATGATTTTCAGCGGTGACAAGCACATCAGCTGACTCCGAACTGAATCGAGCGAGTCAACCAGCGCCATTTTGTTACCCACACTCAATCTGATTGCAGCATTAACCCTTTGACTGTTGCGGCCGTATACATACATCTTACGAGGTACCGTGTTTGATGTATATACATGTATACTCATAAATTCTAGCGGCTTCAAATCAAGAAGGAGAAAGCTGGTAGGCCCACATGTGAGAGAATGGATCTGTGTGGTCAGTGTGCACCACATAAAAAAAACCCTGGAGCACGCAGTGCATAATGAGAAAAAAAAAACTCCGGCTGTTTTTTTAATTAAAATGCCGAATTTGTGGTCTATTTTCGTATAGTATTTATGGTTGTATTCTCGTTTTCTTGGTCTCACTTGATAGAATGGAAGACATATTATAGAAAAAGAGATGATTTTGATTGATTTTACTATAAAAAGAACCTGGAAATGGAGCTCAAAGTAGGGGAAATGTTTGATTTTTGCCAATGTTCAAAAGCAAACAAATGACATCAGTTTCCAATAAATGTCCAACTAGCCATTCTAATATGCAGTCATGAATGGGTTGATGTTATTTATACAATTATTACAGTATTGGAGTAGTCTGCATAATAGTAAATCTTTTATTTTTTGTTTGAATAAAAATTCAAAATAGAAAGCAAGAGTAATATCAAAGGGGCCTGGAGACATGACTGATGAACAAAGAAAATGTTATTTTAGAGCCAGGAATGTCTGCATTGTTCATTCTGGACCTTATTTTGAAATTGTCATATTTTTTAATTTTCGTGAAATTGGCCAAATTGCAAATTTCTGACCACGTTATTGGGTAGTTGAAATTGGTAAATGGGCAGTTTCTTGTACTCAATTGATAGAAAAAATGGAGTTCTAAAGAAATAGCTATGAATTTGGTCGACTGGAACAATGGAATTAGCCGAAAATAGGGCTCAAAGTGGGTGAAATCGCCGATTTGTAAATATCACCAATGTCGCTAACTCTGCGAGAGCGTAATTCCGTCAGTTTTCCATCAAATTTCGTTTTTTTTGGTGTCATTACAATCGGGAAAAGATTCTCCATCATTTCATAAGAAAAAATATTTTTTTTTTTTTAATTTTGCGACACCAGGAGACACCTCAGGACTGGGGGTTGCGACAGTCAAGGGGTTAAATTTGAGTTTCATGTCTCAGTGTTGCATTCAGGCAATTTTCAAAATATTTCAAACTTTATTATTTTTTTACTTTTGAATTGTTTTGTTGAGGCCTATCACTATTGTGCACTTAATAAATAATAGTGTAAACATGTTTTTAGGCTTTTATATGCACTGACAAGTAAAAAAAAGACAGATTCACTTTTAAGGCGATATTCACTTTACGGCAGTGGTCTGGAACCTAACCCGCAGTAACAGCGAGGTATGCCTGTACATAGTCAGGTATTAAGTGATAATGAGACTAAAGTCAATCTTATGTCCATGTTCAAGTAGGTTTTTTTTCATATTCTATATGTTCTTTTGACATACTGCATTCACTCATTAGAGGAACATATATTACAGTGATTACTAACCAAAATGAATCCATTAACTAGATCATACTAGGTCTATACATTTTTTAACATGCCAGCCATTTCCTACTGAGGTATGGGGACAACATGTATAGGATAAAAATTAAAAAAAAAAAACTCAGAACATCCCTAAAATCTGAGGGCATTAATACAGTAATTGAAATTTGTTCCAGCTTTTCAGATGCTTAATCTATTTTGTGCAGTGAATAAAGGATTCCTATATAGTTCAATGAAGTGATCAAAATTTGAAATTAAAATTAGTGTTTACCAGTCCAGTGTCTCAGTAATTCCAGACAGTAGGTTCAAAGATCAGTTCATTGAATTATTACATCTGTTCATTATAAATTTTTCAGTACATACTGTAGCTGTATATTTTCTAGCCAAGACATGTCTGCTTTAGATTCAAGATACGATGACAAAGCAGTAGTTTAAGAGTTTAAGTCATTATAAGAGAATCATAATAACTGATATATTCACAAACAATAATTCTGTTAGCTGATAGTCATGTAACTGATTTGTATATAACAGATTCACTTTATATTGAAGGGATTCAGGGAAACCGGTTAACTAGATAAGAGTTTAGGATATGAGATGAACAATGCCTGCAATCTGGAGCAGCGTGGATGTAGCAGTTCAGAGTCATTCGAATCCTGATATCTGGCACTTCTGGCAAGATAACTTTTTAATGAATGAAAGTGAATGTGTTACCTTGTTTATTGCATTACCTTACCTTGGAGGAAAATGGCTGGAAGGTTAAAAAGAAAAGTCATGTAACTAGTATTTATGTAGCACCAGGCCCCCGATAGAAATAAGTCAAACGTTTGACTTTCTTAAGTTATACAAGGTCAATTTTCTGCACACGTTACTTCATAAGACAATTATAAAAAAATGTAAACTTGTATAATGAACCTAAATAAAAACTTATTTATCTCCAAACAAATAACCCAAAAGATATTATAAGCATCCTAAAAGAAATAGGCAAACTATTAGGAGGAAAGAAGCAAGGAATTTTGGATATTACTAAGGTACAGCTTATGAACTCGTAAGTCTAATTAAAGTGATTTTTCATACTGGCCATTTCCTGCCAATATAGGGTGACACACTCATCATTCATTCAATAGCTGTCTTGCCAGAAGTCCACAGGCATCACAAATGAATTGACCGTCTGAATTAAAATATCCCCATCCCTCCTTCTGAATGCAGGCACTGGCTGTACTTCCCACATCCCAGACTCGAGTCTGGGTAAGCAATGTACCTGTTTACAAACGTGAATTGGAAGTACATTATGCAGAACATAAACAAACAAAGTTTATTTCTTTGCAAGGTTACACTGAGATTATGAAATTACAATAATGGGGTACAGTGCAAAGAGAGCCACTATCATGCCTAGGCATTATGGGCAGACTTAAGTTAATGGCTTACTTAATACTAAAGAAATTGATCATAGTTTGTTTAAGTTATACATCTTTGTTTATAGCAGACAGTAGTTTTACTCTAATTACAATAGTTTCAATAATGAATACTGAAATTAAATTATGGGAATATAACATTTTAAGTTGTTGAAAGTAGTTTACAGTATGAGAATGCTACAACTGGGTGTAAGGAAGTACAGTGGACCCCCGCATGCCTTTTTCAGTTTGTGTGTATTAAAATTAACATTTCATGTGGTAAAATTTTTTTTTTCATACTTTTGGGTGTCTTGCACGGATTAATTTGATTTCCATTATTTCTTATGGGGAAAATTCATTCGCATACCGATCATTTCGCATAACAATCAGCCCTCTTGCACGGATTAAAGTCGCTATGTGGGGGTCCACTGTATTGTTTTGGGTTATTTTCATATAGTCGGACTTGAGTCCTGGAAATGGGAAGTACAATGCCTGCACTTTAAAGGAGGGGTTTGGGATATTGGCAGTTTGGAGGGATATGTTGTGTATCTTTATATGTGTATGCTTCTAGACTGTTGTATTCTGAGCACCTCTGCAAAAACAGTGATAATGTGCGAGTGTGGTGAAAGTGTTGAATGATGATGAAAGTATTTTCTTTTTGGGGATTTTCTTTCTTTTTTGGGTCACCCTGCCTCGGTGGGAGACGGCCGACTTGATGAAAAAAAAAAAAAAAAAAAAAAAAATTTATACCACAAAGTAGGATTAATAATGTATGAACTTTGGATGTCTAAGTTTGAAGTTTTAAGATTTGGAGAATTTTTTGATAAATTTAAATACTGAGTATTGAGTATTTAGTTTAGGGTGAGTAGGTGGTTTTTGTGAAGAGCCTTAAACTGGTAAACAGGAGTAAATATTTAAACACTATGACATGAATATTAAAGAAATGACATATTAATAAAAAAATTAAAGTCAAACAAGTGATTCACTTGTACAGTAATAAATTATAAGTAAAACAAGATAAAGAAATCAAGGAAGAAAATGCAGTGCAGAATGAAGGCTTTTTATTAACGTGTGTTGAAAGAAGAAAATATAGACAGATAAAATCCTATGAACATAGTACTATATTTACAATACCAGTCAAAAACGTTGAATTTGGGTCAGAAAAGTGTATAAATCATACTTACATTAATGAAAAAGGGAATGACTAGAACGACAATGACTACTCGAACTTGTGGGTCAGTAATGGGAGCCAATATGAGATCTCTCACACTAGACCAGAACTGGAGAGCTAACAGCCCTGTGATGACCACTTTCACTACAACCATAATGCCCACATACAAAGCACACTGGTGACCCCAAGCACGCACCGATGGAGGACGACCTTGAAAAAAAAAAAAGTATAAAAATCTTTACATATGTCAAGCAAATCATGCTACCATACAAAATGCTCTAGTGCTAGTCACATCTCTCAGTTGAGACTCTTCATGGTTATATCTAGGACAGGTACACTCATTCTCTTTATACACATGCAGCAGGTAAAACTTGCATGCTTACAAGTTGTTCTGACACAGCTTTCGAAATTCAAGTTAAGCTACTTGAAATTAAAAAAAATAATTGTTTCTAAAGTCTTTCAATGTTACTTTTGTCTCTTAGACAATCATATAAACTATGGACAGTGGGAAAGCTTGCTATCCTTGGGGAAAACTTTTTTATAAAACAAAAATTTATTTGCAGTAGCTTGAGAACCAAATTAAACTTTAAAAACATTTTAAAATCTGTATATAAATGTTGTGAGAACTTTTGGTACTGAAACTTTGTGATGAAGGTTGATGATATCTCACATATCATCCCTCCAGCCCTTCCTGTTATTTCAGGAAGGAAATTTATTTTCTGGGTATTCCACAGTTAATGGATTCAAGACTAAGATAGCCAGATGGTTTCAGGCCAAATATATTTTAAACAGAAAATTCTTTATATAGTATATATTACAAATCATGTAGTAAAACTGTATTTTAAATATTATGCAGAATACTGTTGCATTACAAATAATTTAAAATAATAATATACTGCATTAGCAAGTTTTTTTTTTTCAAGAGATGAATAAAAACTTTGACAAACTGTAGGAAAGAAATACAATCTTGTATGTTAATATATAGTTCAAAGCAGAGTGAAACAATGCTTACCATACTCTCCAAAGATAATGGTGGGCATTCCCTGCTTCTGACCAATATAAATACTGAGCCTAATTCCTGCCCAAATGATGACCAAGCCTAGTGTGGAGTCTAGTAAAAAACTAATTATGTACCTGAAAAAATTTGCATTTTTAAATCTTTCAATAATGGGACAAAAATGTTCATTAATACCATCATCAGAGAAGTATTTATATACAAAGTTTGGTATAAAAACATGCAAGGACAGAAACGTTTACAAATATTACGTTGTTTTAAATTAGTTTAGGGCAGATAAAATAGCCATATATTGTGCAGTACAAGCAAGTTATAAATTTTTAATTTAATTATTGACTTACCAAGTACATGGGTCTCCTTTGAAAGCTTCTGAGAGAAACACATTGCAAAAGTGGACAATCATAGCTCCCAGACCCTGTTTGGAGGTGTCATAGAACCACACAAGCCATGACCTTCGATGCTTCTTGGGCTCACAAAATCTCTTCACTGTACAAACAATATTAAAAAAAATTATACAAAAAAAAAAAAAAAAAGATAAATTAAGTGGAGCACTCTAACCAACATGAACTCCAATCTCCTTATTTTGTTATGCTACAATGCTTTAGGGTACTCAGCTTACCACAACTCCAAATTTCACTTTTCTATTTACAGGCAGTCCCAATTAACCCTTAAATGGTCCAAATAGATCGACGTTCATATTCGTAGTGCTACAAAAGTAGATCTACTTTTTTTTACATATTTTCAAATATAACAAAAAAAAAAAACAAATGTAGATAAAAGTTTTTTTACACGTTTTCAAATGTAAAACAAAAAAGAAGATCTATATTTTTTTACATACTTTCAGATGTTGAAAAAACGTATACAGTGGACCCTCGACTAATGCTATTAATCCGTTCCTGAGAGCTCATCGTTAGTCAAAATAATCGTTAGTCAAGTTAATTTTCCCCATAAGAAATAATGGAAATCAAATTAATCTGTGCAAGACACCCAAAAGTATTGAAAAAAAAAATTTTAACACATGAAATATTAATTTTAATACACACAAACTGAAGAAGACATGCACAGTTACATGACACTTACCTTCATTGAAGATCTGGTGATGATTGATGGGATGGGAAGAGGGGAGTGTGTTGATGGTCTTAGTGTTTAGAAGGGGAATCCCCTTCCATTAGGACTTGAGGTGGCAAGTCCTTTTTCGGGGTTACTTCCCTTCTTCTTTTAATGCCACTAGGACCAGCTTGAGAGTCACTGGACCTCTGTTGCACAACATATCTGCCCATAGAGGCCTGTACCTCCCGTTCCTTTATGACATTCCTAAAGTGTTTCACAACATTGTCAGTGTCACCATTAAACACTTGTCCAAGTTTCAGTCCTTCACTGTCTATGTACTCTTTGAATTCCTTCACATATTTTTCAGCTGCTTTTTGGTCCAAACTGGCAGCCTCACCATGCCTTATCACACTATGTATGTCACTACAATTCTTAAATCTCTCAAACCAACCTTTGCTGGCCTTAAATTCACTCACATCACCACTAGTTGCTGGCATTTTTCTAATTAAATCGTCATGCAACTTCCTAGCCTTTTCACATATGATCGCTTGAGAGATGCTATCTCCTGCTATCTGTTTTTCGTTTATCCATACCAATAACAGTCTCTCAACATCTTCTATCACTTGCGATCTCAGTTTCGAAAACATAGTTGCACCTTTGGCAAGAACAGCTTCCTTGATTGCCGTTTTCTTGGCCACAATAGTAGCGATGGTTGATTGGGGTTTTGTGTACAGCCTGGCCAGCTCGGAGACATGCACTCCACTTTCATACTTAGCAATGATCTCTTTCTTCATATCCATAGTAATTCTCACTCTTTTTGCTGTAGGGTTGGCACTAGAAGCTTTCTTGGGGCCCATGGTGACTTACATATTTTGCAGGTGCAATCACTAAAAAGGCTGTGATAATATGAAATGTTCCAATTGTATGCTTGGAAGTGACCGCGGTGGCTGGCTGGCTTGTAAACACTGGCCAGAAGTGGACGCGTCTCAGACGGAAGGAATAGTGTTGGTCGAGTTTTTTAGCGCTAATCGAGGCAAAATTTGTGATAAAATGTATCGCTAGTCAGATTTATCGTTAATCGATGCCATCGCTGGTCGAGGGTCCACTGTATAAACGTTTGGACCATTTAAGGGTTAACAAAGAGAAATTTAATGAAAATTTACATCAATTATACAAAAAGAAACAATCATGTTCAAAAAATTTAACAATTCTATGACTAATATTCCTCTGATGTTTTTTTTAATTCCTAGGTATGTAGTAGGTTGGTAGACAGCAACCGCCTAGGGAGGTACTACCGTCCTGCCAACCGAGTGTAAAATAGAAAGCCTGTAATTGTTTAACATGATGGTAGGATTGCTGTTGTCTTTTTTCTGTCTCAAACATGCAAGATTTCAGGTACATTTTGCTACTTCTGCTTAGACTTAGGTCACACTACACATGCATGTACAAGCATATGTATATACACCGCTCTGGATTTTCTTCTATTTCCTTACTAGTTCTTGTTCTTGTTCATTTCCTCTTATCTCCATGCGGAAGTGGAACAGAATTCTTCCTCCGTAAGCCATGAGTGTCGTAAGAGGTGACTAAAATGCCGGGAGCAAGAGGCTAGTAACCCCTTCTCCTGTATAAATTACTAAATTTAAAAAGAGGAACTTTCGTTTTTATTTTTAGGTCACCCTGCCTCAGTGGGATATAGCCAGATTGTCGAAAGAAAGAATAACAATAATTTTGTAATTAAAATTCTCATTTAGCCTTTTACCAAAATTCAAGGAAGTGAGAAACATTGTTCATACAGGGTCTGCCATTCTGTATAAAACTACCGTACAATGATAATTCACAGGAAGCTATTTTAGCCCATAAACTATGGACTGTGGGATGACACCTTACCAAACCCATTCCCCACCTTAGCTATTTTTGAAGAGTGGAAGAGAGGGACAAAAAAGTTACACGTAGAGTATGCTACACTGGAACCTCAACTTACGAGTTTAATCCATTCCATGACCTAGCTCGTAACTCAATTTGCTCGTATATCAAATCAATTTTCCTCATTTAAATAACTGAAATGCCATTAATCCGTTCCAGCAGAATTCCTGCTCTCGGGAGGCAAGACAAAATACGTCAATATAAAGCTAATATCAACTCTATGACTTATTTATCCATCACAACTGATCTAATATGAGATAATAAACAATATAAATAATACAGAAACATGATATACTCTAGAATGAATAAAAAATGTCATTATGTGACGAGTGGTGGCGGCCATTGCCGCTCCCGCACTGACCATATCTTCCCATTCTTCCCCTTCTGAAAATGGTGTTTGTGAGGCTAACTGCACTAGATCACTAGTTTCATAAGGAAAACACTGAAACAATGTGTTTATAAATAAGAAATATTGTATAAAAACATAATAAAACATAATAGAGAATGTCAAGAAATAAACTGGTTTTATAAAGTGTACATAGAGAGAAGAGAAGAGATGCTGGTGAGGTGGAGGGTGGAAGATAGGCAGATTGGCGTATACTGTCAATGGGCCATGACCACAACCCGCTTGTGTTTATTCCATGGACATCATCCTCTTTTTCTTCTCAGCACTGTCCTTTGCACTTACTTTCTTAACCTTTTCAGGGTCGGTAGGCCCTCTCCTAAACTTGTTCTCAGGGTAGGAAATTTTTTGAAAAAAAAATCTTATAAAATGATAGAGAATCTTTTCCTGATCATGACACCAAAAGTGTGAAATTTGATGAAAAACTTACGGAATTATACTCACAAAGTTAGCAGTCTCGATGATGTTTATGCATCGGCAATTTCGCCCACTTTGAGCCCTATTTTCAGCCAATTCCAATGTACCAGTCGACAAAAATCATAACTATTTCGCTAGAAATCATTTTTTCTATCGAATGAGTAAAAGAAACCACCCATTTACTGATTTCAACTATCCAATAAAGTGGTCAGAAATTGGCAATTTTGCCAATTTCACACAAATTTCAAAAGATGGCAATTTCCAAAAAGGGTCCAGAATAAACAAGACAGACATTCCTGGCACTAAAATAACATTTTTTCTGTTCATTAGTCATGTCCCCAGGCCTCTCTTACATTTCTTTTGCTTTCCACCTTTGAATTTTTATTCTCACAAAAAATAGAAAATTTACTGTTATGCAGACTACTGCATCACTGTAGAAATGATATAAATAATATCAGCACACTTGGGAAAGAATATCAGACTCACCAGTTGACGTGTACTGGACGCGTGGCATGATTTGTTTACTTTTGAACTTTGGCAAAAATCGAATATTTCTGCTACTTTGAGCTCAATTTCAAGGTACTTTTCATTGTGAAACCAATCAAAATCATCCCAGTTTCTGTAATATGTCTTCCATTCTATAAAATGAAACCAGGAAAACTAGAATACAACCATAAATAGCATATGAAAATACACTGCAAAGTCGCTGTTTTAAAGCAAAAACACGGTCGGAGTTTTTTTTTTTCTCATTATGCACTGTGCGCTGCAGGATTTTTTTAAAACTGTGCACACTGACCACATAGACCCATTCTTTCATATGTAGGCCTACCAGCTTTCTTTCGCTAGATTTGAAGGCGCCAGAATTTATGTGTACTAGTATGGCACCAACCCTGGTGTGCAAGCCGTACTAGTATGGCACCAACCCTGAAAGGGTTAAGATCCATGGTTAGAAAAAAGAAATTTGGCAAAATAACTGTACAAAATGCAAGCAAAGCACGAGAGAAATGCTTCAACTGCTCAGCAGATGCTTTGGCATTCACTGCTCCAACTAGTAGCGGTGTTCTGAAGCTCCTCATTATTATTATTATTATTATTATTATTATTATTATTATTATTATTATATTATTATTATTATTATTAATTTAAGGAACAAGCTCACTCATTATTATTAGTACTGTTATAATAATAATAATTATTATTATTAATTTAGGTAACTGGAGCACAGATCCAATTCCCTATATCAAGAGCCCCTCACCAGCATCAAGGAGCTTCAGAACGCCACCACTAGTTGGAGCAGCAAATGCCAAAACATGTGCTGAGCAGTGGAAGCATTTCTCTCGTGCTTTGCTTGCATTTTGTACAGTTATTTTGCCAAATTTCTTTTTTCTAACCATGGGTCGTAAGAAAGTAAGTGCAAAGGACAGTGCTGAGAAGAAAAAGAGGATGATGTCCATGGAATTAAAGCATGAAATCATAGAAAAACACAAGTGAGGTGTGAGGCGTGCGGGTTGTGGGTTGAAGGGGAAGCTCGTTCATAACTCGGCTTTTTGTTCTTAACTCAGAGCAAAAAATTGACCGAGCAACGGCTCGTGTCTCAAAAAACTTGTATGTTGGGGCACTTGTAAGTCGAGATTCCACTGTATGTATCTATTTTCTAAATGTAGGTATTTATGGCGAGATGTTCATGTAAATATTTGTTTACATTTAGAGAAATTCATAGAAATGCACAACAATTTAACCAAAATTAAAATAACAATAAACTAAATCAAAGACACACTCTTTGCTACAACTCTAATACGTAATTTGACACCCTTGTCACAGCAAGGTTAAATCAGAAATTGTCTCTGGAAGAATTGCCCAAAATATCAACCTTCGCAATTCTAGCAATGTCAGAACTGAAGAGACTAAACAGCAATTTCTTCCTTAACAACTCAAATAAAAGAATTGTTTTCTAAGTTCACTGGGGCCAAACTAATGGTATCAGCAAGTGTTCAAACCCAAGAACATCGCCAGTTTACCATTGCCTCCGTGATTTACGAGATCTTATGCCTTCATTAACAACTATTATTACATCATGAATTGCATATACAACTGTTCTTGAAAAGTAAGTGAACAAGAAAGAAATTAATGGCGGTGAACCATAAGTCACTCACCCTGCCTCCCTTCCTTTTTCACTACATGATATTACTGGCTGTGATCATAATACATAAAAGTTTGACAGACAATGTAAATTGTGTTGTTTTATTACATTCACACAAAAAAACTCACTTCATGTGCAAGCAGCACTGGAGAGTGAAACAGTTAGGAGAGAATTTTAGCTAGTGCCGAAGTCAGTGGTAGTATCAAGAGTTCAATACATTTGAGAGAACCAGTTTAGCAGACTACCTTCAAACACTATGCAAACTTTCTCTCACTGTCTCTGATTGTTGCTGTTTCATGGCCTTATTAGCAACCGTTACTATATTATGAATCGTATTTACGAATATTTTTCATAAGTAGTACTATCATTGCAAGAAAAAGGAATTACTAGAAGAAATTACCGGCAGTGGGCCACCTCTTAGCTGAGAGACAGGGAACTATTATTAAAAAGCACCTCATCTCCCTAATGTAACTGACACAGCAATACGCATGTCAAACAAAACTGGCTTCATCCAATTCTGTCCCTGTTCTTCATCCGGTCTTCCTTCAACTCCCTTAGAAAATTGGTAACACATCATGTCCCATTGTATTTCTATTGTAACTAAGTAATTTCTTGTATTTTCACCATCTTTATTCAATTACTCCACAAAACTGAAGATCATAGAATCAGTTTGAAATAATAAGTCATACTTTTGTAACTGACCGTTTGTTAATTAGCTATCTTTCTTATTGTACATATGGCTGTAGTGAGCTGCGTAAGAAGTCCTACTTAATAGTCTATGTCTAAATCTAAAGTAACATTTAAGCATTAGGATTAGTTTGCCCAAAATGCACATTATTAGTGGATTTATTCTGTGCCTACCAATGTTTTATTACATGTAAACTACATTATTTGTACTACACAAATAAATAAAAATTGTACTGTATTATACAGAATGGAACAAAGGGGAGACCAGTTTTTGAAGAGCACAGTATATGTAGATAGAAATGTCATTAAACTGTTTTACTTTGAATTATACATGGAATATTATTGTCTTACTTTTTATTTCAAGTTATAACATGGGCGATTATAGGAAAATTAGATTTGCCTAACACGATTTTGCTTAATAAACTTTTCCTTTGGTCCCTTTCTAGGTCAATAAATTGAGGCCAATTGAATAAATACGGTGGATTTTTGCATACACCCTTTTGTGTGTTACAATGCCAGTTATTGGCCAAGTATGCACCTCTACAGTTACAAAATTGTACCACTTCCCTACAGAAGTGGGCAATATCCAGCTTCCACCTGACATCATTAATGAACAGATTCATCCAACTTTTCAAAGAATGGAACTCATTTTTTAAAAATGGGGATTGTAGGTGTGTACTATCCAATATCACAGGAAAACCCTTAGTTACCTGCGCAAGTGCTAAATTAACTAACGTAATTGCTAGGTAATATATTTGTAAGTTTAATTGGAGAACAAATTGTTCTTGACAAGATACGTCTTTCATTTTGCAGCTTTACGATAATCTCAATTTTTAATTCATATAACTAGGTATTTCACTGTTTTAGTTTGAGAGTATTTACAAACTCAAACTACTGTGCAAACCAACAAAAATATCTACTTACATATTAGAAGACCAAAGGCTAAAGTGGCTAGTAATGCTTGCACAAACCAGCCATAACTGTCTGTAAGTGCATCTTTTCCACAGACACTGGCATCAATGGTGGTGTTGATCAAGGAAGCAGCTGCACCATCCACCAGTTTCAAAGAATCTCCACCAGACATACTAAGATCCTAATTAACAACTTGATCAAATATTTATCTCTTCTTTGGCTATGGATGGTCTTGAGCAAGTTCAGTTAGATCATAATATGGTACTGTATTCACCTGTAATGAGACAAAACTAAATGTAGTATTATAGCTTACTCAATGCTTGTGCCATGCTAAACCCCAACCAAATTCAAAGCAACTCCCCCAAATACTTTATTATCTCTTAACTGCTAAGCCATTATTACAAACTTATAAATGTATGTTTGCATCACTAATTGTACTACCTCCTATTAATAATAGAGTAAATGAACTTAATTACAAACTTAAAAATGTATGACTGATTGTATCATAAATTGTACTACCTCATATTAATAATAGACTGAAATATTGACTACAGTGGTACCTTGACTTACGAGTTTAATTCGTTCCATGACCGAGCTCATAACTCAATTTGCTCGTATGTCAAATAAATTTTCCTCACTGAAATTAATTGAAATGCCATTAATCCATTCCAGTCCCCAAAACACCACCCCAATTGTTTATGGGTTTTTAAATAAGAAAAATGTATTTATAAATAAGAAATGATTTTTGCCTTTTTCGCCAGGTTCCAGCAATGTTTTAGAAATGCTGGAGTACACATGAGTATATGTACATGAAACTCCTTGAAGCACGGAGTCAGACGAGTGTCAGTCCACTGCTGACAGTGCAGCAGTGGAGTGACATTTGATGATTATGCACTGCCTTGGCTTTATTTTTCACTGTTATACATAATCATGTCTGTCTATCTGTTTGTTTCTATCTGTTTCTGTCTGTCTCACTCTATGTTTATGTCTGTCTCTGCTTATCTGTCTTTTTGTCTGCCTATGTTTCTGTCTTCCTGTCTCTCTACTTGTCTCTCTGTCTCAGAGAGAGAGAGAGCCACTCATGAACAACAGGTATTACACATGATGCAGAGCCATCCCTTCTGATTCCTGAACAGGTGAAAATGCGTATTACTTGCCAGTCATGCTTATTATGCCTAATATCTACAAGCATAGTACATATAGCACTTTGTCTGGATTTTTTTGGGTTATCCTAGGAAATTTATACTATGTATAACTATTTCGGTGTACCTGTGAGATAGAGACAGAGACAGAGATAGACACAGAGACAGAGATAGACACAGACAGAGATAGACACAGAGACAGAGATAGGGACAGACAGGAGATAATGAGAGCCAAAGAAATATAAGCCAGCCAGCCGGCTAGCTAGCCAGCCAGCCAGTTGGCCACCCAACCAGCTGGCCTGCTGAACATGTATTACACATGTTCCAGAATTGTTTCTCTTTACTTAGGGCATACGTTAAAGAACATTCTGGCAGGATGACAATACCAGTGGTATCAAAATTGAAAGGATGTTACATATTGGTTATTATTGTGGTTTTTATATTTCCTCGATATCTCCTGTGAGTGGCGGCATATCTGAAGCTTGCTCGTAACTCAGATTTTGGCTCACAACTCAAAGCAAAAAACTGACCGAGTAACGGCTCATAACTAGGAAAACTCATGAGTTGGGGCACTCATACGTCAAGGTACCACTGTATTTGTATTCTACCACTCTTCACTTGTCTAGACTTAACCCCTTGACTGTCGCAACCCCAAATCCTGAGGTGTCTCCTTGTGTCGCAAAAGTTGAAAAAAAAAAAAAAAAAAATCTTATGAAATGATAGACAATCTTTTCCCGATGGTAATGACACCAAAAGAACAAAATTTGATGGGAAACTGATGGAATTACGCTCTCGCAAAGTTAGCGACCTTGGAGATATTTACAAATCGGCGATTTTGCCCACTGTCAGCCCTATTTTTGCCTAATTCCGTTGTTCCAGTCAACCAAACTCATAGCTATTTCTTTAGAACTCCATTTTTTCTATCGATTGAGTACAAGAAACTGCCCATTTGCTGATTTCAATTACCCAATAACATGGTCAGAAATTTGCAATTTGGCCAATTTCACAAAAATTAAAAAATATGACAATTTCAGGGTCCAGAATGAACAATGCAGACATTCCTGACTCTAAAATAACATTTTCTTTGTTCATCAGTCTCCAGGCCCCTCTGATATTACTCTTGCTTTCTATTTTGAATTTTTATTCAACAAAAAACAGAAGATTTACTGTTATGCAGACTACTGCAATATTATAATAATTGTATAAATAATGTCAACCCATTCATGACTGCATATTAGAATAGTTAGTTGGACATTTATTGGAAATGATATCATTTGTTTACTTTCGAACATCGGCAAAAATCAAACATTTCCCCTACTTTGAGTTCCATTTCCAGGTTCTTTTTATAGTAAAACCAATCAAAATCACTTCTATTTCTATAATATGTTTTCCATTCTATCAAATGAGACCAAGAAAATGAGAATACAACCATAAATACTATACGAAAATAGACCACAAAGTCGGCATTTTAATAATAAAAAAAAAAAAACGGTCAGCTTTTTTTTTCCCCATTATGCACTGTGTGCTGCAGGATTTTTTTATATGGTGCACACTGACCACACAGACCCATTCTCTCACATGCAGGCCTACCAGCTTTCTCCTGCTTGATTTGAAGCCGCTGGAATTTGAGTATATATACGTATGTCAAAAACGGTGGCTCGTAAGACGTATATATATGACCGAAACAGTGAAAGGGTTAAGTAGTCTATAAGTATTAGGTTAAGTCTGCCCGAAATGCTTTGGCATGATTGTGGCTTTCTTTGCTCCAATCATATTATGATATGTAAACACACACTGCAACCTTAGCAAAGAAATAAATGTTTTATTTTATTTTATTTTATATTATTTTTTAAAATCAGTTATCAGTGAGCAGTAAAGCTTTAACTTCTTCAAAAAATTAACTCTGAAAGGACACACTTTCAATGTTTTAATACATAATTATTTTTTTACCTATGTATATACAATGGACCCCCGCCTTACAATATTAATCCGTTCCTGAGAGCTCCTCGTAAGCCAAAACTATCATAAGGTGAATTAATTTTCCCCATAAGAAATAATGGAAATCAAATTAATCCATGCAAGACACCCCAAAGTATGAAAAAAAAAAAATTTACCACATAAAATATTAATTTTAATACACACAAACTGAAGAAGACATGCACAATTACTACTCTACTAAGAATAGAATACATGACACTTACCTTTATTGAAGATCTGGTGATGATTGATGGGATGGGAGGAGGGGAGAGTGTGGAAGTTATTGTTTAGAAGGGAAATCCCCTTTCATTAGGACTTGAGGTAGCATGTCCTTTTCTGGGGTTACTTCCCTTCTTTTAATGCCACTAGGACTGGCTTGAGTCACTGGACCTCTGTCACAACAAATCTGTCCATAGAGGTCTGTACCTCCCGTTCCTTTAAGATTTGCCTAAAATGGGCCACAACATTGAGACTATATTCAGGAGACTATATTCATTTATAACGGCACAAAACATTCTCAACCCCTGCCAATTTGGATTCTGGAAAAATAAAAGCACTAATGATGCAATTATAAAAATGCTAGATCTGCTTTACAGAGCATTGGAAAATAAGGAATATCCGCTAGGAATTTTTATTGACCTAAGAAATGCTTTTGACACAGTAGACCACGGCATCCTACTCCACAAACTTGACCATTATGGTATAAGAGGCCATGCTCTTGCATATTTCAAATCCTACCTTACTAATAGGTATCAGTATGTCACCATTAAAGACACAGCATCATCAACACGGCCACTTGATACTGGAGTTCCGCTGGGAAGTGTCCTTGGTCCCCTGCTCTTCCTTATATACATCAATGATCTTCCAAACGTATCCTAACACCTGAACCCCATTCTCTTTGCTGACAACACGACTTATGTCATCTCTCACCCTAATCCTGCCACCCTCAACACCACTGTTAACAAGGAGCTGCTCAAAATATCGACTTGGATGACAGCCAATAAACTTATGCTTAACATTGACAAAACCTACTATATTATGTTTGGTAGCAGAGCAGGAGTTGCGCAAATTAACATTAACCCTTTCAGGGTCTGTCCCGTAGATCTACGGCTTCACGTTGAGTGTCCAAACCGTAGATCTACGCCAAAATTCTAGCGCCGTCAAATTTAGTGCGAAAGCGCTCATAGGCCTACATGTGAGAGAACGGGTCTGTGTGGTGGGTGTGCGCCATAAACAAAAAATCTAGGTGCCCGCATAGCACTGTGGGAACGCCGGCTCAGTTACCCTTGTTCACCATGCCTCGTCGCAAGTCAGCTCTCACTCCCCGGAAAATTGGGACTCTCCTCTTCCTATCTGATAGTTCTGACACTGATGGAAGTGGAAATGAAGACGAATTCTATGGCTTTGATCAGTTAGTGACCGAAAGGAATGACCAGGATATCGATAATAGTGCAGAAAACCCTGACGATCCTCAACCTTCTACCTCTGGTGTGGGCACTCGTGACTCACGGTCGGTTGTACCTCAATGCAAGAGAAAACTAATATTTTCGCGTGGCCAGGCCTCTGACTTCAGTAATGATGATGATAGTGACGTGGATTGTGATTTTATTGCGCTTGACAATCATTCGAGTAGTGATAGTGAGGAATCATATTCACCAGTGAAGCGTCGGTATGTACGCCACTGCATGCGCTTGGGTAGTGTACCCTATGCTGTGCCCAGGGGACAGAGTACATCCTGGAGTACATCCTGGAGTACATCCCATGGCCCTACACCAGGTTTAGATAGTGATAGTGAGGATGATGTGGCTACACTTGGCATGGATAGACCACAGGCATCAGTAGATGGTGGTAGTGGTGATGGTAGTGGCACCGCCATGCGTGACTCACCAGCCCAGGCTGGGACCCACGCTGCTGACTCCTCAGTTCAAGGACAAAGCGGAGCGTCAGCCACCAGCCCACCACAACCACAACCACCTGCACAACCAGCCTATGATGTCCAGTATCCACCAGCAAACCGTATCTGGGATTGGCAGCAAAATCCCAATTTTGTTCCCAAGCCCCACCACTTTGATGACTCTCAAAGTGGAATTCTACCTACTTGTCCCCTTGGAACCACGGCCAATGAACTGGAATTCTTTGAATTATTCTTTGACCAGCCATTGATGGAAACTATTGTCAGGGAAAGTAATAAGTATTTTGAGTACACCATGGCAAATATGATCATATCACCACAGTCAAGACTACACAGGTGGAAAGAGACGACTGTTGCAGAAATGTATTTGCTTTTTGCAACAATAATGCTTATGCCTCATGTCTATAAGCATAATATAAAAGCATACTGGTCCACAGATCGACTAATTTCTACCCCGGTCTTCAGTGAAATCATCCCAGTGAACAGGTTTATCTTACTGTTACGTATGTTGCACTTCTCTGACAAAACCAGGCCTGACAGAAGTGACAGGTTATACAAGATTAGAAATGTTTTCATGTATCTCAAACAAAAGTTCAGCATATACTTTTATCCATTCAAGAATCTTGTAATTGATGAGTCTTTGATTTTGTTCAAAGGTAGACTGTCATTCAAGCAGTATATACCGAGCAAGAGGAAACGCTTTGGTATAAAACTGTTTGTACTCTGTGACTGTGACAGTGGCCTGGTGTTGGATATTGTTGTATACACGGGAAGTAAAACATTGAAAGATACCAAGATGTTATTGGGTATCTCAGGTGACGTAGTGAGAAACACGATGGCACCTTATCTTGGTAAGGGGCATACATTATATACCGATAACTGGTACAAAAGCCCATTACTCAGTGATTTCATGCGAGTGAACAAGACAGATGTGTGTGGCACAGTGCATTCTAATCATAAACATATGCCCAGGCTCAACGCAGGTGCTCGTGGTGATGACGTGCAGGTGTTTACTGCCAATGGCATCATGGCATTACGGTGGCATGACAAACGAGATGTCACGTTGTTGACAACCATTCACCGTAATGAAATGCAAGACAGTGGCAAAGTTGATCGAGTGACTAATGAACGTATTAGAAAACCAGTGACAGTGATTGATTATACACAAAACATACGCTTGGTTGACAAATGTGACATGCAGATTGGTTTTGTTGATTGTGTTCCTAAGAGTTACAAGTGGTACATGAAACTTTTCTTCCATCTCATGGACATTTCAATGCTCAATGCCTATAATATGTACCAAATAAAGACTGGCAACAGACCACCGTATGGTGAATTTTGTTTGTCTGTTGTAAAACAACTCATAATGAAGTACCAGGTAAGAACACCTGCTATACAACAAGGTCCTCGAATTACTCAGGATATACCCAAGCGTTTGAGGAGGGAAGGTGATCATTTCATAATACAGCTTCCTTCAACTCAGAAGAAATTTGCTCAGAAGAGATGCATCGTCTGTGCACAAACAAAACGACGGCAACAAAGACGCAAAGACACTCTGTTTATGTGTGAGGAATGTAAGGTGCCTCTGTGTATGGTGCCTTGTTTCAAGGAGTTCCACAAGCTCCAGCAGTTCTAAAACCATGTCCAGTGATTGTAAATATGTAAATATATGATAGAACATTAGTATTATACAAGATATGTGTGCATGTTTATTGTAATAAACAACAGTGGTAAACAATAATATCGTTAACCGGGGGATGTATAACTTTAGTGCGGTTATTGTGTTCAATAGTGAGTTTCTATATATACATTATATACAGTATTGGTCTCTCAGGCCCCAAATGTTAGTAGGAAAAGAAAAAAATTGGAAAAGAAAAGAAAAAACTACAAAAACCGCTAAATAAAGTAATGCGCGTATGTGGAATTCGTCGATGTTGCCGCCACCACATCATTTTGGACAAACTTCTTGGCACTGTATCTCGGTAAGTACTGATCAGAAATTTTTTTTTTGTCTTATTACCTTCACAAAAATATGCTCTTTAATTCTGTAAGAAAAAATAATTTTTTTTTTTTCTCAAAATTTCTTGGACACTGGAGCACCACTTCAGATTTTGGCCTTGGACCCTGAAGGGGTTAAGATCGACAACACTCTAATTGCCAGACATAATGAGGGCAAATTCCTAGGCCTATACCTCGACAACAACCTGAATTTCAGCACCCATATAAAACACATAACCAAAAAAGTATCCAAAACGGTTGGGATCCTCTCCACTCTTCATAGATCTAAACTTACTCCCTGTTCAGTACATCCACACTTACTACTGTGCAATCTACATCTACAGGACCTTAAATTCCAATATTAACCTTGACCTAAAATGCTTTCTTGATAGTTGTGACAGAACCCACAGGCATAACACCAGACACAAACATCTCTATGACATTTCCAGTGTCCAGCTAAACCTATACAAAAATTCAATGTACATAAAAGCGCCTAAAATCTGGAACACCCTACCTGAAAACTCTAGAACTGCACACATTCATCACTTTTAAAACATCTTATTTCCCTGACACACCCCACCATCAGCTAACTACATGAAAACCGCTTATTCTCTTCCATCATACACACACAAAAAACAACCTAGACCTCCCCTCGATATCTGTGATTCCCCAGAATTCGCACCTACACTCACCCAATTGACTATAAATATAGAAATACGTAATACAACTACATATTACCTAATGAATTTTAACTAGTCATAAGTTTGCCTGTGGTATTCCAATATAGGAGCTTCAATAGAAACTATGTATTGTACCAAAACAAAACCATTCACACTGCTAAATTTACAAACTGTAATGCAGTTACTTAGCCTTAATACCAATATGCTTCAAAATCTGTACCAATATAGAGTTTTGAATTAATCTTGGTCTGCCTGAAATGCCTTGTCATGCTAGGTGTGATAGTGGTCCTCTGTAATTAGTTTTATATAATATGTAAACCACACAATATCCTATAATATGTAAACCCCACATTGTAATCTTTATAGAGAATAAACTTGATTTAATTTGATTTGATGGTACTAATGGAAATGAGCAGAAGTAATTAATACCCACCACATGCAGTTAAGCATAAAAAAAATCCTTTTAAACATTCATAAAGTACTGGAATGACCTACACCATCAACCACTTCAATGCTAAAATGATGGAACATCTTGCAGTAGCTTGGTGGAAGAGCATTTAGCACACAACTGAAAGAACACAGGTTTAATCCCATTTAGGACAAGACATACAGACAAGTCTTTTATTACCTGCTGCTTGTCACCCAGCAGTAAGCAGATACAGTGGACCTTCGGGTATAGTAATTAATCCGTTCCAGAGAGTGTGACTAAAGTTGAATTTGGTGATTTCCGAATTCATTTTCCCCATAAGAAATAATGTACAGTGGACCCTTGGTTATCGGCCGTTCCGCCTATCGGCCAACTCGGTTATTGGCCGTTTTTCTGGCTTCCAGTTATTGGCTGTTATTTTGCTTATTGGCCGTATGGGACACGTCAGCTTGCCTGCCTGCCAGCCACTCACGCATTCATGAGTCAGTCTGGCTGTGTCTCTGGGTGAGTGAGGACACTTCTGCTCATTCATCCAATCAAGGAAGCTAATGTTGTGAAAGGGAGTTTAGCAGAGAGTGTAGCAGGGAGGCAGGACCCCAATGGAAATAAGTCACTGTCTGGCTTTTTTGGGTTATCCCAGGTTCTTTACACATATGCTGTGGAAGGGAGGCAGGAAGTGTGGAAGGGAGGCAGGGAGTGTAGCAGGCAGGCAGGGAGTGTAGCAGAGAAACAGGGAGTGTGGAAGGGAAGCAGGGAGTGTGGAAGGGAAGCAGGGAGTGTGGAAGGGAGGCAGGGAGTGTGGAAGGGAGGCAGGGAGTGTGGAAGGGAGTCAGGGAGTGTGGAAGGGAGGCAGGGAGTGTGGTAGGGAGGCAGGGAGTGTAGCATGGAGAGAGGGAGTGTAGCAGGGAGGCAGGGAGTGTAGTAGTGAGGCAGGGAGTGTAGTAGTGAGGCAGGGTGTAGCAGGGAGTGTAGGAGGAAGGCAGGGAGTATAGCAGGCAGGGAGGGAAGTAACCCCAGAGAGGGCTTTGATACCTGAAGCCCTTAGGGAGGGGGTTTCCTTTTCCAAACAATAATCAGTCCTCCCTCTCTCCTCCTCTGTCTTCCATAAGCCAACAAGAGTCTTCAATAAAGGTATGTAATATAGTGATTTAAATGTTCATTTATTTTTATTCAGTTCTCATTGTTTTATGTAAAACTTTAATTAATCTTTAAAAAATGTATTTTTTGTTAATATTTTTGGGTGTCTGGAATGGATTAATTGTATTTACATTAATTCTTATGGGAAATATTATTTTGGTTTTAGGCAGACCTTCTGGAACGGATTATGGCTGATCATCTCCCAAAACATACTCAACCCCTGCCAATTTGGATTCAGGCCTAATAAAAATACTAATGATGCTATTATACACATGCTAGAACATATATACACTGCAATAGAGAAAAAAGAAGTCCCACTGGGGATCTTCATTGGCTTCCGTAAAGCTTTTGATACAGTTGACCATGATTTGCTCCACATAAAATTGTCACACTATGGTATAAGAGGGCGCTCCCTCAACTACCTCAAATCATACCTCAGCAACAGAAGCCAATATGTGTATGCAAATGGGGCAAATTCTTCCACACAACCAATTACAGTTGGTGTCCCACAGGGAAGTGTCCTTGGCTCTCTTCTCTTTCTCCTATACATAAATGACCTACCAACTGCTTCGCAATTACTCAAACCCACACTATTTGCAGATGACACTACATACGTCTTCTCTCACCCGAGCCCAGTTACGCTAGTCAATACTGTAAATACCAAATTACAGAAAATATCTACCTGGATGAAGACTAACAAACTTACACTAAACATTGACAAAACCTACTTCATTCAGTTTGGTAACAGAGCTACAGATGTCCCTCTTAACATAATGATAAACGGATCACCTATCACATACCTAACAGAGGGAAAATTCTTAGGAATCCACCTTCATTATAGACTCAAATTTCATACACATATACAACAAATTTCTAAGAAAATTTCCAAGACCGTAGGCATACTATCAAAGATACGGTACTATGTTCCACAGTCAGCCCTCCTGGCTCTATATCACTCTCTTATTTACCCCTATCTCACCTATGGAATTTGTGCATGGGGCTCAACAACAATTAACCATCTCAGACCACTAATTACCCAACAAAAGGCTGCAGTCAGAATGATAACAAATTCCCACTACAGGCAGCACACTCCACCAATATTCAATACACTAAACCTACTCACCATACAAAACATCCATACTTATTACTGCACCTATTACATATATAGAACACTTAACTCTGATATTAACCCTCCCCTCAAACATCTCCTTGCCAACCTCAACAGAACACATAACCATAACACAAGGCACAGATCACTCTTTGATATTCCTCAAGTCCATCTCACGCTATGCAGAAACTCAATGCACATAAAAGGCCCTAAAATCTGGAATTCATTACCTGTAAATATAAAAGAAACACTACCTGTTTATAAATTCAAGTCTCTTCTGAAAGATCACTTACTCACCCAAAACCAAATAAATACTGAATAACTGAACCTTATAAATTGTATATCTTAAATGTTTCTCACAATTATATCACATAAATGTTAAACCTAAGACCCAATCAAACTTTGTTATTTTTTTAAATACACTACCTAACAGAATAGAATACTCCATTTGACTGAATGTACAGCAATGCATGCAACCATATGACCTGTCTTTGTAATACTCATTTGTGCTTTATTGTTATCTGTTTACAATAATGTTTTATCACTGATTACATCATTGCTTAGTTAATCTTAAGCCAGCCCGTAATGCTATGCATACAAGTGGCTTTGGCATGCTGCTCTTACCTGTATTTTTTTGTACCTCTGTATGTATGTTCAAATTATTAAATAAATAAATAAATAAATAACCAAGGGTCCACCGTAAATGCAATTAATCCATTCCAGACACCCAAAAGTATTAAAAAAAATTTTTTTTACATGAAATATACATTTACCTACACAGAAAACAATGAGATATGAAGAATAAAACAATAACAACATGACACTTACCTTAATTGAAGACTCTTAGTGTACTGAAGACGGGAGGAGGGGAGAGGATGGAGAAATTACTGTTTGGAAGGGGAATCCCCTTCCATAAAGACTTCAGGTACCAAGTCCTTTTCTGGGGTTACTTCCCTTCTTTGTTTTTTAATGCCACTAGGACATCTTCAACACACCCAGAGAAGACACTGCCGAGAAGAGATACATAGTCCTTCCCACCAACTCCATTGCCAAACATGTTTCCAACATCTTTGCCAAAACATCATTCCAAGTATCTACCTCCACAACCACGACCATCAAGGACATCACCAGTAGTAGACAGGACAAGCCTCCATCCTCTGCAGGGGTATACATAATCCCTTGTAATGACTGCAACAAGTTATACATGGGCGAAACATCAAGGGACCTCCAAACACGTATTTCAGAACACCAATACGCAAGCAGGTCTGACGACACAAGGAATGCCTGCGTACAACACCGTAATTCACACAACCACTTGATAAACTACAGAAACTCAAGACTTATCGCCACAGAAGACAACACTCAATACCGAAGAATCCTGGAATCATCACTTATTTCTATATCCGACAACTTCAACCAGAATAGTGGCTTCTATAACATAGCTGAACCACTTGCCAAGAAACTTCTTCATCGCTATCCCACATAAGAACACTGTAGAAGGTCTGCTCACAAACTTATCCAATCTCCTTTCCAAGCTACCCAAGTTTTTAAACTCTATAACCCCACTCGGTACATCATCAGATGCAGCATTCTTCACCTGACCTCAGCATTCTGAACCGGACTATAAATACTCGCGTTCCTTCCACCCCAGGTAGTTCTGTTTGTGACTTGAAAAAGCCCACTGTGTGGGCGAAACGTAGTCAATAAAGGATCACATTATACTGCATTTGTGTTTATATTTCCATTGTGTCGGTATTTTATACCATTTATTTCCACTAGGACCAGCTTGAGTCACTGGACCCCTGTAGCTCAAAAAAGTGTTCCAGAGAGATCTGTTTCTGGCATGTGTTAGGAATTGTGACGGCAGCAGGGGAGTGTGTTGGGAGACAGGACAAGATAGTCCTTCAATATGACACTAACATCAACTCTATGGCTTATTTAGATAGCACAATTCATCCAATATGACATAATAAACAATATTAATAACATAGAAACATGACATATACTCTAGAATGAATAAAATGTCGTATGTCTCTCTCCCAAACCATCGAGTGTTGTTGTGTTGTTTGTTGTTGGGTGTATAAGGGCCACTGAAAGAAAAGAACATAAGAATGGAGGAACACTGCAGAAGGCCTACTGGCCCATGTGAGGCAGGTCCTTATCAAAACGACCTCTACCTAAAGCTACCCAAGAAATAACTCCCTTACCCAATGACACCAATCAAACCCAGCCCCTCCCACTCATATATTTGTCCAATCTCTTCTTAAAGCTACCCAAGGTCCTAGCCTCTATCTCCCTACTGGAAAGATTGTTCCACGCATCTACAACTCTGTTAGAAAACCAGTACTTACCTATGTTCTTTCTAAATCTAAATTTATCCAACTTAAATCGACACCCTCAGTACTTTATTAATATCTCCTTTGTTTATGCCCGTCATCCACTTATACACTTCAATGATATCTCCCTTGATATCACCAATGATATCAATGATATCACTAATGATATCCCAATGATATCACCACCCTATGAGTGGTGACGTGTACTTAGCTCAGTGGTGACGTGTACTTAGCTTGAGTGGTGACGTGTACTTAGCTCAGTGGTGACGTGTACTTAGCTCTGTGAAGACCTGTTTGTGTGCTCTCTGAGAATCTGAACCAGGATGCCCTCTCTTGAGCAACTTTACCAGCAGCTGAGAGAAGAGCTCAGAATTGCTAAGTTGGAGATACGGCGATTAACGGAGGAGAACAAGAGGATTCGTAGTAATCCTCCTGTTGCGAGTCCCCAGGTTAAGAGGGAAGCTTGGTCAGTGGCCGGGCAACATGGAACCAAGCTGAAGATCAAGAAAACGGTTGGAGAGGCAGAAACAACGAGAAACCAGAAGACTACCGTGGAAACTTCCAACCCATTCTCGGTGCTACCTGACGAATGTGAGTGTTCTACTGGGAATGCCACAACGAACACCAAAGAAGCATTGGCAGACGTGAGTGAGACATCCCTAGAAACCCCAACGAAGACCATCGAGAACGTCTTGACGAATTCTACAAGTGGTGTAATGCTACCTGTCGAATGTGAGTCGACTACTCGGAGCATCACGACGGACGACGCCAACGAAGGTAAAAACATTGTTGTTGTTGGGGATAGCCAGATTAGGTACATGGATAGGGCATTCTGCTTGAAGGATAGAAGTAGGAGGCAGAGAGTGTGTTTTCCTGGGGCTGGGATGAAGAATATTGTTAGCCGTCTGGATGACATCATGAGAGGTAATGGGAGCAATCCTATTATCTGTCTCAGTGCTGGAGGCAACGATGTTGGCAGACGTAGGAGTGAGGACCTGATTAGCAGGCATAGGTCAGCAATAGAGATAATTAGGAGGAAGGGTGGGAAACCTGTCATATGTGGCATTTTGCCAAGGAGAGGAGTTGGAAATGAATGGTTGTCCAGAGCAATTGGTGTCAATTGCTGGCTGGACAAATACTGTAAGGAAAATGCGGTAACATTCATTGACAACTGGGACCTCTTCTATGGCAGAAATGACATGTATGCCAGGGATGGGGTTCACTTATCTAGGTGTGGGGTGGGAGCACTGGCCAACGCAGTGGAGGGAGCTGTTAGGTCTTTAAACTAGGAATAGTTAGTGGTATGGGTTTTGGCGGGAAAACTGTGAAGTCGCAGGGTAGTAACATGAGTACTAGGAGAACTAGTAATAGGCAAAATGAGGCACTAATTGACAAGGACAGTAATAGGTTTAGTAGAATAACAGAAAGGAGTAGGAAGGGTAAAGAGAGAGGAGGGTCATTAAATATTTATTACACAAATAGTCGCAGTGCTAGGAATAAGATGGACGAGTTGAGACTAGCTGCTAGTGCAGGTAACATAGATATATTTGCCATTACTGAGACGTGGTTTAATTCAAAAAGTCGGGACATGCCTGCAGAATGTCACATTCAGGGTTTTAAATTGTTCCAAGTAGATAGAAGTATCGGGAAGGGGGGTGGGGTGGCATTCTATGTCCGAGATCGCTTGAACTGTTGCATAAAAACGGGTATTAAGTCTGAAGTAACACATACAGAGTCTGTTTGGATAGAATTTTCGGAGGGGCATAAAAAATTGATTTTGGGTGTGATATACCGTCCCCCAAATTTAGATAGGGACCAGGGGAGACTACTATGGGAGGAAATTGTTAGGGCCACAAGGCACGATAATGTAGTAATTCTAGGAGACTTTAACTTTAGTCATATTGATTGGAATTTCTTGACTGGGAATTTAGAATCATACGATTTCTTAGAAGTAGTTCAGGATTGTTTTTTGAAGCAGTTTGTGACAGAACCTACAAGGGGTAATAACCTGCTTGACTTAGTTCTGGCAAACAATGAATCCCTTGTTAATAATTTAGAAGTTTCAGAGGAACTGGGTGCTAGCGACCACAAATCAATTACATTTAGAATTGAATGGAAGTATGATAGTAGGGATAACTCAGTAACAGTCCCAGATTTTCGCTTAGCAGATTACGATGGGCTTAGAGAACACTTATCATCTGTTGACTGGGGTAACGAAGAGAGCTATCAATATGACAGTTTTCTGAACACAATACACGCTGCTCAAAGAACGTTTATCCCTTATAAGGAAATTAGATCAAATAGAAATGACCCAAAATGGATGAATAATAGGCTGAAATATCTACTAGGGCATAAGAAAGGAATTTATAGGCATATCAAAAGAGGCGAGGGTCATCTTATGAATCAGTATATTGACATTAAGAGGGACATTAAAAAGGGGATAAGAAAAGCTAAAAGGGACTATGAAATTAAAGTTGCTAGGGATTCTAAAACTAACCCAAAAAGTTTTTTCCAGGTCTATAGAACAAAAGTCAGAGATAAGATAGGTCCCCTTAAAAATAACTATGGGCATCTTACTGACAAAGAGAATGAAATGTGCTCGATTTTAAATAATTATTTTCTCTCGGTTTTTACACAGGAAGACACTAATAATATTCCGGTAATTAATTTTTATAGTGGATCAGAAGAAGATAAATTATGTAACATCACAGTCACTAGTGAAATGGTTGTGAAGCAGATAGACCGACTGAAGCAAAATAAGTCACCGGGTCCTGATGAGGTTTTTTCAAGGGTTCTTAAGGAATGCAAAATGGAAGTCTGTGAACCATTAACCCTTTCAGGGTCCGTCCCGTAGATCTACGGCTGGTCGGTGAGTGTCCAAACCGTAGATCTACGCCAAAATTCTAGCGCCGTCAAATTTAGCGCGAAAGCGCTCATAGGCCTACATATGAGAGAATGGGTCTGCGCGGTGGGTGTGCGCCATAAACAAAAAATCTAGGCGCCTGCATAGCATTGTGGGAACGCCGGCTCAGTCACCCTTGTTCACCATGTCTCGTCGCAAGTCAGCTCTGACTCCCCGGAAAATTGGGACTCTCCTCTTCCTGTCTGATAGTTCTGACACTGATGGAAGTGGAAATGAAGACGAATTCTACGGCTTTGATGAGTTAGTGACCGAAAATAATGACCAGGATATCGATAATAGTGCAGAAAACCCCGACGATCCTCGACCTTCTACCTCTGGTGTGGGCACTCGTGACTCACGGTCGGTTGTTCCTAAACGTAAGAGAAAACTAATATTTTCCCGTGGCCTGGCCTCTGACTTCAGTAATGACGATGATTCTGACGTGGATTGTGATTTTATTGCGCTCGACGATCATTCGAGTAGTGATAGTGAGGAAACATATTCACCAGTGAAGCGTCGGTATGTGCGCCGCCGCATGCGCTCGGGTAGTGTACCCTATGCTATGCCCAGGGGACGGAGTACATCCCGTAGTACATCCCGGAGTACATCCCGTGGCCCTACACCCGTTTTAGGTAGTGATAGTGAGGATGATGTGGCTACACTTGGCATGGATGGGCCACAGACATCAGTGGATGGTGTTAGTGGGGCTGGTGGTGGTAGTGGCACCGCCATGCGTGACTCGCTGTGCCACGCGGGAACCCACGCTGCTGACTCGTCAGTTCAAGGACAAAGCGGAGCGTCACCCACCAGCCCGCCACAACCACCCGTACAACCAGCCTATGATGTCCAGTATCCACCAGCAAACCGTATCTGGGATTGGCAGCAAAATCCCAATTTTGTTCCCAGCCCTCACCACTTTGATGACTCGCAAAGTGGAATTCTACCTACCTGTCCCCTTGGAACCACGGCCAATGAACTGGAATTCTTTGAATTATTCTTTGACCAGCCATTGATGGAAACTATTGTCAGGGAAAGTAATAAGTATTTTCAGTACACCATGGCAAATACGATCTTATCACCACAGTCAAGACTACACAGGTGGAAAGAGATGACTGTTGCAGAAATGTATTTGCTTTTTGCAACAATAATGCTTATGCCTCACGTCTATAAGCATAATATAAAAGCATACTGGTCCACACATCGGCTAATTTGTACCCCATCCTTCAGTGAAATAATACCAGTGAACAGGTTTATCTTACTCTTACGTATGTTGCACTTCTCTGACAAAACCAGGCCTGACAGAAGTGACAGGTTATACAAGATTAGAAATGTTTTCATGTATCTCAAACAAAAGTTCAGGATATACTTTTATCCATTCAAGAATCTTGTAATTGACGAGTCTTTGATTTTGTTCAAAGGTAGACTGTCATTCAAGCAGTATATACCGAGCAAGAGGAACCGCTTTGGTATAAAATTGTTTGTACTCTGTGATTGTGACAGTGGCCTGGTGTTGGATATTGTTGTATACACGGGTAGTAAAACATTGAAAGATACCAAGATGTTATTGGGTATATCAGGTGACGTAGTGAGAAACATGATGGCACCTTATCTTGGTAAGGGCCATACATTATATACCGATAACTGGTACACAAGCCCATTACTCAGTGATTTCATGCGAGTGAACAAGACAGATGTGTGTGGCACAGTGCGTTCTAATCGTAAACATATGCCCAGGCTCAACGCAGGTGTTCGTGGTGATGACGTGCAGGTGTTTACTGCCAATGACATCATGGCATTACGGTGGCATGACAAACGAGATGTCACATTGTTGACAACCATTCACCGTAATGAAATGCAAGACAGTGGCAAAGTTGATCGAGTGACTAATGAACGTATTCGAAAACCAGTGACAGTGATTGATTATACACAAAACATGCGCTTGGTTGACAAGTGTGACATGCAGATTGGTTTTGTTGACTGTGTTCGTAAGAGTTACAAGTGGTACATGAAACTTTTCTTCCATCTCATGGACATTTCAATGCTGAATGCATATAATATGTACCAAATAAAGACTGGTAACAGACCACCGTATGGTGAATTTTGTTTGTCTGTTGTCAGACAACTCATAATGAAGTACCAGGTAACAACACCTGCAATACAACATGGTCCTCGAATTCATCACAATATACCCAAGCGTTTGAGAAGAGAAGGTGATCATTTCATAATACAGCTTCCTTCAACTCAAAAGAAATTTGCTCAGAAGAGATGCATTGTCTGTGCACAAACAAAACGACGGCAACAAAGACGCAAAGACACTCGGTTTATGTGTGAGGAATGTAAGGTGCCTCTGTGCATGGTGCCTTGTTTCAAGGAGTTCCACAAGCTCCAGCAGTTCTAAAACCATGTCCAGTGATTGTAAATATGTAAATATATGATAGAACATTAGTATTATACAATATTTGTGCATGTTTATTGTAATAAACAACAGTGGTAAACAATAATATGATAATAACTTTAGTGCGGTTATTGTGTTCAATACAGTGAGTTTATATATATAAATTATATACAGTATTGGTCTCTCAGGCCCCAAATGTTAGTAGGAATAGAAAAAAATTGGAAAAGAAAAGAAAAAACAACTAAAACAACAAAATAATATAATACGCGTATGTGGAATTCGTCGATGTTGCCGCCACCACATCATTTTCTACAAACTTCTTGGCACTGTATCTCGGTAAGTACTGATCGATTCTAATTTTTTTTGTTTTATTACCTTCACAAAAATATGCTCTTTAATTCTGTAAGAAAAAATAATTTTTTTTTTTTTCAAAATTTCTTGGACACTGGTGCGTGACTTCAGATTTTGGCCTTGGACCCTGAAAGGGTTAACTAATATTTTTAATTTATCTCTTCAAACAGGTGTAGTGTCTGATATGTGGAAGATGGCTAATGTAATTCCTATTTTCAAAACAGGGGACAAGTCATTACCGTCAAATTACCGCCCAATAAGCCTGACCTCAATTGTAGGCAAATTACTCGAGTCAATTATAGCTGAGATTATAAGAAGCCATCTCGATAAGCATAGCTTGATTAAGGATACTCAGCATGGATTCACAAGAGGCCGGTCTTGACTAACTAATTTATTAACTTTCTTCAGTAAAGCTTTTGAGGCTGTTGACCACGATAAAGAATTTGATATTGTTTACTTAGATTTTAGTAAGGCATTTGATAGAGTTCCGCACCAAAGACTGTTGAAGAAAGTAGCAGCTCATGGCATTGGGGGAAGGGTGCTCTCGTGGATCGAATCATGGCTCACAGACAGGAAGCAGAGAGTGTCCATAAATGGGGTTAAATCAGAGTGGGGATCAGTAACAAGTGGCGTTCCACAGGGATCAGTCTTGGGCCCGTTGTTGTTTATAATATATATCAATGATCTTGATGAAGGAATTACTAGTGATATGAGCAAATTCGCCGATGACACGAAGATAGGTAGGATAATTGATTCAAACGTAGATGTTAGGGAACTTCAGGAGGATTTAGACAAACTCTACTCTTGGTCAGAAAAGTGGCAGATGCAGTTCAATGTAGATAAATGCAAGGTTCTGAAGCTCGGGAGTGTCCATAACCCTAGCACTTATAAGTTAAATAATGTAGAACTTAGCCATACAGATTGCGAAAAGGACTTGGGGGTTATGGTAAGCAGCAACCTTAAACCAAGACAGCAATGCCTAAGTGTACGAAATAAGGCAAATAGATTACTGGGATTTATATCAAGAAGTGTAAGCAACAGAAGTCCAGAGGTCATACTGCAGCTTTATACATCATTAGTAAGGCCTCACCTAGATTATGCAGCTCAATTCTGGTCTCCATATTACAGAATGGACATAAATTCGTTAGAAAACATTCAGCGTAGGATGACTAAATTAATACATAGCATTAGAAATCTTCCTTATGAAGAAAGATTGAAGACTCTTAAGTTACATTCACTTGTTAGACGAAGAATGAGGGGAGACCTGATCGAAGTGTATAAGTGGAAGATAGGTATTAATAAAGGGGATATTAACAAGGTTTTGAGGATATCTCTCCAAGAGAGAACCCGCAGTAATGGATTTAAATTGGATAAGTTTAGATTTAGAAAGGACATAGGAAAGTATTGGTTTGGAAATAGGGTAGTTGATGAGTGGAACAGTCTACCTAGTTGGGTTATTGAGGCTAGGACTTTGGGTAGTTTCAAATTTAGGTTGGATAAGTACATGAGTGGGAGGGGTTGGATTTGAGAGGGACTTGCACATCGGAGCTTGTTTCTTGGGTGGCGTTGAAAATTGGGTTGGTCAAATGTTTGTTAGTGGGATGAATTGTAAAGGACCTGCCTAGTATGGGCCAACAGGCCTGCTGCAGTGTTCCTCCTTTCTTATGTTCTTATGTTCATTCTACGCCTCTCCAGAGAGTGGAGATTTAAGGCTTTAAGTCTATCTTCATACGGGAGATTCCTTACATAGTAAATCATTTTAGTCATTCTTCTCTGTATGTTCTCTAATGAGTCTATATCCATCCTGTAGTAAGGGGGCCAAAACTGAGCAGCTGTATAGAGCTGTAAAATAACCTTTGGACTTCTGTTACTTATACTTTTTGAGATAAATCCAAGTAATCTGTTAGCCTTGTTGCACACACTAAGGCACTGCTGTCTTGGCTTTAGATTTCTGCTTAGCATGACTCCCAAGTCTTTTTCACATTCTGTATGATCAAGCTCTACTTCACCTAGATTATAGCTACGAGGGTTATTTTCATTACAAGTATTTTCATCACAAGTACTATCACCAATCATTGCAACACTCTTTAACAAATCCATTGAATCCTCCACCTTCCCTACAGTTCTCAAAATAGCAAGGGTCACCCCGATCCATAAAGGAGGAGACCAAACAGAGTTGAATAACTATAGGCCAATATCCAATTTACACCCTCTCTCAAAAATCTTCGAAAAATTAATTCATAAACGAATCTACTCCTACCTCATCTCCCAAAACATTCTCAACCCCTGCCAATTTGGATTCAGGCCTAATAAAAATACTAATGATGCTATTATACACATGCTAGAACATATATACACTGCAATAGAGAAAAAAGAAGTCCCACTGGGGATCTTCATTGACTTACGTAAAGCTTTTGATACAGTTGACCATGACTTGCTCCACGTAAAATTGTCACACTATGGTATTAGAGGGCACTCCCTCAACTACCTCAAGTCTTACCTCAGCAACAGAAGCCAATATGTGTACGCAAATGGGGCAAGCTCTTCCGCACAACCAATTACAGTTGGTGTCCCACAGGGAAGTGTCCTTGGCCCTCTTCTCTTTCTCCTATACATAAATGACCTACCAAATGCTTCGCAATTACTCAAACCCACACTTTTTGCAGATGACACTACATACGTCTTCTCTCACCCGAGCCCAGTCACGCTAGCCAATACTGTAAACACTGAATTACAGAAAATATCTACCTGGATGAGGACTAACAAACTTACACTAAACATTGACAAAACCTACTTCATTCAGTTTGGTAACAGAGCTACAGATGTACCTTTTAACATAACAATAAACGGATCACCTATCACAAAGCTAACAGAGGGAAAATTCCTAGGAATCCACCTCGATAATAGACTCAAATTTCATACACATATACAACAAATTTCTAAGAAAATCTCCAAGACTGTAGGCATACTATCGAAGATACGGTACTATGTTCCACAGTCAGCCCTCCTGGCCCTTTATCACTCTCTTATTTACCCCTATCTCACCTATGGAATTTGTGCATGGGGCTCAACAACAATTAACCATCTCAGACCACTAATTACCCAACAAAAGGCTGCAGTTAGAATGATAACAAATTCTCACTACAGGCAACACACTCCACCAATATTCAAAACACTCAACCTACTCACCATACAAAACATCCATACTTATTATTGCACCTATTACATACATAGAACACTTAACTCTGATATTAACCCTCCCCTCAAACATCTCCTTGCCAACCTCAACAGAACACATGACCATAACACATGGCACAGATCACTCTTTGATGTTCCTCGTGTCCATCTCACGCTATGCAAAAACTCAATGCACATAAAAGGCCCTAAAATCTGGAATTCATTACCTGTAAATATAAAAGAAACACTACCTGTTTATAAATTCAAGTCTCTTCTCAAAGATCACTTACTCACTCAAAACCAAATAAATACTGAATAACTGAACCTTATAAATTGTATATCCTATATGTTACTCACAATTATATCACACAAATGTTAAACCTAGGACCCAATCTAACTTTATTATTTTTTTAAATACACTACCTAACAGAATACTCCATTCGACTGAATGTACAGCAATGCATGCAACCATATGACCTGTCTTTGTAATACTCATTTGTGCTTTATAGTTATCTGTTTACAATAATGTTTTATCACTGATTTCATCATTGCTTAGTTAATCTTAAGTTAATTTTAAGCCAGCCCATAATGCTATGCATATAAGTGGCTTTGGCATGCTGCTCTTACCTGTATTTTTTGTACCTCTGTTTGTATGCTTAAATTACTAAATAAATAAATAAATAAATAAATAAATAAATTACCAAGGACTAGAACCTTACACTTATCCACACTGAACTTCATCTGCCATTTTTTAGACCAAGACATTAATTTGTCAAAATCCTCCTGGAGTTCATTGCTATCATCCTCAGAATGAATTATACGGCCTATCTTTGTATCATCAGCAAACTTACTCATGTCACTCCTAAGCCTTACATAGTGGTGGTGATGGCAGTAGCTGAGGTGGCAGTGTTAGTCAGTAGCCCTATATACCTCCAACAACATTGGAGGAGTCAGTTTCGTGCTGTCCTTTTTCTATTGATTAATCGCTTAACTTACTTATTACACTGTTAATGCTACACTTTATTGCTGGCTGGCACTATAGCCTTTATCGACTCCTGCTGCTTTAGTATCATACACATCGCAGAATCACTGAAGAAGGCATATTCTCCCCTCTCTCTCTGCCCTTTACCAAAGGGCTGGCTTGCACTAGGAACTTTTTTTGGGCCCATGGTGGTTTATTTAGCAGTTGCAAGCACTTAAAAGAATGGAATATGAAATGTATTGTATGAACATGTGGGATAGTGCTCACTGGCTGATCAACAATGGCACACTGAGTGCCGGGCCACTGTTGCCGTGCAGATGCATTCGGGACGAATGACTATTACCGAGCTCAATGACGGTCACCGAGCCAATATTTTCACGAAAAAATGAAACGATTTCCAAATACGTATTACGAAATACGATGACTACGATATCTGGGGCTCCACTGTACTTAGGAGTTAAGAGACAGCTGTGGCTCACATCGTAGGGGACGACCTAAGAACCCCAACAGAAAAAAGACAATCTGCTCAGGTTTCTTGCAGTATTCTGGGTTATTAATCTGAATAAAATAGTCTTCCACTGTAGGAAATGAAAAGAAGATTTGCAGTATTCTGTGGTACATTTGTTTTGGGATTTGCAAAGAAACTATCTTTGAATAAATTACTAGCAGACTGTGAACTTGATAATACATTAGCTATTAAAAATATCCTAGATTACATAATCATGTTACTTTTGAGCATTTAGTTGTATATGAAACCAGAATTAAAAGTAAAATGAATATAAATTACAGTACAGTGGTCCCTCAATAATCGTCTGGCCTGAAAGTCGTCCATTTCGGAAATAGTCCTGTTATTTCGTCTAAACATTGGCTCGCAAATGGTCCGTTAACTCGCAAATAGTTCTTCGTCCGGGACGCGTACTCACACTCTGAGCCGCCTGGGCCTTCCCTTCCCAGCCAGTGTGCCATTGTTTACCAGTGAGCAACGGTCCCCGCCCTTGCTCCAATGAAATATTTCATGATATTCCATTGATTTTAGTGCTTGCAAGTGCTAAATAAGCTACCATGGCTCCAAAGAAAGCTCTTAGTGCCAAGCCTTTGGTAAAGAAGGTGAGAAATATGATTGAATTTAAGAAAAACATCATTGAACAATATGATAGTGGCGTATGTGTGGGCGAACTGGCCAGGATGTATAACAAATCCCGTACAACCATATCTTCCATCGTAGCCAAGAAAAAGGAAATCAAGGACGCTGTTGTTGCAAAGGGGGGTAAATATGCTGACAAAAATGATATCACCAGTACTCGAAGATGTTGAGAAGTTATTATTGGTGTGGATAAACGAGAAACAATTAGCAGGAGATAGTCTTATGACGTCGCTTATTTGTCAAAAGGCTAGGCAGTTGCATGACGATTTGGTAAAGAAATTGCCTGTAACTAGTAGTGATGCGAGTGAATTTAAGGCCAGCAAAGGCTGGTTTGAAAGATTTAAGAAGCGTACTGGCATACACAGTGTGGTAAGGCATGGTGAGGCTGCCAGTTCTGACAACAAGGCGGCTGAAAAATATGTGCAGGAATTCAAGGAGTACATAGAGACTAAAGGACTGAAACCTGAACAAGTGTTCAATTGTGATGAAACAGGCCTCTTTTGGAAGAAAATGCCAAAGAAGACCTACATTACTCAGGAAGAAAAGGCACTGCCAGGACACAAGTGTATGAAAGACAGGCTGACGCTAATGTTCTGTGCTAATGCTAGTGGGGATTTCAAAGTGAAACCGTTACTAGTGTACCATTCTGAAAATCCCAGAGTGTTCAAGAAAAACAATATTATGAAGAGTAAATTGTGTGTGTTTTGGAGATCTAATAGTAAGGCATGGGTCACAAGGGACATTTTTGTCGAGTGGTTCAATGAAGAGTTTGGCCCTAGTGTGAAGAATTACCTCCTGGAAAAGAAATTGGATCTCAAGTGCCTCCTAGTAATGGACAATGCACCTGCTCATCCTCCAAACTTGGATGACCTAATTCTGAAGGAGTCTGGGTTCATCACAGTAAAGTTCTTGCCCCGAATACCACTCCTCTCCTCCAGCCCATGGACCAGCAAGTCATTTCAAACTTTAAAAAACTCTACACCAAAGCAATGTTTGAAAGGTGCTTTAATGTGACCTCAGACACTCACTTGACCCTAAGAGATTTCTGGAAAGAACACTTCAGTATTCTCCATTGCGTAAGCCTTATAGGTAAGGCTTGGGAGGGAGTGACTACCAAGACTTAGAACTCTGCTTGGAGAAAATTGTGGCCAGATTGTGTCCACAAGAGGGATTTTGAAGGGTTTGAGGCAGCCCATGATGAGCCTATGTCAGTTGTGAACTCTATTGTCGCACTGGGGAGTTTCATGGGGTTGGATGTGAGTTTGGAGGATGTGGAAGAGTTGGTGGAGGACCACAACGAAGAGCTAACTACTGAGGAGCTGCAAGAGCTTCAGCAGGAAGAGCAACAGATCGCAGCTCAGAATCTTGCTGCAGAGGAGGAGGAAGAGAGATGGAAGAAGGTGCCTTCTTCAGGAATTAAGGAGATTTTTGAAATGTGGGGTAGGATGGAAAGATTTATGGAGAAACATCACCCAGAGAAGGATGTTGCAAGCCATATCGGCAACTTGCACAGTGACAGAGTCTTGGCCCATTTTAGGGAAGTTTTAAAGAGACGCCAGAAACAGAGCTCTCTGGACAGCTTTTTGCGAGACAGGACTCCAGTGACTCTCAAGGTGGTCCTAGTAGCATTAAGAAAAGAGAAGAGAAGTAACCCCAGAAAAGCAATTGATACCCGAGGTGTTGATGGAAGGGGATTCCCCTTCCAAACAGTAAATAATCCAATCTGTCTCCTTCTCCAGTCTTCCATACACAAAGAAGAATCGCCAATAAAGGTAAGTGTTATTCTGTTAATGTTTAATTCATCATGTGCCACTGTATTGTTTATGTACTACATCTATATTTCATGTAAAAAAAATTTTTGTTTTAATACTTCTGGGTTTCAGGAATGGATTAATTGCATTTACATTATTTCTTATGGGGAAAATTGATTCAAAAATCGTCTATTTCGATAATAGTCCCACTTCAAGGAACGGATTATGGACGATTATTGAGGGACCACTGTACTTGTGTGTTGTATAATGTTGAGAATGCTATACAGATGCACATCCCTTTATCCGAAACCCCTGGGGCCTGTACTGTTTCGAATTTCAAACTTTTTCAAATTTCAGAATGATTCTTAACGCTGCCACATGGCAGCGTGACCCAGCATGGAGATGAGTGACACTCTACACTCCACGAAAGAACTTCAGTTTTTGGAACTTTCGAATTTCAGAATTTCGGATAAAGGGATGTGGACCTGTACCAATGTCTGGATAAGACACAATCTGAGCACATCAATGGATTTGAACCCTATGCTAAGTCAACACAGGATATTCCTATAATCACAATGATTATACAATTTGTAATTTTTCAATAAATTCAAATTTCTTTTACATATCAGGTATTATAAGTATCACAATCAAGGGGAAACACTAACACCATAAGGGTCAAACAGCACCTGGTAATAAAGTCTGAACAAATTATAACATCAATTACAGGCTTATTTTCATTTAGTATATGCCCTGTCTATAAACCATCACATTTAATGTATGTATATAACAACTATATGTACTATAAATAACACAAAAGATAATGTAGAAGCTTATGAAACAGGAACTATAAAGCCTAAAATAAATTCAATATAAAAGTTCATGATTTCACTATGCAATCATTTACTAGTAATCAATTAATGGAAGATGCTGATTAATAGCACTCCAAAATAAATAAGGTCTATAGTGTATGACTACAATCTGATGGATTTACATTTTATAATACATGCAATCTACATGACAAAACAAGTATTTCTTGTGCCAACTGTTATTTTGGGAGACATTTGTGAAAAAGGTACGTTTATTTCCATTATGCGGCACACATGAGGCAATCAACTCATAGTAGTTACCTGTGTTGCATGCCTGGCAGAACATTAAGATGCATATCTACAAATGGTGGTATAAGGATAAGCTACATTAGGGTTATGTAGGATACACTTGGTTAGGTTGCATTTTTTTTTTTTTTTTACCATTTGCACAACAAAATAATATCTCAAACGTAAAACTAACTTAATACCAATATGAGGCACTGCACGGCAGAAAAGAATAAGGACCATCATGGCCAATCAATTCTGATTTGTGGTTATGTAGAAATTGTCTTTTGCATCTGTAAATTAGGTTCAGAGCCCCATAGAAGATATGGAAACTTGAGCTTCATAACTCCCATCTCCCCATGCATGTGTTTTTGTCCACTGTGTGAGTTCGGCACTTATTCTTTTCTGCCATGCAATGCTTCATGCAATTAATTGTTGAAATCCACTGAGGAGCAGACATCTATTATTACTGAGTGGGTTACCATTTCTTTTGTTAATTTTTACATAATGAACTATTTAACTAAGTTTTTATTTAGGTTTTGGTCTTATATGTTAATCACTTTAGTATAAAAGGCATACAATATATTAACTTGGAAATCTTTATTGTTGAAACATCTTGCCTGCACTGAAGATTTTGCAAGTCGAATGCCAATAAGAATTAGCCATTGTTACCTTTTTCCTGGGACAGAAATCTGATCTTTTATATTATAAATAACATCCATGCTATCTATCTTAATCGGAAAAATGGTTATTCATTGTGGAAGTTGTTTATTTAGTGATAACAGGCAAAATAAGATCATTTTTTATGTAGCATCTTTTTTATTAAGCAAGTTTTGCACTGGAAACAGTTATATTTTGGACATCTAGGAAAGCTTTATTTTGATAAGTAAATTTAATAACACAACCCAACCTGATTCAATGAAGACCAGCTGTAAAATTATCAGTTAGGCTGGATAATATTAGGTTAGGTTACATAACTACAAAAGTCTCTTTCCAATTGGCACTAAATTTAAGTACTGTATCTCCATTGCACAATGCACTTAATATCAAAGAATTTACTCAATAAAAACACATCCGGGAATAAACACTGATTTGAATTTACAATCCTGGACACAGCAGACAAAGAGGTGAAGTAGTATAACCTGGAGTTTACCTGGAGAGAATTCCGGGGGTCAACTCCCCCATGGTCTGGTCTGTGACCAGGCCTCATGGTGGATCAGAGCCTGATCAACTAGGCTGTTACTACTGGCTGCAAGCAATCCAACGTACAAGCCACAGCCTGGCTGGCCAGGTACCGACTTTAGGTGCTTGTCCAGTGCCTGCTTGAAGACAGCCAGGGGTCTATTGGTAATCCCCCTTATGTATGCTGGGAGGTAGTTGAACAGTCTTGGGTCCCTGACACTTATTGTGTTGTCTCTTAATGTGCTAGTGGCACCCCTGCTTTTCATTGGGGGGATGTTGCATCATCTGCCGAGTCTTTTGCTTTCGTAGTGAGTGATTTTCGTGTGCAAGTTCGATACTAGTCCCTCTAGGATTTTCCAGGTGTATATAATCATGTATCTCTCCTGCCTGCATTCCAGGGAGTACAGGTTCAGGAACTTCATGCGCTCCCAGTAATTGAGGTGTTTTATCTTCGTTATGCGTGCCATGAAGGTTCTCTGTACATTTTCTAGGTCAGCAATTTCACCTGCCTTGAAAGGTGCTGTTAGTGTTCAGCAATATTCCAGCACAGATAGAACAAGCAACCTGAAGAGTGTCATCATGGGCTTGGCATCCCTAGTTTTGAAGGTTCTCATTATCCATCTGTCATTTTTCTAGCAGATGTGATTGATACAATGTTATGGTCCCTGAAGGTGAGATCTTCCGACATGATCACTCCCAGGTCTTTGATGTTAGTTTTTCGCTCTATTTTGCTGCTGAAATTTGTTTTATACTCTGATGAAGTTTTAATTTCCTCATGTTTACCATATTGGAGTAATTGAAATTTCTCATCGTTGAACTTCATATTGTTTTCGGCAGCCCATTGAAAGATTTGGTTGATGTCTGCCTGAAGCCTTGCAGTGTCTGCAATGGAAGACACTGCCATGCAGATTAGGGTGTCATCTGCAAAGGAAGACATGGTGCTGTGGCTGACATCCTTGTCTATGTCAGATATGAGGATGAGAAACAAGACTGGAGTGAGTACTGTGCCTTGCGGAACAGAGCTTTTCACCGTAGCTGCCTCAGACTTTGCTCTGTTGACTACTACTCTTTGTGTTCTGTTTGTGAGGAAATTATAGATCTATCAACCAACTTAACCTGTTATTCCTTTAGCATGCATTTTGTGTGCTATTACGCCATGGTCACACTTGTCGAAGGCTTTTGCAAAGTCTGTGTATATTACATCTGCATTCTTTTTGTCTTCTAGTGCATCTAGGACCTTGTCATAGTGATCCAGCAGTTGGGATAGACAGGAGAGACCTGCTCTAAACCCATGTTGCCCTGGGTTGTGTAACTGATGGGTATCTAGATGGGTGGCGATCTTGCTTCTTAGGACCCTTTCAAAGATTTTTATGATATATGATGTTAGTGCTATCAGTCTGTAGTTCTTTGCTTTTGCTTTACTGCCCCCTTTGTGGAGTGGGGCTATGTCTGTTGTTTTTAGTAACTGTGGGACGACCCCTGTGTCCATGCTCCCTCTCCATAGGATGTTAAAAGCACCTGATAGGGGCTTCTTGCAGTTCTTGATGAACACGGAGTTCCACGAGTCTGGCCCTGGGGCAGAGTGCATGGGCATGTCATTAATCACCTGTTCAAAGTCATTTGGAGTCAGGATAACATCAGATAGGTTTGTGTTTACCAAATTCTGTGGCTCTCTCATAAAAAATTAATTTAGATCTTCGACTCTCAGTCTGGTTAGCGGCTTGCTAAAAACTGAGTCATATTGGGACTTGAGTAGCTCACTCATTTCCTTGCTGTCATCTGTGTAAGACCAATCTTGTTTAAGTAGGGGCCCAATCCTGGATGTTGTTCTCAACTTTGATTTGGCATAAGAAAAGAAATACTTTGGGCTTCTTTCGATTTCATTTATGGCTTTTAGTTCTTCCCGCGATTCCTGACTCCTATAAGATTCTTTTAGCTTTAGTTCGATGTTTGCTATTTCTCTGACCAGTGTCTCCCTACGCATTGGCAGATATAAGCATCTCAAATTACCTCTGCATTTTTTCTACTGTTTCTCTGTATTTGACTGATAAAGCCTGCAAAATATGTGATATCATCCTCAGCTCAAACAGTGAGGGACCGATGATCACTCCCTGGTACAGGTGAAATATTTGGCCTGTATCATTACACTTGTTCTCCTGTTCACTAAGCAGATTTAATTTTGTCTGGATTTTTAACCAGGAGGGTTAGGTATCCAGGATAATCCAATGAAGTCAGCATGTCACTGTGGGCTGTCTGTCTTATTTCCGTTGGGGTCCTTTAATTTTGTCCCCCAGGATGCAACATGTGACCCACACCAGTTGACTAATACCCTGGTACGTACTTACTGCTAGGTGAACAGAGACAGCAGGCATAAGGAAACACACTCAATGTTTCCACCCAGCCAGGGGTCAATCTATGGACACACTGATAACACACCTGATAACACACTCACTGAGTTGAGTGTGTTATCAGTTAAGCCACAGGTCCTGTTGTGGGCTGCATCCTGGGGGAGAAGATTAAAGAACCCCAAAGGAAGTAAAACAGCTCCCAATGACACCAAGCTTTACTGGGTTATGCTGGGTGGCTAACCCTATGGGTTAAAAATCCAAACAGAACCTCAGTTTTCATCCAGCTGTTGCAGGTGTTGTATTCAATATAGTTGGTATGATATACTACTATTATAAAGACACCTAGTGTTGCACATGCCTCACTTATTTTTATATATTATTATTGTTATAACCATGGGAGAGCGCTAAACCCGTAGGATTATACAGTGCCTGGCGGGGGATGGAAGATATTCAGGCTCAATTCAGGGAACCAGAGCACAGATTCAATTCCCTAGATCAAGAGCCCCTTACCAGCGTCAAGGAACCTCCCTTGAGGTTTTTTTTTTATATAGCAAGTTAGACAGAACTGAACCTAAAATAGCTGAATAAAGTCAAGCAATGTGACTCATTTCCATTGGGGGTCCTTGACTTGTGTGCCTTCAAAATCTTTGTACACAGTTGTCTGTAAAAACACTTGCAGAGTTCCTGAATAAAGCTTATCTTATCCTTTATTATGTTATTAGCATAAGGCAAACAAGCAGTTTTGAAAGTTTAATAAGACCCAGGGTCACGGAGGGCGACATTATGACTGCCACTTCCTCATTTGTGACAGTTTGAGGCTCAAAAAGGTGAAGCTGCAGCTGCGCCTGCCAAAGATAACTTATATTATGAGAAAAATCACAATAAATGACAGAAAAGTGGCGATTAAAAGTTAATACATACGTCATGTTGTTGACCTGTCACCCACACCTTTTTTGCAACTTTCTAGGGCAAAATGTCCTACTATTGCTGACTCTGACTTGTGCACTTATATTGCATGTTTATAAACAGAATAACAAATAAAAGAATGAATTTATTGCTATGGTATTTTATAAATATATTATTAATTATATACAGGTAATGCTTATCATGACGCATGGCTAATTATAAATGTATACAAGTTGAAAAATAGAGGCTTCTGGTGAAGTGGAAAGAATTCGGACGAGATTTGTTGTGACGCTGCGCGCCATCTGTTGAGGGAAAGTTAAACTAAAGTTCCCATAACCCACCAAGTTACCCTATTTCATATGTATTATTATTATTATTATTATTATTATTATTATTATTATTATTATTATTATTATTATTATTATTATTATTATTATTATTATTATTATTATTATTAAGTAAGTAAGTAAGTAAATTTATTCAGGTATACACAAATACAGTTTATAAATTCAAGTCTCTTCTCAAAGATCACTTACTCACCCAAAACCAAATAAATACTGAATAACTGAACCTTATAAATTGTATATCTTAAATGTTTCTCACAATTATATCACATAAATGTTAAACCTAAAACCCAATCTAACTTTATTATTTTTTAAATACACTACCTAACAGAATACTCCATTCTACTGAATTTACAACAATGCATGCAACCATATGACCTGTCTTTGTAATACTCACTTGTGCTTTATAGTAATCAGTATACATTAATGTTTTATCACTGATTTCATCATTGCTTAGTTAATCTTAAGTTAATTTTAAGCCAGCCCGTAATGCTATGCATAGTATAAGTGGCTTTGGCATGCTGCTCTTATCTGTATTTTTTTGTACCTCTGTATGTGTGCTCAAATTATAAATAAATAAATAAATAAATAAATCATACATAGCAGCATATGTGTAGAGAACCTAGGATAACCCAAAAAAGTCAGAGTGACTTATTTCCATTGGGGTCCTTTATAATTATTATTATTATTATTATTATTATTATTATTATTATTATTATTATTATTATTATTATTATTATTATTATTATTATTATTATTGTTGTTGTTGTTGTTGTTGTTATTATTAGGTAGACACAGGATATATTCACACCGAGAGTTATTGTGGAAAATTGCATTTATCTGAATGTAACTAATTATGTACATAACAGTAAATGATAACAAAGATAATTATTATTTATCAATGTTACATAGACAAGTAGGAATTTGGGACACCTAGGTCGCAAAAAATGTCCCCCTTCCCTAGAGGGACTAGTACCGAACTTGCACACGAAAATCACTCACTACGAAAGCAAAAGACTTGGCAGACGATGCAACATCCCCCCAATGAAAAGCAGGGGTGTCACTAGCACGTTAAGAGACCATACAATAAGTGTCAGGGGCCCGAGACTGTTCAACTGCCTCCCAGCATACATAAGGGGGATTACCAACAGACCCCTGGCAGTCTTCAAGCTGGCACTGGACAAGCACCTAAAGTCGGTTCCTGATCAGCCGGGCTGTGGCTCGTACGTTGGTTTGTGTGCAGCCAGCAGCAACAGCCTGGTTGATCAGGCTCTGATCCACCAGGAGGCCTGGTCACAGACCGGGCCGCGGGGGCGTTGACCCCCGGAACTCTCTCCAGGTAAACTCCAGGTAAACACCAGGAATACTGGTAAATATATAAATTTGTGGACTGTATATTAAAAATAATAAATGGTTATATATATACACAATTACATAACAGAAGGAAAATATATCTTAATACCACTTACCAATTTGACTGGAGATTAATGTGTATCATACTCAGAAAACCTCACTATAACTAAATCTATGAAAATAATGCTGGCCAGAATTACACACAAATCTAGAAAGCTTATCTGAGGTTCCTGGAGCTGTCTTGTCCAGTCGTCTGATATCTCAAGTTATGCAGGAATGCATGTCCAACAATTTCGCCTCCTATTTGAGAAGTGTCAGCCCAATTTTTACCTCTAGAGCACGAAAATTTCTACCCATTACACCAACGTTGTAATACAAATTCAAAACCAAGATGGCGAGTCTCGTCTGCGCAGACGCAGGCTTTCCGTTTTCTTTGACATAAATGTTATTAAATGCAGTATGGCCATCTATTTACATATAAATACTGAATTTCTGGAAAATATATACAGTATTTTCCACAGTTATATTACTCTCAGCTTAGATATACTGAGAGTTGACTTTAATCCCTATTTTTAGTAATTTAAATATTCTTATCTGGTGATGAATAGATTAAGCTATTTTTATAACAATTAAGATCCCAACAGAACGAGGTGAGGAGTCCACACGCACAACCTGGCTATGGGAAGGAGGCTTCTCAAGGAAGGTTCCTTGACGCTGGTGAGGGGCTCTTAATCTAGGGAATTGGATCTGTGCTCCAGTTCCCAGAATTAAGCCTGAATACCTTCCACATCATCTCCCCACAGGCGCTGCATAATCCTACGGGTTTAGCGCTCCCCCTTGATTATGATGATGATATGGGAAGGAGGCAATTGGCCAGCCCTTTGCTTTGAGCTCTTCTCGAAGGGGATGTTGACAACCAAGTGAGTCTTCTCTGGACACATCCTTAATCTACAACAAGAACACGTCCCTCACTGGCAGTATGTGACGTAGCCTACAGATCAGCCTTAGTTTGGCTTTCGTTGTAGAGAGGCTGCAACTGCTAAGTACAAGGCATGATGAAGGTATGGGATATCCTGCCACCTATAACAGGAACTTGCACAGGCAAGCCTGTAGGCGTATGGGGGAAATTCAAAAGTGGGTAATCGCTAAATGGGAGGTGGACACAAAAAGAAAGCTAGCATCAGGTAAAGTGGGCTCCAAAACCTGGTGGTCCCTGGTCAAAGACAGACAAGGTTATCTGCCTGATGAGCTCATTCCACCTCCAAATCAACAGGATGGGATCACCTCTACTAGTAGTCAAGGGAAAGCGGACCTCATTACTGAACACTTTGCTACCAAAATGTAAGTTCCTGGTCCAGCAAGGGACCCTCCTTGGCTAGCTGCAAGAACTGTGTCAAAACTGTCAGAGGTGACAATAAGGCAGGAGGAGGTGCATTTCCTTCTTAAATCCCTTGACCAAGAAAAGGCTGTGGGCCCAGACAAGTTGAGCTCAAGATGGCTAAGATGTGCAGACCAGCTATCAGCACCTCTAACTCGCATCTTTAAGCACTGCCTAGTACAGTGTAAATGGCCTTCTCTGTGGAAAGAGGCAAATGTAGTTCCTGTTCACAAAAAGAAGAGCAGAGCAGAAATCAGCAACTACAGACCAGTGTCACTCCTATCAATCACTGGCAAGATCCTGAGACAATAATCTCAAGACAAATGACAGAGTTTTTTTTGACTACCACTCACTACTTTGTGACCGTTAATATGGCTTCAGGAAAGGTTACTCTGCCGCTGATCTGTTGTTAAACCTCTCCACTAAATGGCACCAGTCACTGGATGAATCCAATGTCAGCTGTGTGGTAGCACTGGAAGCTGCTGGTGCTTTAGACCGAGTGTGGCACCAGGGCCTCTTAGCAAAACTGCAAGCACTGGGAATTGCAGGCTCTACACTACGTCTCCTCAGTGATTATTTTCATAGTAGATCTCTAAGGGTAGTTCTCAATGGAACAGAATCAGCAAGACATCCTACTAGGACAAGTGTTCCAAAAGGAAGTGTGCTGGGACCATTGTTATGGAATGTCAACTTCAATGACCTTCCTCATCTCATCCCAGAATCCCATGTATATGCAGACGACTGTACTCTGACATTAACTTATCCAAGAAAAGAAATACCAGTTGCTCTAAGCTACATAAATCACCAGCTGAGAGTTATATCAGCTTGGGGAAACCGATGGCATGTAACATTTGCACCTGAGAAAACACAAATGATGATAGTCTCTAGGCACCATGATGGTAATACAGGACCAGTAGTAAGTATGAATGGGAGAGCGTTGGTACCTGGGGTAGAAGTTGATATCTTTGGGGTGAAATTTGACTCCAAACTGACCGTGAAGAACCACGTTGTAAATCTTGCAAACAAGGCAGCCAGGAAGCTTACAGCACTTCGACATATCTCGCATCTGACTGACAGTAATGGTTGCAAGATTCTGTATGAGGCACAAGTATGCTCATACCTTGAGTATGCTCCACTTTCTTGGTTTGCCTGCCTCCCCTTTTCATCTGCGACTGCTTGACAGAGTAGAGAACAGAGCAAGACGTCTCATCTCTCGCCTGGACCCATCCTGGATAGATCTGTCATTTCAGCAGAGCCATCAGCACAGGAGGGATGTGGGTGGTCTTACTGTTATGTACAAGGCCAACATTGTCAAAGTACCACACTTGGCTCCACTCCGAGGACAGCGAGAAACAAGCTTCTATACCACAAGACAGGCAGAAATCAGCAACTTCACTCTGGCTGTACCCTTCTCCAGAACATTACTTCAACTGAGATCATTTAAACCCAGGATGACTCGAGTCTGGAACACATTCGTACAGCATTATGATGTCAACTAGATAAAGTCAGTTGATCAGATGAAAATGCTGACACACAGATAGCTCCAGCTTCATCCCGTTCCCTACTTGTATGTTTCGTAACAATAAAAATGCTTTCAAATGAGCTGATGTAGGTAACAGCTCTTAGCTTGTCAATAAAGTTAGGAATCCTTAGCTTGTAAATAGCTTGTCAGTAAAGCTAGGAATCCTTAACTTAACCTTGTCAAACCCCAAACCCTGTGTAAAAGAGAGAGAGAGAGAGACAGAGAGAGAGAGAGAGAGAGAGAGAGAGAGAGAGATAAAGTCAGTTTACCTGGAGTTTACCTGGAGAGAGTTCCGGGGGTCAACGCCCCCGCGGCCCGGTCTGTGACCAGGCCTCCAGGTGGATCAGAGCCTGATCAACCAGGCTGTTACTGCTGGCTGCACGCAAACCAACGTACGAGCCACAGCCCGGCTGGTCAGGAACCGACTTTAGGTGCTTGTCCAGTGCCAGCTTGAAGACTGCCAGGGGTCTGTTGGTAATCCCCCTTATGTATGCTGGGAGGCAGTTGAACAGTCTCGGGCCCCTGACACTTATTGTATGGTCTCTTAACGTGCTAGTGACACCCCTGCTTTTCATTGGGGGAATGTTGCATCGTCTGCCAAGTCTTTTGCTTTCGTAGTGAGTGATTTTCGTGTGCAGGTTCGGTACTAGTCCCTCTAAGATTTTCCAGGTGTATATAATCATGTATCTCTCCCGCCTGCGTTCCAGGGAATACAGGTTTAGGAACCTCAAGCGCTCCCAGTAATTGAGGTGTTTTATCTCCGTTATGCACGCCGTGAAGGTTCTCTGTACATTTTCTAGGTCAGCAAATTCACCTGCCTTGAGAGGTGCTGTTAGTGTGCAGCAATATTCCAGCCTAGATAGAACAAGTGACCTGAAGAGTGTCATCATGGGCTTGGCCTCCCTAGTTTTGAAGGTTCTCATTATCCATCCTGTCATTTTTCTAGCAGATGCGATTGATACAATGTTATGGTCCTTGAAGGTGAGATCCTCCGACATGATCACTCCCAGGTCTTTGACGTTGGTGTTTCGCTCTATTTTGTGGCCAGAATTTGTTTTGTACTCTGATGAAGATTTAATTTCCTCGTGTTTACCATATCTGAGTAATTGAAATTTCTTATCGTTGAACTTCATATTGTTTTCTGCAGCCCACTGAAATATTTGGTTGTCCGCCTGGAGCCTTGCAGTGTCTGCAATGGAGGACACTGTCATGCAGATTCGGGTGTCATCTGCAAAGGAAGACACGGTGCTGTGGCTGACATCCTTGTCTATGTCGGACATGAGGATGAGGAACAAGATGGGAGCGAGTACTGTGCCTTGTGGAACAGAGCTTTTCACCGTAGCTGCCTCGGACTTTACTCTGTTGACGACTACTCTCTATGTTCTGTTAGTGAGGAAATTATAGATCCATCGACCGACTTTTCCTGTTATTCCTTTAGCACGCATTTTGTGCGCTATTACGCCATGGTCACACTTGTCGAAGGCTTTTGCAAAGTCTGTATATATTACATCTGCATTCTTTTTGTCTTCTAGTGCATCTAGGACCTTGTCGTAGTGATTCAATAGTTGAGACAGACAGGAGCGACCTGTTCTAAACCCATGTTGCCCTGGGTTGTGTAACTGATGAGTTTCTAGATGGGTGGTGATCTTGCTTCTTAGGACCCTTTCAAAGATTTTTATGATATATGATGTTAGTGCTATCAGTCTGTAGTTCTTTGCTTTTGCTTTACTGCCCCCTTTGTGGAGTGGGCTATGTCTGTTGTTTTTAGTAACTGTGGGACGACCCCCGTGTCCATGCTCCCTCTCCATAGGATGGAAAAGGCTCGTGATAGGGGCAATTGATCAAATGAAAATGCTGGCCCACAGATGGCTCCAACTTCATCCTGTTCCCTACTTGTATGTCTCATAGCAATAAAAATGCTTTCAAATGAGCTGATGTAGGTAACAGCTCTTAGCTTGCCAATAAAGTTAGGAATCCTTAGCCTGTAAATAGCTTATCAATAAAGCTAGGGATCCTTAACCTTGTCAAACCCTGTGTAAAAGAGAGAGAGAGAGAGAGAGAGAGAGAGAGAGAGAGAGAGAGAGAGAGAGAGAGAGAGAGAGAGAGAGAGAGAGAGAGAGAGAGAGAGAGAGAGAGAGAGAGAAAACGTGCGTACGTCCAGCCGATAGTTTAGGATGCCCCACCTCAGGTATTTGACTGCGTATGTTCGCAAACCGTTGCTCGTTAAAACTGAGTCTACCTATTCATGCAATACATATACAAGTAACTAAACTTTATCTGCTGTTTACTGTAGACAGCAAAGTTACACCATATATATATATATATATATATATATATATATATATATATATATATATATATATATATATATATAAATTTCTTTCCTTTAAGTTACAAGAAACCTGACTGTGTATTTCTATTAACTGCCACTTTCTTTGTACTCCTTGACTGAGTCTCCTTCTATTGTATAACTGCTCAGCTAATTCCACTTTCCTCGTATGGTGATGGAAGGTTTCAAGACATTCCTCTGGCTTATTTAACATATCTATCACTAAATTAAATCCGTATATTCAACTCATTACGGTTGTAACCAGATATTAACATGTAAATAGTTCACTACCACTGTAACTCCTCAAAACTTTGCGGCCTAGTCCCTAGACCCATTCTGTGCCTCTGTAATCAAACCATACCACGGGTGGGGTTTGAATCCGCGGTCAGAGAGTCTCAAAACTACAGACCGTCGCGTTAGCCACTGGGTATTAATTTTACAGGCTAAGAAGTGTGATCCCTCAGCTCGTTTCAAAGCCCATCCATATCTAAAGTATACTATTACCCCACCATGATGCGGCTCACAACATTCAGCTAACACCCAGGTTGTAAATTAACTTAATTATGGCCATGCTGGATTGGAAGAAAAGTATTTTCAGGATTGGAGGGGTTTATTCGACATGGATTCAATATCACATGGTGCCTCATAAATACAGGTTTTTACACATGTACGTTGTAAGCAAGGCCATTACCAAGACGTCTGCCACATATCTCACCCAGTCAAAGAGGTTTGCACAGTGAGGTGATGACAACAGTGACAGTCTTTAATATTTAATGACAGATTAGTCCTTATAGTCACATGACAACCTAGCCTGGCTAGGAGTCACTGAGTAAAAATCTTTCGAACATTTTAGCAAATCGATTTGTAAGCGTGTAACGCTCGCTGTTTCTTTTTCGAACACTGATGTCATACTGACCTATTCATACCTACATGGGTGAGGATTATCACTTAGAAATCACAGATTTAACACTGACACTATAGCAACAATATAGCAAAATAAGAGCGTTCACTAGGGGCAACTGAGAACACATGGAAGCTTTACATAGGTGCCGAAAACGTGTAATGATACGATGGATAAACTAATTGAAATATACTTTACATTAAAAATATTTTTTTTATAAAATACTGGAAATGTACTTCCTTTGGGTGTCTGGGTAAGAAACATAGTTGCTCAAATATTGAAAAGATAAAAATTAATTTGATCTATTACACTCATCTCTTCAGCGTCAACTGTCTTAGAGATACATATAAGGAAGTCATATAAATGAATACTTTTAATATCACGATATGATATAATGACATACGAAATAAAAATGAGGTGGTTTGAATGTACATAATAGCCAAACAAATACAAATATTCTTGGATTGTAACAATTCATACAAGAACTTAATCTTAAATCAAGTATATCCGTTACAGGAAAATCCTGTTATTAGACAGGAAACTGTATAACACAAATTACTGCGGAGTCACTTGAGAAGTATTCCTGGCTCAAAATATGAGAGCCAACACCAACTTTTGTCCATCACAAAATTCAAGTCATATATTTATACCCTATTTATTATTCGTGTCGTCATAGGCGCGACAATTGGCGTAGAGACAATCACAGAAGAGTAACGGCCAGGAGCGTCGCACCTTCAGAATTTTCTTAGGTTTAGTTTCTGCTGGTTTTAGCGTCGTCGTGGCCAGGGAGGAACTGGTGCCTCCTGACGTGGTGCTGAACGAAGAGGTGGTGGAAGGAGGTCTTGCTGACCTTGCTATCTTCAAGGACGACCGGGCACCACCGAGGAGGGTCGCACTTTTGGGTGGTCTTGGTGGAGGAGGATGACTCCTGCGTCTCCTGGGTGGTTTGGTTGGTCCAAACACTGCCTCTACATCCCTTCGCTTCGTGGAACCGGTCCGCCCCGTCACTACTTGACACAGCTGCGAGACAGAGTTATACAATGAAATATACCTCCTCTTGATAATTTCACACTGATAAAATGTCTTGGGGAAAAAACCTGATTAAAGCAGAGAAAAACATCGACAGGAAAAACTTTTTAAAAGAGGCAAAGAATCGGTATCACTGTTTTTGTCACACAACCTCTTAACGGGAATCATTCCAGCTAAAGAAGATGGTGTCATACTGAAGATAGTGTCATACTGAAGAAGTTGGTGTCATACTGAAGATGGACTCATACTGAAGAAGATGGTGTCGTACTGAAGAAGATGATGTTGTACTGAAGAAGCTGGTGTCATAATGAATAAACATCTGTCATGTTAAAGATAGTGTCATATTGAAGATGGTGTTAATATTGAAGATGATGTTAATATTGAAGATGGTGTTAATACTGAAGATGGTGTTAATATTGAAGATGGTGTTAATATTGAAGATGATGTTAATATTGAAGATGATGTTAATATTGAAGATGGTGTTAATACTGAAGATGGTGTTAATATTGAAGATGGTGTTAATATTGAAGATGGTGTTAACATTGAAGATAGCGTCATACTGAAGATGGTGTCATACTGAAGATAGTGTCATATTGAAGATGGTGTCATAATGAAGATGGAATCATATAGAAGATGGTGATAAAGATGCGTGATAAAGGAAGAACAGGAAAAGTTTGTAGATGGATCTATAATTTCCTAACAAATAGAACACAAAGAGTAGTAGTCAACAGAGTAAAGTCTGAGGCGGCTACGGTGAAAACCTCTGTTCCACAAGGTACAGTATCACTTGGTACATGAGGGATGATGTATCACCTGATACATCATCCCTCGCCTCACATTATTCTATCACCTGATACATCATCCCTCGCCTCACATCATACTACCTCCTGATACATCATCCCTCGCCTCACATCATACTACCGCCTGATACATCATCCCTCGCTTCACATCATACTACCACGTGATACATCATCCCTCGCTTCACATTCTATCACTTGATACATCATCTCTCACCTCACATCATACTACCCCCTGATACATCATCCCTCGCCTCACATCACTGTCTCTTCAAACATCACCTAGGATGGTATGATGCATCAAATATTAGAAACCAGTTAAAATGATTGTTAGTGTTACATTGTTTGTGCCAGCAACATAATACTCAAGTATTCAGTGACCAGCGAGATTTCAAATGTTCGCTAGACTGTGTTAGGACGCTGGACGTGTTGCAGCACTCAACAGTCCAGCTACGTGATTTGCAATTATAAATGTGTGTGTACCTGTATATGTTCCTCTCATGCTTGAATTAAAGTTATCTGCTGCTTCATAACATGGCAGCTTAGGCAGGAAAACTGGCTCCTCTCACACTGGTATATTACTACATTTGGCATGGTTGCAGTCATCGTTCCTAAATTTTCTTTTTGTCGAATCAGCACTTCGCCAGGACATCACTCCAGGTAATGGATATGAGAATTTCACAGAAACAACTAAACGTGTAAAGTACACCTGATGGTGTACATCCTCAACTGCTGTTGCAGTAAATTCTTTCCCTCCCCGAGAATTCTATTCTAGATTTATATCCTCCAGATAATCGAAATTCAGAAGTGCATGGTCATCTGCTTCCATCGGAGGATCATAGTCTATTTTTCATATGCTTAACAGTTCCAAGATGAAGGCCAAATCTAGTATCACCGGTTCTTCCCATTCATTCCTGTCACATTAATAATGTGTCGGTAATGAAGCTTGCTAGTACTACCCCCCTCCCCATTTAACCTACAATGTCTGTTTCACCTTGTGGATCCCAGCTCCCTTAATCGATTTCTTTGTGGATGAAGTTTTCTATGATCAATATTTTTTGTCATGGCCTTATGGGCTCTTATCTCTCCTTCCACTGTGGTAGGTACAATGACTCAGTTACACTTTTCATGTACTTGTCATATCCATCAGCTGTTTGTTGGAGGTTGCAGATTGCTGCGCCGCTACTACCTTGTGTCCCCTGCTTATGATAGTACCTTCTAGGTACTATCATTATCTTTACTATTTATTTTTCCTTCTTGCTTCTCAAAACCCATTTTGTTCGTTATTAGCAGTTACACTCCTAATCTGGCTCTATGTGGAGTACTTTTTTTTTTTCCTTTAGGGAGCGACGACCCCTAAAGGAGCCAAGCCTTCTCTCTTCACTTTACCACACTGTAGGGCAGAGTGGGTTAGAAGGTCACGACTTCTATTCTTTTTTTTTTTTGCACTAGCAGAGATGAAGTAAGCTTACAAACAAGCATCCTGCACTCAGGAGTTTTAAATTGCAGTATACTGGAAACTTCCATTACTCTTAACATTTGTTTCTTATTAAACAGTATTTAGATTGCGGTGGTCACAAGACCTCTCACACCCTTGCGGGAATACCTGCAATTTTTACATACACGTATTAGTCTTGGGATGTTGCTGTTTCTCAAGAAAAAATCAAGATACGTAATTTGTTTCTAAACTGTTGATAAACCGAGGGACATTATACTTCACAGCCTACATCTCAGACTCAGGAATCTGCTCCCTTTCATTATACTGAGTCGCTAGCGCCGGCACCAAAAGCTTGTAGACACTGTCAGCAAGAACCCGCCCATAAATAGATGCAGTTTGAATTTGACCAGTGAACATGTGACGAAGTGGCCGCGTGCTTCTCGGCTGGGCCACAGCACACACAAGCATTCGTGGCCGTATTCATGCGCATACATAAATCTTGAGTCATGCGCTAACACTCTCCAGGAAGGAAACTTGCGATTAATAATTACAGACTATTAGTGAGGTGATAGTCATCAGGAGATGTTCCATGTGCCAAACAGATGAAGGAAGTGAAGACGTCACTATGTATCTCAAACCATCGATAGTGGCCTCTCTTTGATGCTGTAACGTGATAGGCTGAGGCCGTGATAGGCTAGCCCAACCCCAAAACACAGGAAGAGGAGTTACATTCTTCTGGCTCTATTTCCTCGTTCCTTTCTGACTAGTACACATCTTTGAATACTCTCACGCTGTACTGATATATAACCTCAGTACATAGGAATTTTGTAATTGTTACAGATTCCTTCCCCAACAAAATTGGTAACAAATATATACAGTACACGTGCTAGGTTTCTCTCGCGGAGCGTGACTACAATGTGTCATGGTTTCTAACTAGAAATAGGACAACCTTTTCAGCAAAAATACTTAAAAAGTGTTTCTCTTCATGCAGCATCATCAAGACTGACGGTCAAAGACCGGACTGTGATTGAGCGGACTGGTTGGTGATCAAGTCCTCAACCATTATTATTCGTGCTGAATGAACAACACGGGACTAGCGTTTTATGATAAACAAAACAAATAATACACACTTTTTTCACGTACAATATCAGCAACACAGTGTAACACCTGACACTGTCAGTAGCCTGTAGCCCTCTTAGGGACACGCTACGTTAAGGTCACTTGACGTAACGTTACCTAAATGCACTCACTTCATAATTTATATAACATCACATTAAATTTTAAACATTGGTGTAGTTTTGTTATACATCAGCCTTACCTGTACAAGTTATATTTTAACGATGTGTAATTTTTCCGCGAGGCTACATTATAAAACTGTTGCAGTGATGTTTCATGTACGTTTAGTCATGTTGGTGGGTAATAATTTTTTTTTTTCACAATTTCAACTAAAGAAGAGAATAATGACTTACGATTCCAGTGGTAGCGCCTTCGGCTCACATCTGAAAGACCTGGGTTTGATCCCAGCCCAAATGGAAACTCTGGCTATGTTTCCTTACACCTGTTGCCACTATTCATGTAGCAGTAAGTAGGCACCTGGGTCACATTCTGGGGAAGGGGATCAAAGAACCCCAATATAAATTAGCCACAGTGATGTTCTTGGGTTATCCTGAACTGGTTAACCGCCGGGTTAATAATCCGAATAAAATCACCTATTTAATGCTACTCTAAATTAAAAGCAAACAGTATAGAGGAAGAGGAAACAGCAATAAATTTAAGAGCCGACGGCAGCAGATGTGAGGACTAGGAGTGGAGTGACCTTGTACTTACAAGGCTTGACTCCAGCCTGAGTGGAGTGACCTTGTACTTACAAGGCTTGACTCCAGCCTGAGTGGAGTGACCTTGTACTTACAAGGCTTGACTCCAGCCTGAGTGGAGTGACCTCGTACTTACAAGGCTTGACTCCAGCCTGAGTGGAGTGACTTTGTACTTACAAGGCTTGACTCCAGCCTGAGTGGAGTGACCTCGTACTTACAAGGCTTGACTCCAGCCTGAGTGGAGTGACCTTGTACTTACAAGGCTTGACTCCAGCCTGACTTATGAGGCTTTATGTGAGTGTTTATTCTGCAACATGCATTACACTTGTACCTAAAGAGGTGAATTAGTGTTCTTACTTCTAAAGTATTTGTAGTCGAATGCTCTTATTGGCAGCTCGTGACTGTGAATGTTATTAAAAGTTACTCAGGACCCTGAATGTTCTTCAGGTTACTAGTGACTGAATGTTCTTTAAGGCTACTAGTGACTGAATGTTCTTCAGGATTACTAGTGACTGAATGTCCTTAGAGGTTACTAGTGAATGAATGTTCTTAGAGGTTACTAGCGAATGAATGTTCTTTAAGGCTACTAGTGACTGAATGTTCTTCAGGATTACTAGTGACTGAATGTTCTTCAGGATTACTAGTGACTGAACGTTCTTAGAGGTTACTGGTGAAAGAATGTTCTTAGAGGTTACTAGCGACTAGGAATGTTCTTAGAGGTTGCTAGTGCCTGTGAATGGTTTTAAAAGGTTTTTAGTGACTGTGAATGTCTTGTGTGTCTACTTCTGCCTGAATATCCTAACCCCGTAGCCTACTGTCTGTTCCACTCGTCCATGATAAAAGAAAATTATGGTATCACGTCTGAGAGAAAGACACCATCAGAGCATTATATAATAATAATAATAATAATAATAATAATAATAATAATAATAATAATAATAATAATAATAATAATAATAATTTCTCATCACACTAAGCAAAATAAGGTTAAAGAAGAAATAACGAGCCTACAGGTAGATGGCAGACACATAAAACACGAGCCTTTGTTGTTACACTCAAGAACTTTATCGATTTATACAGAAAACATGTCAGCTAATATATTCCGCTCGGTCATGTGAAGAGGGGAAATTATGAAGGCTGCTGCCTGCGTGAGGTCAGGGCTGGCGAGGTAAGAGGTTTCTGAACGATGAGAGCATAAAAGTGCCTTGTTCTGCTCTGTAGTGTCGTAGATTTAGATGGTGGCGGCTTCCATACATTTCCTCTTAAGCCTATCATATGACATGAGCGAGACTGTACTAGGCATAGTGTGCATTTTTTTGCCCTATATACCACACACGCTGTGTAATGCAGGCATATTTACGTTCCAAGAGTTGTGTTTATGTTCCATGAGTCTTGTTATATGATCAAGAGCCGTCTCCTCATGTGTTTTTGTTCCAAGAGTCTTACGTTAAGTTCAAGAGCCGTCTCCTCATTTATTTACATTCCAAGAGTCACGTGTTAAGGTCAAGAGCCGCCTTCCTTCTCACGACCCGGTCCTCAACTCTTCACCTGACCAGACGGACATGTGCAGTAGTTGACCTGTTTTCTATATAACTTGATAAAACTTTCCCTGAGCGAAACGTCGTTATAATAAAGGTTTAAACGTTTTAATGTGTCTTCATCGCTGAAAGCAAATGAGAAAATTAATGATACTTTGGCTACTGAAGAAAATTTATAACGAATCAAGGTAATATAAAATGAGTCAAGTAAGTTATGAAGTGTATTAAAAAATAGATGTTAAGATGGGAAGTATATAAAAAAAGTAAAATATATGACATAAGGAAATAAAGTTGCGTGGTATAGAGCAATGAGTTGTTTAAAAAGGCAATACAAGTCTAATGAGAGTCGCAACAAACATGAAACAGATTAAAAAAAGGCAAGCAAACAGATCCAAAACAAACTAGGCGAACACAGGAGAAACAAAAATATAAGCAATGGAAAGAAGAGGTTTAAGAAGATGATGATTAACAATGGTATTTGAAAATAAGAGAGGAGGAGGAGTAAGGGTACAATTAATAACGACGAGGATGACTAGAGACTTACGCTGTATGGGAGTCAGAGGAGGATGCATGAGGGTTTGGCCAATACAAATCTCTGTGGGAAGAGAGAGAGAGAAGTGAGGCGTCATGCATGGCATTCATTCAACCCGGGGACCACACCTTACTTCCACCAGCAGGTTATTACTCTAGTTTGTTCTCGTAGTATGATTGGCGTGTGAGTTTGTGGCAAAATGCTGATGTGAGCTTGTAGAATTCTAGTTGCGCTTAGAGTTTGTGAAATGCTGGAGGTGTAAGCTTGTGGCATGCTGCAAGTGTAAGCTTGTAAAATACTGGTGGCATGAGCTGGGCTGGGAGCGGTCATTACGACCTCTTTACATTCATTCATTCATTAGAGGTTTGCCGGTACTTCCGGCCCGGGTCTTCTCCATATGGTGACCCGGCTGTGGCCCAACCTCTTTACATGTGAGATTAGCTAAGAGTATAGTAATGTGATGATCACCCACAGCACAGCTGTTTGTGTCATCTAGAGCAGATGTGGCTGAGTGGTCAGCACTCTGGTCTTGGATACTCCATAGCTCAGGTAGAATCCCACTAGTATTATTCTATATTAACAAGTTTAGCTCACTTCATTATAAGATAAAGCAAAATAATGTGCAAATTGAGTTTTCAAAGACTCGCAAGAACAGCAAATTTTTGAAAGGAAAACAAGTCTGCATATTAGCTGTTCCACACATTACTCTTGCGCTACCTAGGGTGAGAAATGAAATACAGTGGACCCCCGCATAACGATCACCTCTGAATGCGACCAATTATATAAGTGTATTTATGTAAGTGCGTTTGTACGTGTATGTTTGGGGGTCTGAAATAGACTAATCTACTTCACAATATTCCTTATGGGAACAAATTCGGTCAGTACTGGCACCTGAACATACTTCTGGAGAGAAAAAATATCGTTAACCGGGGGTCCACTAACAGGAAACAATGTTTTTTCCCCTTGAGACTGATAGTACCTACTGTTGCTCCAGCTTACTTTCTACGTGATTCTTGACCTGACTCCTCTTACAGGGTGACCTTTAATGTGAAGGCGCATCACTCCCGTCACTGCAAATTAATATTTCACACTATCGTGCATGAAAGAAATGCAGAAACATGGAACCATGTAGGAGTGAACTATTACATGCATCCTGACACACACACACACACACACACACACACACACACACACACCACACACACACACACACACACACACACACACACACACACACACACACACACACACACACACACACACACACACACACACACACACACACACACACACACACACACACACGCTACCGCTGCTCAGTTAAGGTTGCATAAAAATAAAAAATAATTATTATTACATTCTTCACTGGGTCATACAACGTGTGGGTAGTGTAATCAAACCTGATTCAATTATTTAGAAATGGAACAATAATTGATATACAAAAATAACCCGCACATAGGAGATAGCGAAGCTTACGACGACGTTTCGGTCAGACTTGGACCGTTTATATTAGTGTGACTTTGCGAATGGTCCAAGTCGAAACGTGGTGGTAAGCTCCTCTCTCCTGTGTGCGGGTTATTTGTGTATTGTTCCAGTCACGGTATTGTGACTTTCTGTTCTTTAATAACTGATTTGTTTATTCTTTTCAACTTGACTGTCCCAATCCCACCGGGGTTCAGAGTAATATTTAATTCACAAGTCCGTCATTCGTGTCAGGGGTCTCCCAGAAACTGGGTCACTGTACGTGGTCAGTGGTGGTTATCCCACGGGTAAGCGCTTTGCAAATAAGAAATTCAATTAGGTACAAGACATTGCTGTGGCTGAATGTGACTACTGGAACTCTACAATGAAGTGTATATACATTATATACAGTGTATATACATTAAGAGATAAACATCTTGCAGTATATGTACATTCTCCCATTATAGTTAGCTTGCAAGGTTAAAGTCCTATCGATTGCACATACGTTTTTAAGATTGCAATTCACAAGCAGGCTAACATCAAGTATATTTTAATCTCTAAAGTGGGAATTAAACTCTGAGAGCTAAAACCCCTTAAAAGAAGAATAAAAATCACAATAACGTGCCTAAAGCAAGTCAGAAGTAACCCAATTGTAGTAGGAAAATTTAAATGATGTTTCAGTTTATGGTGAGCCATTATCAGTTCGTGAGTCGATAATGACCCAGAATGGACGGAAACGTCGTCTGAAGTTTCTTTTATAAATTTAGGGCTATTTATGAAAAGATGGTTTGTGGGGCCTAAAACCTATCGAGTGCACGAAGGTCATTAAGGGTGCATGTAACCAGTTCACCACCAGTCAAGAATACTTTAATACCTAAGGTAGAGATTAAAGTAAATTTTAAGTATATATACACATTGAGAGCTCTAAACCTCTCTGTGTATCTATTCTTGTGAAAAGATATACATTTGTTAACTTTTATACCGTCTCTCACCTTAGATTATCATATGCCAGAGACATTCTAATGACCTAAAAACATAATCTAGGAGCTGCTACTGCTATACAGTATTATTGGCTTCACACTGTTGTTAAGCAATAGTTAATTTATTATTACCAATCATCTCCAGTGTACACCTTCATACATAACCCCCTCCACCCGCTCTGGGCTCTCACAGTTCAGCAAGTTACCTGTATACTGATGTTGCTAAATCTTCAGATGGTAAAGGATATGCATCTGCTATTCCAGGTAAAATAATTTAAGGACATTTAATAGAATCAGTCAGCATTTCGTTGTTGTTATTGATTTACAAAGTGCATTACAAACCAACTAGACATTCAACTCTCCTCATCCCATTGACTTTAGTATACAACTATGGCTATGTTGCATTTCTAGTAAGCTGAGTTCCTAGATATGTCGATGTTTAGGGCAATGAATGCACAGACTTAGCCACTAGATCTGCTGTTCACGGACTACTAATTTCCCACTAGGGTATTCCTTCTCAGACTATTTGCCAGTATTCCTCACCAACTACGAAACCATTACAGCAATCTTAGTCTGAGTTAGCACATAACAAATTGTTCTCTATCAGACCCCAACTGGGTTTCTGGCCAATATCTTCCCACAGTTATCGGGTCTTGGGAAATTACACTCGCTCGATTACACACCAGACACACGTGACCCTCCCAGGGGTGCTACATGGCGAGTTATCGCCACCTTTCTGTGAGGATGCCAGGTCGTACTGCCAGTTCACCATATCCTAACTGACTATTCTGTCAGAGAGCATACAGAGTTAACGACCGATATATACGATGCCCCTAACGTGTTCACTCTAACTGACCTACAGTTCTCGTTGAAAGTCCCTCCTTCAACACAGACTCATGTTTTGACTCTTAAGAAACTAAAATATTCCGCTTAAAATCAAGACGGAAATTTTGTACCCACACTAACATCTACTTCCCACACACACCCATCCACCCACACTAACATCTACTACCCACACACACCCATCCACCCACACTAACATCTAGTACCCACACACACATCCATCCACCCACACTAACATCTAGTACCCACACACATCCATCCACCCACACTAACATCTACTACCCACACACACCCATCCACCCACACTAACATCTACTACCCACACACACCCATCCAACCACACTAACATCTAGTACCCACACACACCCATCCACCCACACTAACATCTAGTACCCACACACATCCATCCACCCACACTAACATCTACTACCCACACACACCCATCCACCCACACTAACATCTACTACCCACACACACCCATCCACCCACACTAACATCTACTACCCACACACACCCATCCACCCACACTAACATCTACTACCCACACACACCCATCCACCCACACTAACATCTACTACCCACACACACCCATCCACCCACACTAACATCTACTACCCACACACACCCATCCACCCACACTAACATCTACTACCCACACACACACCCATCCACCCACACTAACATCTACTACCCACACACACCCATCCACCCACACTAACATCTAGTACCCACACACACATCCATCCACCCACACTGACATCTAGTACCCACACACACCCATCCACCCACACTAACATCTAGTACCCACACACACATCCATCCACCCACACTAACATCTAATACCCACACACACTCATCCACCCACACTAACATCTACTACCCACACACACCCATCCACCCACACTAACATCTAGTACCTACACACACCCATCCACTCGCACTAACATCTACTACCCACACACACCCATCCACCCACACTAACGTTTACTACCCACACACACCCATCCACCCACACTAACATCTAGTACCCACACACACCCATCCACCCACACTAACATCTACTACCCACACACACCCATCCACCCACACTAATATCTACTACCCACACACACTCATCCACCCACACTAACATCTAGTACCCACACACACCCATCCACTCGCACTAACATCTACTACCTACACACACCCATCCACCCACACTAACATCTAGTACCCACACACATCCATCCACCCACACTAACATCTAGTACCCACACACACCCATCCACCCACACTAGCATCTACTACCCACACACACTCATCCACCCACACTAGCATCTACTACCCACACACACCCATCCACCCACACCCATCCACCCACACTAACATCTACTACCCACACACACCCATCCACTCACACTAGCATCTACTACCCACACACACCCATCCACCCACACTAACATCTACTACCCACACACACCCATCCACCCACACTAACATCTACCCACACACACCCATCCACCCACACTAACATCTAATACCCACACATACCCATCCACCCACACTAACATCTAGTACCCACACACACCCATCCACCCACACTAACATCTACTACCCACACACACCCATCCACCCACACTAGCATCTACTACCCACACACACCCATCCACCCACACTAGCATCTAGTACACACACACACCCATCCACCCACACTAACATCTACTACCCACACACACCCATCCACCCACACTAGCATCTACTACCCACACACACCCATCCACCCACACTAGCATCTAGTACACACACACACCCATCCACCCACACTAGCATCTAGTACACACACACACCCATCCACCCACACTAACATCTACTACCCACACACACCCATCCAAATTTAACATTTAATTTGATTATAATAATAAGTTATGAAATTATTATTATTATTATTATTATTTTAACATGGCTAAAAGCTCTGATTGCACAAGAGGTTTAATGTCAGGAAAAAGGACAAGTGTTTCCTGACGAGTGTCTTGGTCATATAACCCGCAGCTGGAGCTTTTGGTCATTTGACCGAGGCCTTCCTCTGGCTTACCGGTCCACCACTTTAAAAATTATGTTTATGATAATAATCATTTCATATCTTTTATAATAATAATGATTGGACAAGAGGAGCAGCTGCCCTCTTGAAGCCTAAAGCGAAATAGATGAAAATGATGATTGGGGACTGTTATATGATAATAATAATAAATTTAAGACAGCCTACGGCACCATTCCACAGTGGTACTAGGCTTTTTATGCTTGCAAATTAGGCCTGTAGACCATTACCCTAAGTTACTCTTAATTGACTGATAGTCTATTATGTGTAGCCTCTCCCCCTGTTCAACCCTACTGAGAATCTGCTTAGGTTATAAGTCAATATGTGCAGTGTTCGATCTTTATGGGTATTTCAGTGTAAAGGATGATGGAGGCTCGATCCTCCGTCCGATAATCACGGGACAGAAGAAACTACTCTCACAGCCAGTCTTCCTCTTATGTACATCCATAACATCTGTAAGTTAGGAGAGGAATATACGACTTTCGGAAAGAATATACAAGTTACGAGAGGAATATGCATATTACAAGAGGAACATATGTTGATGGATTACTTTGTGGAGCTTGAGAAGGGACAAGACTCGACTCAGACGAAGAGCGAAGAAAAAACACAAGCATTTGTTGGGACAATGCTTGCTCTGTGTCGAGCTTCATCACTCCTACACTGAACAAAACGTTGTCCCAGTAAACGCATGTTCTGCATATTGTATCTTCACCATTGTCGGCAGTGAATCATTTGGATCCAGACGTAAAAAATGCTGTGAATTTTACCACTCGTATCACACCGTCCACCACAGATTTATTGCCTTGTTGAAACTTTTTTTTATATATTCTCTCTGATTGCAATATGCATAAGATTAACTATATTTTATAAACAATTACTTCCTTTTGAAGATGAAAAATGTGATCAGATGGGAGGAAAGACAACCTTCTTGGAAGCCCCCCCCCCCCCAAAAAAAAAAAAAAAATAAAAAATGGAAAACAAACAAGTGAATGGTAACAACGCTATTTGGAATTCTGCAGTATTGCAACAGTGACTTCTTGCACATTAGGAATCTGAATAATAGGTATACTGTAGTAAGTCCTCACACACACACATACATAAGAAAAAAAAACACATCATAAAGCTATGACAAACTTAAGAAACACTACATATATGCTCATATTTTTTTTTGCAGACTAGTGAAATTAAACCATGAAGTTCAACACTGACTTACCGTGCCATTAAGTCCACCAAGAAGAGCTGTTTCTTTCACTACTTCCGGGATCTCGTATCTCTCTTCAACGACAGTTGTCTTTGGAGTTTCTACTTTGGGTGCTTCAGGAACCTCGTATCTGTCAGCTTCAGAAGGTGTGGTGTACAGCTTGGGTGCCTTGCCAGTGGTCTGGTCTGTCGAGGGTATTTGTTTTGGAGGCGGGGGTCTCGTGGGAGGAGCCAGGGACGTATCGGGTATTTCATATCTTTCTTCAGATATTGAGCTCTGCAGTGAATGCTTCCCGGAAGCTGGTTCATGAGTGCCTGGTGTTGATGTCTCTGGCGGCGTTAGCATTCCTGTTTGAAGCGTCGTCTTCGGTGGCAGTGATGGTTGGGACATTGATGTCTCCACAGAGATGGATGCTTGAGGCTGTGTAGCAACTGGTTGTGGTGATACTGGTAACTCTGTAGTGGTTAGTTCCTCTGTTAATGATGCTTCTGAAGCTTTTATTGACTCCAGTGAAGTAATTTGAGACGTTTTAGGCGGTATTGGCGGGGCTTTGTTTTCAGTATCTTCTTCACTAATTCCAGTTTTATTAATGTAAGCGCCTTGAACGGACTGCATGATGTTTTCAGATGAGGATGCACGTGGTAAGGACTGTAAGGAGTGGTGAGGAGTTATGGGTGAAGAAGTGCGTGGGGTCTCAGGTGGAGAAGTGTGGGGAGTTTCTGGCGGAGACTCAGGCGGAGGGCCCGGGGGAGGTGGAGGAGGGCAGTCAGGAGGAAGATCGGAATCATCGATGAATGGAACATTGCATATTCCTCTTAGTAATAAAGACTGCCTCATGGTCGCTGGTGAGAGTGGAGCTCCAGCAGCAATTTCGGACTTTTCCGGAGCTTCTGGGATCTCGTACTGGGGTGACTGAGGGGTCGTCTGCTTAGTGAGCTTAGCTTTAGCGTATTTTACTTCGTTGGCGTCCATGTAAGGAATATCGTCCAAGAGTGACAGAGAAACCTTTGGTGGAAGCACTGGTGGTGGGGACCCGTCTAACTCATCAACAGGTAACTTGGGGGGTGGAGGTGGTGGGGGAATCTTTGGGTGCTGGAGAGATATTCGATGAAGAGTTACTCTAGTGACCTTGGGCGTCGTTTGTCTCCCTTCCGTCTTGTTAGTTTGGTGGTCGTCTTGGGAAACTTGAGGCTCGAATGAATCTTTTTTTATTACATCATTAGAGTTTGTCTCTGGTGATTTTTTAACTTCTTGTTCTGGACGATTTTCTGCACCTGAATCACTTCGCTCAGTAGGTGGCTTAGCGCATTCACTAGCTGAATTCTGAGGATTAGTGGAGCCTTGTTTATCTGTCTCGCTGGCACTAAGAACAACAAACATTTCATCTTTCTTTGGAGCAGTGACCTCTTTATCATCAAGTGTTGACGGTACCGTGGCTGAGTTATCTGTAGCTTCAAGAGAAATATGTGGCTTTTCTTTCATGACTGCATCATCTGGAATCAGAGAAACAACCTTTTCATTTGTCATATGAATATTTTTGTTAGCCGGGACTTTTTCTTCTACTTTATTCAGAGTTTCATTTATTGGTAAGGTTGCAGTTGAAGAGGCTGTTGACTGTTTCAATATGTTAGGGGTAGGTGGTCTTTTGGGTGGTTCAGATTTTTTCAGTTGTTGGTGTGGTGAGAGAGATGAGGTCTCAAGTGTGGAGGAGTGTGTATCTGGCTGTGGAGTGAGAGGTGGCTTGGGGGCTCGACGTTTCGGCCGAACCACCACAGGGTTCTCCTGCAGCTCTGAGAGGGAGCCCATAGGACACACTGACCCATCCATATCAGAAGATGGGAGACGCGGATGTGATGATTTCAACTCTTTATATTCCTCCGTGTTCTTCAGCAAATCGACATCTTCATAAAATGGGTTCTTACCAACATACCCAGCTACTGCGGTCGTTTCCTGGGCAAATGGATTACAGTCCGTGTCTTTACTGACTGAACTGGCTTCGGTTTCCGTATTGGAATCGTTATACAGCTCCTTCACTTTCTCCTTTACAGAATCTATATCTTCGTAGAATGGATTGAGGGATTTTCTGTACTCAGTTTTCTTCCTGTTTTTGGTTCCTTGTGTCTCGGTTGTCTGCACAGGACATTCCAGTGGTTTGTTTTGATAATTTTTCCAGTCTGAGGGCATGAATTCTGGGGGCATGGGGGCACGCCGTTTCTTTCTTCTTGCGCCAGTCGACCCACCTCGCAATGAGCCGGGCATGGAAGCAGAAGACCACTCCACATGAGGATATGTTAAACTTAACCCCGAGTCATCCTCGCCTCCAGAGCTAATTTTCTTTTTCGGAGGAAGAGGAGGTGGTGGTGTTTCCAAAGGTACACTGGAAGCTCTGAGAGCTTGAACTTGTGCGCGAATAACGTCGATCTCCTCGTAAATGTGTTCCTCTGGGTTGTCTGTGGTTGCCTCAGGCACAGGTGCTGGTGTGGTGACAGGAGTGATGACGGTCTCAGTGCTGCCAGATGTTGCAGAGCTACTGTGGCGTGGACTTTTTTGGGTAGCAAAGCTCAAGTGGATAGATTGCAAGTCCTGTAAACTAGACAAGTTTGTGTTGGCAGACAATCTATCACCCGGAGACGTGGGCAGGGACACTGTTGAACCCAGATTTTGTGTCTCTGTATTAATTTTCAGCATTTCAGGCGAATCAGTAAGAATCTTTACATTGGGCTGTTCTTGTATACCTAATGTGGCCTCTGGAGCTTCTGTTTTAGGTGAAATTTTATTTTCAGAGTCTACTTTTAAAGTCACTTCTTCTTCGGATGAGGAACTACGTCGAACTGTTTTCTTGTGATTCTTGACTTGTCTGACAGAGGCTTGCAGAGTCTCCGTGTCTTCATCAGTGACAGAAGACGCTCGGCTACTCGGTCTGAGATGGAGAGATGTCTCAGAGTGTGCAGATACGAAACTTCCAGCTGACGAAGGTGGTCGCTGTGGCAGATCGGAAATTACTCCCATGGATGTTGACGCTGCGAAGAAAAGTTCAGAGATGTTGGTGGGATACTGGTGGGTCCCAGTGAGGTAGAGGCGGAGCTCCTCAGCTAGCACTAACATATCGAGCGTGAGACGGGCCAGCACTGATACTTCAGGAGGTGAGCGACGTGGGTACTTCAGCACGCCCCCATTCTCACGCTCACGGTATCCTAGGGAGCGAAGGATCTCCATGGCACCCTGCAAAGTATAATCAAAGGTAGACTACGAGAAAGGAAAGTATTGTTGGATAGAAGAAAGTGCAAGGGACAGAAGTACATGAATAAAATGGGCTGGAATAATATTTCTTGAGGATGTAGCTCCGCCTCTGGTGCAGTCAGTCAGGGCCCATAGTCTTGGAGAAGCAAACAAAATGACCTCAGTGGAAAATTAAATGATTTCTTCTTGAAGCCCTTTGAATATTAATCTTCTATCAATTCCCCCCCGTTCCTCACTCACTGACACACACACACACACACACACACACACACACACACACACGCACACACACGCACACACACACACACACACACACACACACACACACACACACACACACACACACACACACACACACACACACACACACACAAAGACACACACATTATTCGCTGATAATGTGAGAAATGACGAAGTGATTTATGTAAATGTTTGTACAATGCATAATATTACTCAGTATCGTAGTACAACACAAATATTATAAGTTGAACAAATTCCGTGTAGTGTTATAATAAATGCTTAGATCTTAATTTCTGTTGTATACAGAAAGCCAAAATTAACTGGAAGGCTGAGAGTAAACAATGGTAAGAAAGTTGGAGACTATAAAGCTATGGTATCCAGACTAATGCAAAGTGGAAATAGAGATACGGATTGTATAATTCATTATACTGCATTTGTGTCTCTTTCCCTGGTGTCGGTATTGTATACCATTTCCCTCCATCTAATGTAAGGTGTTGTCAGATGGCCAGGACTGGTGTTTAAGAGAAATTAATGAATGCATTTTTGGAAAATTCCCGCAAATGCATTTTTTTTTATCAGTTTCGATGTTCTGATTTCATAAATGATGATCAAATTTATGTATCACGTACACTTGTACAGTTAGTTTTTGCCTAGTCACCTACGAAGTAGTATGGGTAGGAGAGGGGGAATTGTGAGGGGGAGATGGAGAAGGCGTTACAGGTTGTGAGGGAGACGGCGTTACAGGTAGTGATGGAGAAGAGGTTACAGGTTGTGAGGGAGAAGAGGTTACAGGTTGTGAGGGAGAAGAGGTTACAGGTTGTGAGGGAGAAGAGGTTACAGGTTGTGAGGGAGAAGAGGTTACAGGTAGTGATGGAGAAGAGGTTACAGGTTGTGAGGGAGAAGAGGTTACAGGTGGTGAGGGAGAAGAGGTTACAGGTTGTGAGAGAGAAGGGGTTACAGGTTGTGAGGGAGAAGAGGTTACAGGTTGTGAGGGAGATGAGATTACAGGTCGTGAGGGAGAAAGAGTTACAGGTTGTGAGGGAGAAGAGGTTACAGGTTGTGAGGGAGAAGAGGTTACAGGTTGTGAGGGAGAAGAGGTTACAGGTTGTGAGGGAGAAGAGGTTACAGGTAGTGATGGAGAAGAGGTTACAGGTTGTGAGGGAGAAGAGGTTACAGGTTGTGAGGGAGAAGAGGTTACAGGTTGTGAGGGAGAAGAGGTTACAGGTAGTGATGGAGAAGAGGTTACAGGTTGTGAGGGAGAAGAGGTTACAGGTGGTGAGGGAGAAGAGGTTACAGGTTGTGAGAGAGAAGGGGTTACAGGTTGTGAGGGAGAAGAGGTTACAGGTTGTGAGGGAGAAGAGATTACAGGTGGTGAGGGAGAAAGAGTTACAGGTTGTGAGGGAGAAGAGGTTACAGGTTGTGAGGGAGAAGAGGTTACAGGTTGTGAGGGAGAAGAGGTTACAGGTTGTGAGGGAGAAGAGGTTACAGGTTGTGAGGGAGAAGAGGTTACAGGTTGTGAAGGAGAAGAGGTTACAGGTTGTGAGGGAGAAGAGGTTACAGGTTGTGAGGGAGAAGAGGTTACAGGTTGTGAGGGAGAAGAGGTTACAGGTTGTGAAGGAGAAGAGGTTACAGGTTGTGAAGGAGAAGAGGTTACAGGTTGTGAAGGAGAAGAGGTTACAGGTTGTGAGGGAGAAGAGGTTACAGGTTGTGAAGGAGAAGAGGTTACAGGTTGTGAGGGAGAAGAGGTTACAGGTTGTGAGGGAGAAGAGGTTACAGGTTGTGAAGGAGAAGAGGTTACAGGTTGTGAGGGAGAAGAGGTTACAGGTTGTGAAGGAGAAGAGGTTACAGGTTGTGAAGGAGAAGAGGTTACAGGTTGTGAGGGAGAAGAGGTTACAGGTTGTGAAGGAGAAGAGGTTACAGGTTGTGAAGGAGAAGAGGTTACAGGTTGTGAGGGAGAAGAGGTTACAGGTTGTGAAGGAGAAGAGGTTACAGGTTGTGAAGGAGAAGAGGTTACAGGTTGTGAGGGAGAAGAGGTTACAGGTTGTGAGGGAGAAGAGGTTACAGGTTGTGAAGGAGAAGAGGTTACAGGTTGTGAAGGAGAAGAGGTTACAGGTTGTGAAGGAGAAGAGGTTACAGGTTGTGAAGGAGAAGAGGTTACAGGTTGTGAGGGAGAAGAGGTTACAGGTTGTGAAGGAGAAGAGGTTACAGGTTGTGAGGGAGAAGAGGTTACAGGTTGTGAAGGAGAAGAGGTTACAGGTTGTGAGGGAGAAGAGGTTACAGGTTGTGAAGGAGAAGAGGTTACAGGTTGTGAGGGAGAAGAGGTTACAGGTTGTGAAGGAGAAGAGGTTACAGGTTGTGAGGGAGAAGAGGTTACAGGTTGTGAAGGAGAAGAGGTTACAGGTTGTGAGGGAGAAGAGGTTACAGGTTGTGAAGGAGAAGAGGTTACAGGTTGTGAAGGAGAAGAGGTTACAGTTTGTGAAGGAGAAGAGGTTACAGGTTGTGAAGGAGAAGAGGTTACAGGTTGTGAAGGAGAAGAGGTTACAGGTTGTGAGGGAGAAGAGGTTACAGGTTGTGAGGGAGAAGAGGTTACAGGTTGTGAAGGAGAAGAGGTTACAGGTTGTGAGGGAGAAGAGGTTACAGGTAGTGATGGAGAAGAGGTTACAGGTAGTGATGGAGAAGAGGTTACAGGTTGTGAGGGAGAAGAGGTTACAGGTTGTGAAGGAGAAGAGGTTACAGGTTGTGAGGGAGAAGAGGTTACAGGTTGTGAAGGAGAAGAGGTTACAGGTTGTGAGGGAGAAGAGGTTACAGGTTGTGAAGGAGAAGAGGTTACAGGTTGTGAAGGAGAAGAGGTTACAGGTTGTGAGGGAGAAGAGGTTACAGGTTGTGAAGGAGAAGAGGTTACAGGTTGTGAAGGAGAAGAGGTTACAGGGCACTTGAGGCTGAAAGCTCTGAGCTGACGTCATGTCTCTGCACTGTATGAACGTGTATTGCATTTGTTTTGATTTAGCTTAGGTGTGTAATGTATATTTGTTTTGTTTCAGAGTATTTATGGTTGCTGTGACGATGGCTACAAGAGGGTGAATTTGTCGCTAAGAAGCAACAGAGAAACATTACACACTTTAAAAAAAACTGCTTGTTACACATACTTTGGAGTGAAAGTTGGAGACCTGGACAAAACATTATTGGCTTCCCATAAAATCTGTTCTGTTTGTGTTGAAGAACTAGAGGCAATGACGAATGGTACGAGAAAAATATTTCAGTTTGGTGTTTAAGTGATCTAGCCAAAAAAAAAATCACAGTAATGGCTGCTGCTTTTGCTCCTGTTATGTTCTGATTTTGTATTCAAATCTTCCATTTACCCTACGACACGTTGCTCATGGACCAGATATACCAGTGCCAGTACCACTTGAAAATATTGAAAGCACTCCTTTAAGCTCTGAACGAGAGAGCAGTGATAGTGATGACGCAGAGTTCCAGTGATACAGTGATAACACGGGACCTCTTTTTTTCTCAAAGTGAGCTTAATGACCTGGTGAGAGACTCAGGTCTTGCTAAAGATTCTACTCAGATTTTAGGTTCCAGACTTAAAAAAATTATTGGCTCCTGGCATATCATTCTCTTGGTATCGGGACTGGAACAAAGATTTTGTTCCATATTTTGCTCAGGAACGTGATTTTGTATACTGCAAAAAAATGTTGAATTAAAAGAAAATTTTTCACTGATTCTTCTGAAAGACGTCTCAAGACGGAAAGGTATAAAAATCTGGAGCCGGTTCTCAATAAAATTAATTGCAAAGACCACAGTTGGTTGGTTTATGGGGACTTAAAAGTACTTTATATGTTGCTTGAATAACAGTTGGGATACACAGTCTCCGTGTGTCTTGTATAAATAAGATAACAGAATCAAATGTCTACACTGGTCTCAGAAACAATGACCAAGTAGGAGTAGACACACCAGGTCAAGGACTGCAGTACCAGACAGTGTAGTTAATCCAAAAAAATGTCCTCTTGCCTCCTCGTCTACACATAAAACTTAGCTATATGAAGCAGTTTGTTAAAGCACTACTACGAGATAGAGACGGTTTTACGTTTTGTGCAAGTTTTCAGAATTGTTGGACGGCAAGATATAAGGAGGTACATTTGTCGGGCCGGATACAAAAACTTCTACAGGATCAGAATTTTGAAATCTCTCAGCTTGATATTGAAAAAGAAACATAGATTGCCTTCAGAGATGTCATATACAAACTTCTTAGGTAACTTAAGGAACCAAACTACAAAGAAATCTTAAACATGATGTAGAAGTTCAAGACCTTAAGAGGCAACATGAGTCTCGAAATACATGTCTTGGATGCTCATTTGGATTACTTTCCCGAAAATCTGTAAGCTGAGTGAATAGTAAGGTTTCACCAGTATACAAAGGAGACGGAAAGAAGGTACCAAGCTAAATGGAGTGTCAGCATGATGGCTGGATGTTACATAGACAGATACCACAAAAAATACATAATCAGAATTACAATAATCGCGAACGAACGATTAACAATAACTCTGTTCAATGTATCAGTTCATGAGTATAAGTCTGGTAGCGGGAATGAATGATAAGGCTTCGGATGCACCTTACTTTATTGGTTCTTGTACAGAGACAGTGTGTTTAAGTGCCCTGGGGCCCAACCTGCTGGACCTTGCTGCGAGGGAGAGACGAGTACATTTCTTGTCTCTAGGTTGAGTTGGCGGCTAGTGAGAGTGTTACAGCATCTCGCGGGCTGAGTTGGGTAGGCATATTTCCCCGCTAGATGTCAGCACTGGTGTCGCGAAATATAAAGAACGACACAACCCGAAATATAAACCCCAGCTGGGCATACATTGCTCGGCCACCTACCCGACACAACCCGAAATATAAATCCCAACTGGCGTCTTCGTGTTGCAAAGCAACACTTCTTTAAGAGCAATGCAATGGGCAAATTGAAGTGAAAGATAGCCCATTCAAGTGTGTTTACAGACACACTTGCTTGGGCTATTTTGTACTTCAATTTCCCAATTGCATTGCTTTTGAAGAGGTGTTGCTTTGCAACATGAGAGGCGCCTTGAGCAAAGTCATTCTCTCGGGTCCCCTCCCTCCCTTTGTTCATTTGTACATAAACAGAAGTGCAGTAAGCACAAATTTGAAGATAAAAGGTAAAAATTGAACAAGGAGTCTGGAACTTATTTGAGGTAAATTTTATAAATATTTTCAATGATATGGAGAGTAACTTCAATAAATATACATTTTTTGTATATTATTTTTAATTTGATAACATAATATTTTTGGCAAACACTTTAAGTAAAGTTTAAATCATACTGTGAAGAAATTTTACGTGATAGAGAATAACTGATATTAGGTTTGGAATCAACAACCAAAATATGCGAAAAAGTCAAAATAACTGAAACAACTTTTAACATGTAACATTTAGTAGATCTGTGTAATAATTAACATATCTTAGAAATCGTACTGAAGGAAATTTTGAGTTACATAGACTCGACATACTATAAGAGTAAAGAAATGTTGAGAAATAATGAAATGGGAACAAATACGAGTATATTCGTATGTCAGGTGTTGAGACAGTAAAGTTCTAAACTCATGTCTGGGAAGCTGGAAGCTTGAGCCTTTGTTCGCTAATCATGAGACATAAATACTCCAGAACTGTAATTATGGTTTCGCCAGGCGCTGAGAGAGTCTAAAAATAAATACTAAGAAAAAAAAATCGAAGTTGATGAGTGCACACACCTTGACCGGCGCCCATGGTTGGTTCGGGTCGACCTTGATGGAGCGCCACCCATGTTGCCTGGACCCCTCAGGCTGCAGCAGTGTTTCCCCATACTGTGCCAGATGGATGAGTGCCACCCGCACCAGTGCCGCTCCCGTCGTGGCGTTGGCAGCACAGAGGCGAGGAGCGTGCAGTAGGGAGAGCTTCAGATCCAGGGAGAGTGGGTGGTGCACCAGCAGGTGGAAAGTAGACCAGTCCTGACGGTCCAGACCGCGGCCCCTGCACAGTGAGACCACCAGCCGGGCGCGCCACAAACTACGCCACATAATAACAATAACAATTTTTTAAGATTTCTTCTCAGAGTGTCAAGTTATCTTGCACTCTCCAAGTGAACATAACACATATGTAAGTAAATTTATTTAGCTACAGGCACACATAAATACAATTATCATATCTAGTAACATAGGTAAGTGTAAATTACCTTGGATAACCCAAAAACAGTCAGAGTGATTTATTTCAGCTTAAGCCTTTGATTTGCTTACGAAAGTATAAATTGGAAATATATAACAACACTCCATTTCTAAAGTTTGGCCATTTAGGATCCTGACGAGCGAAACGTTCCCTAAATCAAATATCTAAACGTTGCAAAAAGTGTCCATTGGCCGCAGCTGATTTGCCCATGACTGGTGCAACATTTAGTAATCACTCATGCTACCAGCATGAGTTACAGTGGAATTAATTGTGGTTTAGTGAGTTGTCTTAGTTGATAATGTGTAGACCAGGAGAGTGTTTATCCTCGTCTCTGAACACTTTATATTGTCTTCCCTCTCTAGTTCCTGCACCAGCCTCCCACATACACCAGCCTGCCACATACACCAGCCTCCCACATACACCAGCCTCCCACATACACCAGCCTGCCACATACACCAGCCTCCCACATACACCAGCCTCCCACATACACCAGCCTGCCACATACACCAGCCTGCCACATACACCAGCCTGCCACATACACCAGCCTCCCACATACACCAGCCTGCCACATACACCAGCCTGCCACATACACCAGCCTGCCACATACACCAGCCTGCAACATACACCAGCCTGCCACATACACCAGCCTGCCACATACACCTACCAGCGTGTCAGCGTGTCAGCGTGCCTCGTTGTGCTCCCGGTTTTCTGGTGTTTTCACGGTCGCTCTTACGTGCTAGAACTTTAATTTGTGTCATCAATCCTATACGATACATCCCTCTAGCGCCTGGAACCAATCTTGGGCGGAAAACATTATATACTGAGTAAAAAAAGGAGAATTGTGTGCACTACCTAGCAGAGTTTACTGCCAGAGGGGAATCATAGGCCTGGTCCCGTGTGAAAAAAATAATAATAATTGAACTCTGTGTCAGAGGAAAGAAAGTCTCCCTGAAAGCATTGAGTATACATAGTGTATAGTGTATACTACAGTGGCTCCCTAGTATATTGATGATAAAGGCTAAAGTGTCATTTGAAAACAGGTGAATTTGTAAATGAAGTGATAAGCCTATAGAGGCAGGTGCCAGAAGTCGCCAGAAACTTACCACAGGTCAGCTGTTTTTAATAATCTTCCTGGCCTGCTAGTGTACTCGCATATAATCTAGTGATACCAGTGAATAGCAGAATACAGTGTTGTAGTAGCAACTAACCAGTATTATAATGGTACTTAGTGGAGTGGAGTGACTTTCATTAGTTTCTTTTTCTTGAAATACCAGACGTTACTGTGAATTTCATATAACCTGTAGTTACCAGCGGTCACAATATACACAACGAGAAGCAATTATTACTACAGAAAAAGCGCCCTTCCTCCAAAATTTGCACCAGTCAACTATAGTGATAATATAGCATTTATTGTGGTGGAGACGGAAAAAAAAAAAAAAAAAAAAATAGAGAAGCTAGATACAGCGATTGATAAACAAGGGTGGAGGCTCGACCGTTCGTCATTGTAGGAGTGCCAGCAGTCACCGGCTCTTCAACACGCAAGTTATACTTTTGTATCAATCAAATCACATATTACTCGGGTAGATAATTTCCAGTAGATCCTTCATGTGTTAGCTCAAATCACCGACCAGTATGGTTTAAATAAGTGACCCACTGATCAGATCAGATAGACTGGTCCGAACCCTTGACTGGTCCGAACCCTTGACTGGTCCGAACCCTGGACTGGTTTCAAACGGTTTCGTTGTGCACCACCTAGCAGGTTATTAATAGAATATTCAAGAGGTTGCTAGTAGAACTGCAGTAAATCAACCATTCAAATCATTATGAAGCTGTGTGTAGTCTGTGGTCAGTCAAACAAACGGGCTTCCACATGCATAAATTGTCATTTCTGTGGAAATTGGTGTCACGCCCCTTGTGCAGATATCCAAGAACTAGCTACAAACAGTATTAAAACAGGGAAGTGTTTTTGGGTATGCCCAAATGAGATAAATCTGTGGACTAAAATCACAAGGGTATTAAAAGAGGTCAACATCAAAGCTGCTTTCATAGAAAACCTGGAAGCTTTCTACAACAGATGGGAACATAAAAAGTCCGGGCTGAATGGTACTGCCCTTGATACTGGCCATGTAGTCAGAAACTGTAAGGCTGGAGATGATGTCCTGGTAGTCAGTAAATGGGGGGCTGATAGTGCTGTCCTGGGAGACAGTAATGGGGAAGCTGGAGGTGCTGTCCTGGGAGACAGTAATGGTGAAGCTGGAGGTGCTGTCCTGGGAGACAGTAATGGTGAAGCTGGAGATGCTGTCCTGGGAGACAGTAATGGGGAAGCTGGAGATGCTGTCCTGGGAGACAGTAATGGTGAAGCTGGAGATTTTGTCCAGGTAGTCGGGAATTATACGCAGGAAGGAATACATATAAATGACCTCATAGGGGACAGGAGCCATAGTAGGGAAACAAGTGTAGTCAAAGATAAGATAAAACCAATATTGCAAACTAGAAATACCGCAGGAAATAGCAAACAAGAGGACTCCACTAGCAATAGTGAGGATATATTACCAAAAACAACTGGTGGGAGCTCCATTGTTGGTGCTAGGGAGGATAGAAGTAAGACAGGGAAACATGCACCAACAGGGAATACAGTCACAGAAACCCAAGGCAAACGGAAACCAAGCCTGTGCACATACTATGCACTCGGTATCTGCTGGCATGGGAAATCTGGAAAAACAGATGGGACGTGCAACTATGACCACCCTAGGAAATGCCATGCCCATATGACAACAGGAAAATGCAAACTCCCTTCCTGTAAGCTTTTTCACCCTGAACTGTGTACCTCTTCAGTACAGGAAAGACTGTGCTATAACTTAAATTGCCAGGCATACCATCTAAAGGGGACAAAAAGATACAAAACATCCAGGCCATGGGAAAACCTGGGTAGCCACAGCCACTCAAGAGGGAGAGGTTTTTTAGTGCCAGGAAGGAAAAAAAACTGGCAGGAAATGGCAGAAATCGTACACCAAATCCAGTCATTCCTGGAGTGGAACCACAGTCGATGGCCTCCACTCCAAACCAACAGATACAGATACTAATGCCGGAAAAAAAATCCCCCCCCCAGTACCAACAATACCACCAGTCCGATAACATTCTTCTTTGCAAATATACAGGGTCTAAAGCCAGCAACAAACAACAAAATACCTTTCATCCGTGGACTGCTTGCAGAGGCAAAGGCAATGTTCGCGGCTTTCACTGAGACCCACATAAAGGATCACTTGGACAACGAAATATGGATCCCAGGTTACAACCTATACAGATGTGACAGAGTGAACAGGCAAAAGGGGGGGGTTGGCCTGTACATTGCAGAGTCACTTGTTTGCACAGAACTGCTAAATGCCTCAAATGATGTAGTGGAAGTTTTAGCAGTAAAGGTCGAGAACCAAAACCTAGTCATTGTGATAGTCTACAAGCCTCCGGATGCAACATCCCAGCAATTCCAGGAACAGCTGTTAAAAATTGACCACTGTCTGGAAAACCTTCCAGCTCCTGCACCCAACATCTTGCTCCTGGGGGATTTCAACTTAAGGCACCTAAAATGGAGGAATATAGCAAATAATATTGTTGCAGTAATAACACCAGGAGGCAGCTCTGATGAAAACTCACACTCACGCGAGCTTTTAAATCTCTGCACAAAATTCAATTTAAACCAGCAAATAATAGAGCCTACTAGACTGGAGAATACACTAGACCTCATCTTCACTAACAATGATGATCTGATAAGAAATATCACCATATCAAAAACAATATACTCAGATCACAACATAATTGAGGTTCAGTCATGTATGCGCGGAGCCCCAGACCGACATAATGAGATTAGTCACGAGGGAGCATTCACCAAATTCAACTTCAATAACAAAAACATAAAGTGGGACCAAGTAAACCAAGTCCTAACCGATATAAGCTGGGAAGATATACTAAGCAACACAGACCCCAACTTATGCCTAGAACAGATTAACTCGGTGGCACTCGATGTATGCACAAGGCTTATTCCTCTAAGAAAAAGGAGGAGTAGATGTAAAACAGAAAGAGACAGGCGCTCCCTTTACAGGCGACGGAAAAGAATAACAGAGCGGCTAAAAGAGGTCAATATATCTGAAATGCGTAGGGAGACACTGGTCAGAGAAATAGCAAGCATCGAACTTAAGCTAAAAGAATCCTTTAGGAGTCAGGAATCGCGGGAAGAACTAAAAGCCATAAATGAAATCGAAAGAAACCCAAAGTATTTCTTCTCCTATGCCAAATCAAAATCGAGAACAACGTCCAGTATTGGGCCCCTACTTAAACAAGATGGGTCCTACACAGATGACAGCAAGGAAATGAGTGAGCTACTCAAGTCCCAATATGACTCAGTTTTTAGCAAGCCGCTAACCAGACTGAGAGTCGAAGATCAAAATGAATTTTTTATGAGAGAGCCACAAAATTTGATTAACACAAGCCTATCCGATGTTATCCTGACGCCAAATGACTTCGAACAGGCGATAAATGACATGCCCATGCACTCTGCCCCAGGGCCAGACTCATGGAACTCTGTGTTCATCAAGAACTGCAAGAAGCCCCTATCACGAGCCTTTTCCATCCTATGGAGAGGGAGCATGGACACGGGGGTCGTCCCACAGTTACTAAAAACAACAGACATAGCCCCACTCCACAAAGGGGGCAGTAAAGCAACAGCAAAGAACTACAGACCAATAGCACTAACATCCCATATCATAAAAATCTTTGAAAGGGTCCTAAGAAGCAAGATCACCACCCATCTAGAAACCCATCAGTTACACAACCCAGGGCAACATGGGTTTAGAACAGGTCGCTCCTGTCTGTCTCAACTATTGGACCACTACGACAAGGTCCTAGATGCACTAGAAGACAAAAAGAATGCAGATGTAATATATACAGACTTTGCAAAAGCCTTCGACAAATGTGACCATGGCGTAATAGCGCACAAAATGCGTGCTAAAGGAATATCAGGAAAAGTCGGTCGATGGATCTATAATTTCCTCACTAACAGAACACAGAGAGTAGTCGTCAACAGAGTAAAGTCCGAGGCAGCTACGGTGAAAAGCTCTGTTCCACAAGGCACAGTACTCGCTCCCCTCTTGTTCCTCATCCTTATATCCGACATAGACAAGGATGTCAGCCACAGCACCGTGTCTTCCTTTGCAGATGACACCCGAATCTGCATGACAGTGTCTTCCATTGCAGACACTGCAAAGCTCCAGGCAGACATCAACCAAATCTTTCAGTGGGCTGCAGAAAACGATGAGAAATTTCAATTACTCAGATATGGTAAACATGAGGAAATTAAATCTTCATCAGAGTACAAAACAAATTCTGGCCACAAAATAGAGCGAAACACCAACGTCAAAGACCTGGGAGTGATCATGTCGGAGGATCTCACCTTCAAGGACCATAACATTGTATCAATCGCATCTGCTAGAAAAATGACAGGATGGATAATGAGAACCTTCAAAACTAGGGAGGCCAAGCCCATGATGACACTCTTCAGGTCACTTGTTCTATCTAGGCTGGAATATTGCTGCACACTAACAGCACCTTTCAAGGCAGGTGAAATTGCCGACCTAGAAAATGTACAGAGAACTTTCACGGCGCGCATAACGGAGATAAAACACCTCAATTATTGGGAGCGCTTGAGGTTCCTAAACCTGTATTCCCTGGAACGCAGGAGGGAGAGATACATGATTATATACACCTGGAAAATCCTAGAGGGACTAGTACCGAACTTGCACACGAAAATCACTCACTACGAAAGCAAAAGACTTGGCAGACGATGCACCATCCCCCCAATGAAAAGCAGGGGTGTCACTAGCACGTTAAGAGACCATACAATAAGTGTCAGGGGCCCGAGACTGTTCAACTGCCTCCCAGCACACATAAGGGGGATTACCAACAGACCCCTGGCAGTCTTCAAGCTGGCACTGGACAAGCACCTAAAGTCAGTTCCGGATCAGCCGGGCTGTAGCTCGTATGTTGGTTTGCGTGCAGCCAGCAGCAACAGCCTGGTTGATCAGGCTCTGATCCACCAGGAAGCCTGGTCTCAGACCGGGCCGCGGGGGCGTTGACCCCCGGAACTCTCTCCAGGTAAACTCCAGGTAAACACCAGCCTGCCACATACACCAGCCTGCCACATACACCAGCCTGCCACATACACCAGCCTGCCACATACACCAGCCTGCCACATACACCAGCCTGCAACATACACCAGCCTGCCACATACACCAGCCTGCCACATATACCAGCCTGCAACATACACCAGCCTGCCACATACACCAGCCTGCCACATACACCAGCCTGCAACATACACCAGCCTCCCACATACACTAGCCTCCCACATACACCAGCCTCCCACATACACCAGCCTCCCACATACACCAGCCTGCCACATACACCAGCCTGCCACATACACCAGCCTGCCACATACACCAGCCTGCCACATACACCAGCCTGCAACATACACCAGCCTGCCACATACACCAGCCTGCCACATACACCAGCCTGCAACACACACCAACCTGCCACATACACCAGCCTGTCACATATACCAGCCTGCCACATACACCAGCCTGCCACATACACCAGCCTGTCACATATACCAGCCTGCCACATACACCAGCCTGCCACATACACCAGCCTGCCACATACACCAGCCTGCCACATACACCAGTCTGCCACATTCACCAGCCTGCCACATACACCAGCCTGCCACATACACCAGCCTGCAACATATACCAGCCTGCCACATACACCAGCCTGTCACATATACCAGCCTGCCACATACACCAGCCTGCCACATACACCAGCATGCCACATACACCAGCCTGCAACATACACCAGCCTGCTACATACACCAGCCTGTCACATATACCAGCCTGCCACATACACCAGCCTGCCACATACACCAGCCTGTCACATATACCAGCCTGCCACATACACCAGCCTGCCACATACACCAGCCTGCAACATACACCAGCCTGCCACATACACCAGCCTACCACATACACCAGCCTGCCACATACACCAGCCTGCCACATACACCAGCCTGCCACATACACCAGCCTGCCATATACACCAGCCTGTAACATACACCAGTCTGCAACACACACCAGCCTGCCACATACACCAGCCTGCCACATACACCAGCCTGCCACATACACCAGCCTGCCACATACACCAGCCTGCCAAATACACCAGCCTGCCACATACACCAGCCTGCCACATACACCAGCCTGCCACATACACCAGCCTTCCACATACACCAGCTTGTCACATACACCAGCCTGCCACATACACACATACACCAGCCTGCCACGTACACCAGCCTGCCACATACACCAGCCTGCAACATACACCAGCCTGCCACATACACCAGCCTGCCACATACACCAGCCTGCTACATACACCAGCCTGCCACATACACCAGCCTTCCACATACACCAGCTTGTCACATACACCAGCCTGCCACATACACACATACACCAGCCTGCCACGTACACCAGTCTGCCACATACACCAGCCTGCAACATACACCAGCCTGCCACATACACCAGCCTGCCACATACACCAGCTTGCAACATACACCAGCCTGCCACATACACCAGCCTGTCACATATACCAGCCTGCCACATACACCAGCCTGCCACATACACCAGCCTGTCACATATACCAGCCTGCCACATACACCAGCCTGCCACATACACCAGCCTGCCACATACACCAGCCTGCCACATACACCAGCCTGCCACATACACCAGCCTGCCACATACATCAGCCTGCAACATACACCAGCCTGCCACATACACCAGCCTGTCACATATACCAGCCTGCCACATACACCAGCCTGCCACATACACCAGCCTGCCACATACACCAGCCTGCAACATACACCAGCCTGCCACATACACCAGCCTGTCACATATACCAGCCTGCCACATACACCAGCCTGCCACATACACCAGCCTGTCACATATATCAGCCTGCCACATACACCAGCCTGCCACATACACCAGCCTGCAACATACACCAGCCTGCCACATACACCAGCCTACCACATACACCAGCCTGCCACATACACCAGCCTGCCACATACACCAGCCTGCCACATACACCAGCCTGCCATATACACCAGCCTGTAACATACACCAGTCTGCAACATACACCAGCCTGCCACATACACCAGCCTGCCACATGCACCAGCCTGCCACATACACCAGCCTGCCACATACACCAGCCTGCCAAATACACCAGCCTGCCACATACACCAGCCTGCCACATACACCAGCCTACCACATACACCAGCCTTCCACATACACCAGCTTGTCACATACACCAGCCTGCCACATACACACATACACCAGCCTGCCACGTACACCAGTCTGCCAAATACACCAGCCTGCCACATACACCAGCCTGCTACATACACCAGCCTGCCACATACACCAGCCTTCCACATACACCAGCTTGTCACATACACCAGCCTGCCACATACACACATACACCAGCCTGCCACGTACACCAGTCTGCCACATACACCAGCCTGCAACATACACCAGCCTGCCACATACACCAGCCTGCCACATACACCAGCCTGCTACATACACCAGCCTGCTACATACACCAGCCTGCCACATACACCAGCCTGCCACATACACCAGTCTGCCACATACACCAGCCTGCAACATATGCCAGCCTGCCACATACACCAGCCTGCCACATACACCAGCCTGCCACATACACCAGCCTGCCACATCCACCAGCCTGCCACATACACCAGCCTGCCACATACACCAGCCTACCACATACATCAACCTGCCACATACACTAGCTTGTGACATACACCAGTCTGTCACATACACACATACACCAGCCTGCCACGTACACCAGCCTGCCACATACACCAGCTTGTCACATACACCAGCCTGCCACATACACACATACACCAGCCTGCCACGTACACCAGCCTGCCACATACACCAGCCTGCAACATACACCAGCCTGCCACATACACACATACACCAGCCTGCCACATACACCAGCCTGCTACATACACCAGCCTGCCACATACACCAGCCTGTCACATACACCAGCCTGCCACATACACCAGCCTGCAACATATGCCAGCCTGCCACATACACCAGCCTGCCACATACACCAGCCTGCAACATACACCAGCCTGCCACATACACCAGCCTGTCACATACACCAGCCCGCCACATACACCAGCCTGCCACATACACCAGCCTGCCACATACACCAGCCTGCCACATACACCAGCCTGCCACATACACCAGCCTGCCACATACACCAGCCTGCCACATACACCAGCCTGCCACATACACCAGCCTGCCACATACACCAGCCTGCCACATACACCAGCCTGCCGCATACACTAGCTTGTCACATACATCAGCCTGTCACATACACACATACACCAGCCTGCCACGTACACCAGCCTGCCACATACACCAGCTTGTCACATACACCAGCCTGCCACATACACACATACACCAGCCTGCCACGTACACCAGCCTGCCACATACACCAGCCTGCAACATACACCAGCGTGCCACATACACACATACACCAGCCTGCCACATACACCAGCCTGCTACATACACCAGCCTGCCACATACACCAGCCTGCAACATATGCCAGCCTGCCACATACACCAGCCTGCCACATACACCAGCCTGCCACATACACCAGCCTGCCACATACATCAGCCTGCCACATACACCAGCCTGCCACATACACCAGCCTGCCACATACACCAGCCTGCCACATACATCAGCCTGCCACATACACCAGCCTACCACATACACCAGCCTGGCTACCTCCATGCTCACCTGACTACCATGATTATCTTCTGTTCTCACCTGACTACCATGATTATCTTCTGTTCTCACCTGACTACCATGATCATCTTCTATGCTCACCTGACTACCATGGTCACAATCTATGCTCACCTAACTTCTGCTCGCCAGGCGTTGCGTCGCTCGTCCTGGCGTGCAGGGTTGCTGGAGGTCAGGTCTGGAGTCTCCCCAGGTTGTTGTAGTACCCACTGGTAGTCACCTTCGTCAGGTGCAGGACTCACCGCTGCTGAGTCCGTGTGGTCATCGTCCTGTGGGTCACACCAAGCATTAACCTCCATAAAGAACAAAATGGCACAATACTGTGACTGGAACAATACACAAATAACCCGCACACATAAGAACATAAGAACATAAGAAAGGAGGAACACTGCAGCAGGCCTGTTGGCCCATACTAGGCAGGTCCTTTACAATTCATCCCACTAATAAAACATTTGCCCAACCCAATTTTCAATGCTACCCAAGAAGTAAGCTCTGATGTGCAAGTTCCACTCAAATCCAACCCCTCCCACTCATGTACTTATCCAACCTAAATTTGAAACTACCCAAAGTCCTAGCCTCAATAACCCAACTAGGTAGACTGTTCCACTCATCAACTACCCTATTTCCAAACCAATACTTTCCTGTGTCCTTTCTAAATCTAAACTTATCTAATTTAAATCCATTACTGCGGGTTCTCTCTTGGAGAGACATCCTCAAGACCTTATTAATATCCCCTTTATTAATACCTATCTTCCACTTATACACTTCGATCAGGTCTCCCCTCATTCTTCGTCTAACAAGTGAATGTAACTTAAGAGTCTTCAGTCTTTCTTCATAAGGAAGATTTCTAATGCTATGTATTAATTTAGTCATCCTACGCTGAATGTTTTCTAACGAATTTATGTCCATTCTGTAATATGGAGACCAGAATTGAGCTGCATAATCTAGGTGAGGCCTTACTAATGATGTATAAAGCTGCAGTATGACCTCTGGACTTCTGTTGCTTACACTTCTTGATATAAATCCCAGTAATCTATTTGCCTTATTTCGTACACTTAGGCATTGCTGTCTTGCTCACCATAACCCCCAAGTCCTTTTCGCAATCTGTATGGCTAAGTTCTACAGCATTTAACTTATAAGTGCTAGGGTTATGGACACTCCCGAGCTTCAGAACCTTGCATTTATCTACATTGAACTGCATCTGCCACTTTTCTGACCAAGAATATAGTTTGTTTAAATCCTCCTGAAGTTCCCTAACGTCTACGTTTGAATCAATTATCCTACCTATCTTTGTGTCATCGGCGAATTTGCTCATATTACTAGTAATTCCCTCATCAAGGTCATTGATATATATTATAAACAACAACGGGCCCAAGACTGATCCCTGTGGAACGCCACTTGTTACAGATCCCCACTCGGATTTAACCCCATTTATGGACACTCTCTGCTTCCTGTCTGTGAGCCATGACTCGATCCATGAGAGCACTTTTCCCCCAATGCCATGAGCTGCCACTTTCTTTAACAGTCTTTGGTGCGGAACTCTATCAAAAGCCTTACTAAAATCTAAGTAAATAATATCAAACAGCCAACAGCCTCAAAAGCTTTACTGAAGAAAGTTAATAAATTAGTTAGACAAGACCGGCCTCTTGTGAATTCATGCTGAGTATCATTAATCAAGCTATGCTTATCGAGATGGCTTCTTATAATCTCAGCTATAATTGACTCTAGTAATTTGCCTACAATTGAGGTCAGGCTTATTGGGCGGTAATTTGACGGTAACGACTTGTCCCCTGTTTTAAAAATAGGAATTACATTAGCCATCTTCCACATATCAGACACTACACCTGTTTGAAGAGATAAATTAAAAATATTAGTTAATGGTTCACAGAGTTCCATTTTGCATTCCTTAAGAACCCTTGAAAAAACCTCATCAGGACCCGGCGACTTATTTTGCTTCAGTCTGTCTATCTGCTTCACAACCATTTCACTAGTGACTGTGATGTTACATAATTTATCTTCTTCTAGCCCACTATAAAAATTAATTACTGGAATATTGTTAGTGTCTTCCTGTGTAAAAACCGAGAGAAAATAATTATTTAAAATCGAGCACATTTCATTCTCTTTGTCAGTAAGATGCCCATAGTTATTTTTAACGGGACCTATCTTATCTCTAACTTTTGTTCTATAGACCTGGAAAAAACTTTTTGGGTTAGTTTTAGAATCCCTAGCAACTTTAATTTCATAGTCCCTTTTAGCTTTTCTTATCCCCTTTTTAATGTCCCTCTTAATGTCAATATACTGATTCATAAGATGACCCTCACCTCTTTTGATACGCCTATAAATTCCTTTCTTATGTTAGGTAAGACACATATGCAACAGTTAGGTATCTTTATTTCGAAACGTTTCGCCTACACAGTAGGCTTCTTCAGTCGAGTACAGAAAAGTTGATAGAAGCAGAAGATACTTGAAGACGATGTAATCAGTCCATCACCCTTAAAGTTTTGAGGTGGTCAGTCCCTCAGTCTGGAGAAGAGCATTGTTCCATGGAATGAAACAATATCATATTGTTTCATTCCATGGAACAATGCTCTTCTCCAGACTGAGGGACTGACCACCTCAAAACTTTAAGGGTGATGGACTGATTACATCGTCTTCAAGTATCTTCTGCTTCTATCAACTTTTCTGTACTCGACTGAAGAAGCCTACTGTGTAGGCGAAACGTTTCGTAATAAAGATACCTAACTGTTGCATATGTGTCTTACCTAACAACCTGTCGGTATTTTATACCATTTTAATGTTCAATCCTTTCTTATGCCCTAGTAGATATTTTAGCCTATTATTCATCCATTTTGGGTCATTTCTATTTGATCTAATTTCTTTATAAGGGATAAACGTTCTTTGAGCAGCATGTATAGTGTTCAGAAAACTGTCATATTGATAGCTCTGTTCGTTACCCCAGTCAACAGATGATAAGTGTTCTCGTAATCTGCTAAGCGAAAATCTGGGACTGTTACTGAGCTATCGCAGGGGAGAGGAGCTTACGACGACGTTTCGGTCATACCTGGATCATCACACTAACACACGAAGGTGTTACTGTGACTTGTAAATGGTCCAAGTCGGACCGAGACGTCGCTATAAGCTTATTTCTCGTATATGCGGCTTATTTGTGCATTAATTTCCACATATAAGGCAGACACGTTAACATTTCGCCACCGACATTAAAATAATCTTAACCAAATTCTTGACCAGGTCTCCAGGCCTTGAAAGACCCAAATTGCCTCCTGCCTACTACACTGCATACATGACTAACACTGACAATTTTTTGTAGCAAGGTTCAAGTTGAACATCAAAATGGTATACAATACCGACAGGTTGTTAGGTAAGACACATATGCAACAGTTAGACAACTTTATTCCGAAACGTTTCGCCTACACAGTAGGCTTCTTCAGTCGAATACAGAAAGTAGGCAGGAACAGTAGAGATGTGAAGACGATGTAATCAGTCCATCACCCTTGTAGTCGTAGAATTTGAGGTTGTCAGTCCCTCGGCCTGGAGAAGTTAAGTTCCATAGTTCAGTTCCATAGTCAGATAGTTCCTGACTATGGAACTGAACTTCTCCAGGCCGAGGGACTGACAACCTCAAATTCTACGACTACAAGGGTGATGGACTGATTACATCGTCTTCACATCTCTACTGTTCCTGCCTACTTTCTGTATTCGACTGAAGAAGCCTACTGTGTAGGCGAAACGTTTCGGAATAAAGTTGTCTAACTGTTGCATATGTGTCTTACCTAACAAGGTTCAAGTTACTTTGTGACAGCAGCGGCGCATATCACAGCCTAAGGCTGAGCAAGATATCTAGTTAATCCCGAATTATTATCAGTGATGTAGTGGTTACCTTGTCTACCTCACCCCAGGTTTTCTAAGTCCAAGCTCATACCATTCTTTCTGCACTTACAAAAATTTCTTCAATACCCTCTGCCATAACTCACGAAATCGTAGTCAAAATAAAAAAAGATCTATTTTTTATTTCTTTGCGTAGTATACAATATGTAGGTTACATGTAATAAAATATTGTTAAACATAAAGTCATTAGCATGCATGGGCATTTCGGGCCGACAATAACACAATTGTATAAAATACCGACAGGTTGTGAACATCAAAATGGTATAAAATACCGACAGGTTATGAACATCAAAATGGTATAAAATACCCTGTCGGTATTTTATACCATTTTGATGTTCATAACCTGTCGGTATTTTATACCATTTTGATGTTCATAACCTGTCGGTATTTTATACCATTTTGATGTTCATCTTGTCAGACACTGCAACACATGGCCTCTTGGTACAGAAAACACCTTGGACAACCCTTTCAAGTGAGAACTGTTGGATCTGAGAGGGACCTGACCTATCAGTGGCTACATTCTCACTACTACTACTACTACTACTACTACTACTACTACTACTACTATGCACCTCTCCTTCCGACAGTATTTAAGTCTCCGCACTGTCGCTTGATCTTCAGATAGTTCCTGACTATGGAACTGAACTCTCCAGGCTGAGGGACTGACAACCTCAAATTCTACGACTTCAAGGGTGATGGACTGATTACATCGTCTTCACATCTCTACTGTTCCTGCCTACTTTCTGTATTCGACTGAAGAAGCCTACTGTGTAGGCGAAACGTTTCGGAATAAAGTTGCCTAACTGTTGCCTTTGTGTCTTACCTACCAACACAATTGTAAAGAAACCACGGAACGGGTGAGATTTAAACCCATGGCCGAGTGATTTACGCACTGGTACGGGGTTTTAGGATTCACTCGCCATAAGTTCAAACCCAGCCTGTTCCGTGGTTTTTTTCCCATCTGCACAGGAGACTATATTCATTTATAACGGCACAAAACATACTCAACCCCTGCCAATTTGGATTCAGGAAAAATAAAAGCACTAATGATGCAGACTGGTTATAAATGACCATAATTTTTAAAGGGGTGGACCGGTAAGCCAGCGGAAGGCCTCGGTCAGATGACCAAAAGCTCCAAAGGCGGGTCATCATCTGACTAAGACCCGCGTCAGGAAACATTTGTCCTGTTTCCTGACGAACCTTACCTAACCTAACCTAATGATGCAATCATAAAAATGCTAGATCTGCTTTACACAGCATTGGAAAATAAGGAATATCCACTAGGAATTTTTATTGACCTAAGAAAAGCTTTTGACACAGTAGACCACGACATCCTACTCCACAAACTTGACCATTACGGTATAAGAGGCCATGCGCTTGCTTATTTCAAATCTTACCTTACTAATAGGTATCAGTATGTCACCATTAAAGACACAGCATCAACAACACGGCCACTTGATACTGGAGTTCCGCAGGGAAGTGTCCTTGGTCCCCTGCTCTTCCTCATATACATCAATGAGCTTCCAAATGTATCCCAACACCTGAAACGCATTCTCTTTGCTGACGACACGACTTATGTCATCTCTCACCCTAATCTTGCCACCCTCAACACCATTGTTAACGAGGAGCTGATCAAAATATCGACTTGGATGACAACCAGTAAACTTACGCTTAACACTGACAAAACCTACTATATTATGTTTGGTAGCAGAGCAGGAGATGCACAAATTAACGTTAAGATCGACAACACTCTAATTACCAGACATAATGAGGGAAAATTCCTAGGCCTATACCCTGACAACAACCTGAATTTCAGCACCCATATCCAACACATAACCAAAAAAGTATCCAAAACGGTTGGGATCCTCTCCAAGATACGATACTACGTGCCGCAAAATGCCCTTCTCACACTATACCACTCACTTATTTATCCATACCTCACCTATGCTATTTGTGCTTGGGGATCAACTGCAGCAACACACCTAAAGCCAATAATAACCCAACAAAATGCTGCAGTAAGAATAATCACTAAATCCCATCCCTGGCAACACACCCCTCCACTCTTCATAGATCTAAACTTACTCCCTGTTCAGTACATCCACACTTACTACTGTGCAATCTACATCTACAGGACCTTAAACTCCAATATCAACCTTGACCTAAAACGCTTTCTTGATAGTTGTGACAGAACCCACCAGACACAAACATCTCTACGACATTCCCCGTGTCCGACTAAACCTTTACAAAAATTCAATGTATGTCAAAGGCCCTAAAATCTGGAACACCTTACCTGAGAACTCTAGAACTGCAGACACATTCATCACCTTCAAAACTACCATTAGAAAACATCTTATCTCCCTGATACACCCCTTCAACTAACTACACGAATACCACCTGGTGGTTCACACTTACACTCACTCACCCATTTGACCATAAACAGAAATATTAATCTCATTCTTAAAATAATGAATCCTGTGATACTCCAATACTGAGACTATGTACTGTGCCAAAACAAAAGCATTCACATTGCTAAACTCACAAACTAGTATTTAGTCACTTAGCCATAATACCAACTTACCTCATAATTTGTAATATTTTAAAATTAAGATTTAAACTAAGTATGCCCGAAATGCCAAGCCATGCTAGGTGTTCTAGTGGTACACTCTGTAATCATTATTTTACTACATGTAAACCACTCAATAACCAAATTCTGTAAACTCAGCATTGTAATCCTTATAGAGAATAAACTTTGAATTTGAATTTGAATATGAAGGAGTGGAGCTGATGGTAAAGGAAGAAGTGTGGAAGGTGTGTTTATGAGCTGAATTCTAATTCTTATCCATTACAATGGAACTTATTCACGGGGTAAGAACCAGGTATCACTCGCAACTGAGCTGCCGTCTAGCTCACACATGCTGACACTCAGAGAATCGAAAATACTGTCTTCTTATTGCATAAAGTGCCAAGAAATAAAATGTATGTAGATTAATGCTATATTCTTTCAACTTGATAATAAAATAGCAGGTGACCCATCCCCCAATATAGAATAGATATGTAAATAGAGACCTGGAGATATTGTTTGGATACATCTGTTAAATGCACGTAAAATGATTTTCAATATATTGATATCCTGGTGACCGGCTACAAGCCAAAAAGCGGGTGATAAAATACCGTAATTCAGGGAAGGGCTTTTAGCTTTGGTAACCTGCTGTTACATAACCTGTTGCTAGGTAACTTGTTGCTAGGCAACCTGCTGCTAGGCAACTTGTTGCTAGGTAACTTGTTGCTAGGCAACCTGCTGCTAGGCAACTTGTTGCTAGGTAACTTGTTGCTAGGCAACCTGCTGCTAGGTAACCTGTTGCTAGGCAACTTGCTGCTAGAAAACCTTCTGGTAGGCAACCTGCTGCTAGGCAATCTGCTCCTAGACAACCTGCTGCTAGGCAAACTTCTCCACCAAGCCCAGCCCTCACGACGCCTGACCCGAACTTACGAGAAGCTTCCTGAATAAACTCGGTAAGCTGGAGAATGCTCCGGGGGGTCAACGCTCCCGCCGGCCCGGTCCATGACCAGGCCTCGAGTAAGCAATAATTTTATAAATAAACTGAGTCATAAGTGACTGCTGGCGGAGTTAGTTTAACATTTTTATTACGCTGCCCATACCCAGGGTGTGGGCGGAAGCCAAAAGAGATTTCAGAATCAAATAATGGGTCCAGGAACTGGGTCGCAAAGTTTTGATAGCTGAACAAGTTCAAGTGGTAATGAATTATTTACATGTGTATATCTGGTTGCAATCGTATTATGTTTGCAGACATGAAATAGGTCACAAAAATGTTATAAAAATATTACTTTATATTTTGGAAAAGTATGCTTGTAAAAAAGTTTAAGTGTTTATGCGTTATTTAGAGTGGGTAAAGTCCAGATATTTTTTAAGAGTGATAGGTAATATGTAACTCTTGATAAAATACTTTGACATTTCTTGAACATTTCCGAGTGAGTTGTCTCTGAATTCATTAATTTTATCGCATTCCAGCACATAATAACGCAAGGTGTGGTAATTGTACATCTAGCAATTGTACAATTGTGACAGTTGTACATCTGGCAGTTAGTTACGTCTACATCATTTGGTGGTGGTGATATAATCTCGCCGAGATACTGGTAACCCAGCATCCAAATGTCTGCTTATTTTGTTGGATGTACCACAGACATGTGGTTCCTCCTGCATGATTATAGATGCATTGACTTGTGTCAGTCTCCCTCAGTCTTGAGTCACTGAAATTCACTTGAAGTTCTTTTCATATAACTGGTCTCCAACAGCTGACAGTCCTAGATTGGAATCTACTCTCTCTTTGCATCTGTCTTGTACCTGAAGGTTAAGGTGAGATGGAATCCAGAAGGTGCACTCTGACTCCACTGTCCATAATCCTATCATACCTGTATCTGGCTTCTGATACAAGCATGCCGCAATTGATACTCAGGGAGTTATGAACATTTATGGGTGATAAAGAATAAGTTACAGTTCTCACCTTGATACATGGGCGCATCTGAGTGCGAGGAGTATGGAAAATAATTTAGTTTGAACGGTAGAAGCCCAGTTATTGATTCGTACTCCAATTTCTTTATGAGAGCCATCACTTTGTATGACAACAACGGCACTACTAGTTGCACCACGGATTGGTAAACAGAACCATCAGTATACATAATTTGTGAAAGTGTGTGTTGTGTGACTAAGGCATCTATACAGCTTAAGGCATCCTGGTTGCCTTCAATTGTGATTTAAGAATTTTTTTGGGGAGGGGGGGAAAGGATGGGGTACTGGTTTGGAATAGGGTAATTTTCTATGGAGCGGGGAAGTGTCGCTGTTGCCATACTTGACATAACTCATGTATCTGGTTCACGTGGAGGTCATTTCCAGTTTTTATGATCCATGTGGAGGAGTGTTTACCAGCGCTGAAGAAAGTTTGGAGATCTGCTCAAGGGTTTGAATGGGTTTGCCTGCGCATATTGACCCCAGTGAAGACATTTCTTTCAGCGACACGGTCTCTGATGTTTGGCATATCAAGTTCTGTCCGTATGTTTAGAATTTTGGCAGTACGAGGGCTCCTAGGATGATCATCATTGCTCATATATATCTTATATCCTAAGCGTGGGATGACTGGCATTAGCATGGACGTGAGAGTCAATGTCATTCAAGTAAAGAACCTTCCCGACGGCTTGGCTGTAGACCTGCTATAATACAATACTGAAAAAAAGTTGTCTAACATAAAGATTTGTTCTGTATTACGTAGTTATATTTTTCTGTAGTTAAATATGATAAACATTATTACCAAAGAAGCATGTGTATAAGACTGGTGTGAAATAAAGGATCAAGTATTTAAAAGTATTTCATCAATACAATCATCAATAACTATTTTGTAAAGTATTTTTAGTGAAGAATGACCAAGAAACTAATGTGTAGCTTGCTAGTAGTGTTTCTCTGCTGCAGACCTTACGAAGAACCTCATGATGCATGAGTTGCGTGGTTGATGTTGCTGGGTATCGCGGCCAGGGCACAGACAAAATACATCTAGGATAAGACCCCTTTCCCAGGACACAACCCCTTCCCTAGGGCAATCCCCACACGCCATAACTAACCCAAATAAGAGTACCTTAGTAAATGCGCAAAGTAGGACTAGGAAAAAAGTCCCCAGTTTAAGGTTTGATTAAGATGGCGTTAGTTAGTCCCAAGTGAGACTCACCTCATCGGCTGTGGTGGCGTCTGTGGTGTGTAGCAAGATCTCCGTGGAGTCGGTGTCCATCAGCATGGGGTCGTCTGAGGGGCGCGCTGAGAAGAAAGTGCTATTACTAGTTCTCGAGTCCCGTCCACCCTCGCTCAGCGCTTCGCCCCTTACAACATTGGCTGGTGCAGAAGCTTCAGATGGTGCTGCTGCAGGAATTGGTGCAGATGCCTGAGGTGCTACAGCTGCAGGAGCTGGTGTAACTTCAGGGGCTGATGTAGGAGTGGATTCTATTGCTGTAGCATTGTGACTAGCGGACGCTGACACTAATAAGGGTTGACTTGTTGATGGTGCTGCCATAGCTGAAGGGTGATTAAATGATAGAACTTGCGAAGATTGTACAGCTGTTGTATCTGACTTGGATATTCCTGTCACAGGTGCGGGTGGGGGGTCGACTTTTGATACTACTGCCAAATTTGACGCAATATCAGTGGGTGCTGTGGATATCTGTGAAGCTACAGTGGCATTTTCTGGTTGAGATCCCGGAGCCGGAGTGGTCTGAGAGGTGGTCGCTACTGTTGGCAGCGGGGAGACGATTATACTCGATGTGGAGGCAGGAAAAACTGTTTCTAGCATAGATGGAGTGGCAGAAGAGGAATGAGAAACATTACATTCTGGTGGACCTTGAAGAACAGAGTCAGGGGATTCCATCACTACTCTGTGAACAGATATATCTATTGTTGAGTCTGTCTTAGCGGTTTCAAGAGAAGGAAGAGAACAAACAGATCCTAGTAAAAGCCCACGATCTAGGGAGACTAAGGCTTCATGTTGATCTGGTTGGTCTGCTTCTTGTTTATTTGAATCCTCGAGGAGCATGCTAACGTCAGAGGGCGGCACAGGCATGCACCCTTCAGTTGGTGTCAAGTCACCACTGGAATGAACAATTTCAATTGATGGAGAAGGAGCGGAACTGTGCACTGGTGTACACTCGACAGACAATTTCGTTTTGAAAACATCTACTGATTTTTCTAATTTTCTGAAAGCATAGGTCAATTCTGAACTTAATCTCGAAGATTCATCGAACGCCATGTCGGACTCAACACTTTGTCTGTCACTAACATTATCTAGCTCTTTCTGATCAGCAAGAGAGCCCTTATCACTTATGCTGTCAATCTTGACTTTTCTTCGCTTTCTCTTGGGAGGTATCTTTTTGTAAACAACGACGTCTGAAGGAGCGGTCGTGAAAGACGCTTTGTCCGTGGCATCAGAGGCACCATCAATGGTGGTGCCGAGGGCGCGGTGCATCTCCAGGATCCACTCCTGTGTCTTCCCAATATCACTTGGTTTGCTGTCTGACGAAGCTCTGCTCTTGGTGCGTGGAGGAGGTGTGGGTCCCCTGAGTGTACGCTCTAGGGAAGATTCTCTCTTGTGTCCGCGCACAGAAACGCTGTCAGAGGGCGCCAGGCTGTGGATGTCCATCAGGTGCGAGGTACCAGTTGGCGATGGCGAGCGAAGTGATACAGGAGATATAGACCCACGGGACGGGTGAGAAATGCGAGAGTCGAGTCGCTGCGAGTCCAGTGTGGCTGGGATGGAGTCTTGCCTGGATGATGTTCGATCACTTCCCTCATTCCCGCTCCAAGAAGTTGGGGAGACAGGCGGCGAAGCTGGTGGCCACACACATCCGCCCAAATAATATGGGTATGGATAAGGATAGGGCACGCAGGGCATGTAAGGATACCAAGGGTAAGGTCTGGGTGCTGCAGTCATAACCTGTACGTCTTGTTTTCGTCGGTTTTTTCTTGGTGGTGGCCGTCGCTCGTTGAGAGGAAAACTGCCGACTGGGACGACACTCATGGTGTCGGGAGTCGCAGGGAAGGTGAGGTTCCCTGTGTCTGGGTGTCGTCGCTGCACTTTCACTCTCTGGATCTCTACTCTTCCATCGTCATCGTTGTAGATCCGTCTGAGGGTATCCACTGTGTACTCGTCGGAGGGCATCGCCGCCGTGCTGGTGCTGGTGGTCATGGTGGATGCAGGTTGCTGCGTAGACCAGGGCGGGGTGGGCGCTGGGTATCCCATGGGCGGGCTCCAGGACCACTGGGTGGGGGCTCCTGAGGGCGGATGTGCGGGGAACCAGGGCTGTGGCGGTCCCTGGTACCCCACCATAGGGTAGAAGTGGGCAGGGTACTGCTGAGGCATCATGTTCCCCGCCCCCACCCGCCCACCACCCCGCGCTGACTCACCTTCAGAAGACATCTGCGTGTAAAAGTTAAAAAAGGGTATTCCTTATAATAATTAATCAGAAATTATTCAAATTATTTTTATACTGTTATATATATATAACAGTATAAAATTCACACAGAATATACGTGTATTTGCGGCGAAGCGCAAGCAGACCAATACGGTCTACATGGTCTTAACTGTTCCAAAACCAAGGGCTGGCATGCAAGACACAATGAGGTCAACGACATCATTAAGAGAACCCTTGCTACAGCTGGATGCCCAGCCGAGAGGGAGCCCCGATCACTAGCAGCCAACAATACCAACAGCCCAGCAAACCACCCCGACGGGATCACCATCTATCCTTGGAAGAATGGCAAGCTCTTAGCATGGGACTATACCTGTGTCCACACTGGCTGACACCTATATCCATCACAGTGTTGAGCGACAGGGAGGAGCTGCCGACGACAGGGAGGAGTACAAGATCAGCAAGTACAGGGACATAAGCCAACAGTATCAATTTGTCCCAGTGGGATCAGAGACTTTGGGATCATGGGGAAAACATGCCACACGTTTCCTTAAAGAATTGGGTTCCAGACTCATTGACACCACCAGGGACCCAAGGGCAGCCGCTTTCATGTTCCAGCGCCTCAGCGTAGCCATCCAGAGGGAAAATGCTTGCTGCATACTTGTCTCGCATCCAGCCTCGGAGGAGCTGGAGGAAATTCATGATCTTTGATACATTGTGCCATTGTATTCATGTTTGTTTTTTCTGTAAATGTATTCTGTTTATTAAAAATGTTCATATAGAATATAAAATATATAGGAGGTGGTAGGAGAAGAAAATATTCAAACAGCTCTGGGGAGAACCTTGAGTTTTCCCTGAGGTACGTTTATTGTCTTCTCTGAGGATGAGGGTCCCCATTCCAGCTATAGAGGTGGTACTTCCCTATATATATATATATATATATATATATATATATATATATATATATATATATAGGGAACTGTTTGGAGGAAGTCCCTAGAGTGATGTGCGCTCACAGCCTGGAGACGGGCAATCTCCCTATCTGATGTTGCAGCCCTGAGCATGTTGGCAAGCACCTTTTCAGCGATCGGGCCATCCCAGCTTGACTGTTTGTGAGCCAGTGCTGCACTAGGGTTTGGTGCTGGAGCAGCAAGAGTCTCCCATTCAGTGATGGCACTGGCATAGCTAGGATCTTCTATTCCTGCTGAGTAGCTGAGGGTATCAAGAAGAATTTGTCTTATCAACTCGTTTGATGCTATGGAAGAGGATAGGAAAGCTGGTAGAGCAATTTGGGAGGATCTGCGTACTCCTAGCCTCCCAAGCCTGACCGGAAGTGAGGCTTGCAACCACTGTCCATCTTCAAGGGAAAGATTCAATACACTCTCTAGCATGGTCTTAAGGAGAGAGTCATATTCCTTGAGTTTTGGACTGCTGAAGGCTGGGGAGCATCTCAGAAAGTAGGTAAGTTTTGGGATTGACAGGCCCCTGGTGAGTAGGTAGAAGGCATCATGTGTGTCAATGTCTTTCATCCTGCTTTCCATCGTCCGGAGGTCTGAGACTTTTTTTCTAGGATCAGATCGATGGCATTGGACCCAAGAGGAGCACCAAGGAGAGTGCTATTGGCTGGATCAATGGCTCGTGCTCCTGGTAAAACGGCGCTAATATTCTGGATCATCTGTTGATTGGTAGAAACTATTTCCAATTTGGTGGGGTATACCTGAAGAGTGTTTCGGGGTTCAACGCCCCCGCAACTCGGTCTGAGACCAGGCCTCGTTGTGGATCAGGGTCTGATCAACCAGGCTGTTACTGCTGGCCGCACGCAAACTGATGAACGAACCACAGCCCGGTTGGTCAGGTACTGACTTTAGGTGCTTGTCCAGTGCCTTTTTGAAGACAGCCAGGGGTCTATTGGTAATCCCCCTTATGTATGCTGGGAGGCAGTTGAACAGTCTTGGGCCCCGGACACTAGTATAAATCCATGCAATGAATTTTCGTTTAAACAGACATCTCCTTTCCTTTGTATTCAGTATAACACAGTAATAGGAGGGTGAAGGGGTATTTAAACGAAAATACATTATACAGACATGTCCGATGTAGAGGGACCGACAAGGTACACATTACTGATAACGGACATGTACCCATTCAGCAGACTTGGTCCGTTAAATGGAAAGCCTAAAACACACACACACACACACACACACACACACACACACACACACACACACACACACACACACACACACACACGCACACACACACACACACATGCATGAGGATTGTAGCGGACTTAATCAGTTGAATTAAGCCTAAATCTGGCCAAATATTTTGTCCCTTGCTCTCGAAATGTTACAAAGAGATCTATTTAATCATCGAGGTTTTACTAATATATGTTCAACCTCGCTCTCTCTCTCTCTCTCTCTCTCTCTCTCTCTCTCTCTCTCTCTCTCTCCTGTGTGTTGCAAAACATTCTCACTCACACCAAAATCCACGTAATTAAAGACAGCACAAAATAATTCCACAGCTGCACTAAAACAAAATCTCGGTATTAACACACATTATAAATGTAAGTATTTGAAAGGTTGCAAATAACATTTCCACTACATTATTCACTACTATAAATGTGTCCTAAAGTCAGAAAATATTTATTACTGACAAACTGTACTTAAGAAGAAGAGTAAAACTTATCAGTAAAAAATCAGTTCAACTCACATTTATCAGTTCGAAGGTTTCAACAATATATTCTTGTTATACATTCTGCGGGCGTGTGTGGGCGTAGGGGTTCCTCCGCTCCTGCAAGTGGGCGTGGCCTCCAGGAGCCCCACTCCCCATAGTGGGTGACCCCCGCCCACCCCCTGAGCACCTGACCTGGTGGAACCTTTCTGGGTGACGGGTCTCACTCACGCACTCTAACTGTAAGTAACAAAACTAACATCAGCAGGTCTTTATGAACTTTACACTAAAACTATATATATATATATATATATATATATATATATATATATATATATATATATATATTTATATATATATATATATATATATTTATTTTTTATTATCACACCGGCCGATTCCCACCAAGGCAGGGTGGCCCGAAAAAGAAAAACTTTCACCATCATTCACTCCATCACTGTCTTGCCAGAAGGGTGCTTTACACTACAGTTTTTAAACTGCAACATTAACACCCCTCCTTCAGAGTGCAGGCACTGTACTTCCCATCTCCAGGACTCAAGTCCGGCCTGCCGGTTTCCCTGAATCCCTTCATAAATGTTACTTTGCTCACACTCCAACAGCACGTCAAGTATTAAAAACCATTTGTCTCCATTCACTCCTATCAAACACGCTCACGCATGCCTGCTGGAAGTCCAAGCCCCTCGCACACAAAACCTCCTTTACCCCCTCCCTCCAACCCTTCCTAGGCCGACCCCTACCCCGCCTTCCTTCCACTACAGACTGATACACTCTTGAAGTCATTCTGTTTCGCTCCATTCTCTCTACATGTCCGAACCACCTCAACAACCCTTCCTCAGCCCTCTGGACAACAGTTTTGGTAATCCCGCACCTCCTCCTAACTTCCAAACTACGAATTCTCTGCATTATATTCACACCACACATTGCCCTCAGACATGACATCTCCACTGCCTCCAGCCTTCTCCTCGCTGCAACATTCATCACCCACGCTTCACACCCATATAAGAGCGTTGGTAAAACTATACTCTCATACATTCCCCTCTTTGCCTCCAAGGACAAAGTTCTTTGTCTCCACAGACTCCTAAGTGCACCACTCACTCTTTTTCCCTCATCAATTCTATGATTCACCTCATCTTTCATAGACCCATCCGCTGACACGTCCACTCCCAAATATCTGAATACGTTCACCTCCTCCATACTCTCTCCCTCCAATCTGATATTCAATCTTTCATCACCTAATCTTTTTGTTATCCTCATAACCTTACTCTTTCCTGTATTCACCTTTAATTTTCTTCTTTTGCACACCCTACCAAATTCATCCACCAATCTCTGCAACTTCTCTTCAGAATCTCCCAAGAGCACAGTGTCATCAGCAAAGAGCAGCTGTGACAACTCCCACTTTGTGTGTGATTCTTTATCTTTTAACTCCACGCCTCTTGCCAAGACCCTCGCATTTACTTCTCTTACAACCCCATCTATAAATATATTAAACAACCACGGTGACATCACACATCCTTGTCTAAGGCCTACTTTTACTGGGAAAAAATTTCCCTCTTTCCTACATACTCTAACTTGAGCCTCACTATCCTCGTAAAAACTCTTCACTGCTTTCAGTAACCTACCTCCTACACCATACACTTGCAACATCTGCCACATTGCCCCCCTATCCACCCTGTCATACGCCTTTTCCAAATCCATAAATGCCACAAAGACCTCTTTAGCCTTATCTAAATACTGTTCACTTATATGTTTCACTGTAAACACCTGGTCCACACACCCCCTACCTTTCCTAAAGCCTCCTTGTTCATCTGCTATCCTATTCTCCGTCTTACTCTTAATTCTTTCAATTATAACTCTACCATACACTTTACCAGGTACACTCAACAGACTTATCCCCCTATAATTTTTGCACTCTCTTTTTTCCCCTTTGCCTTTATACAAAGGAACTATGCATGCTCTCTGCCAATCCCTAGGTACCTTACCCTCTTCCATACATTTATTAAACAATTGCACCAACCACTCCAAAACTATATCCCCACCTGCTTTTAACATTTCTATCTTTATCCCATCAATCCCGGCTGCCTTACCCCCTTTCATTTTACCTACTGCCTCACGAACTTCCCCCACACTCACAACTGGCTCTTCCTCACTCCTACAAGATGTTATTCCTCCTTGCCCTATACACGAAATCACAGCTTCCCTATCTTCATCAACATTTAACAATTCCTCAAAATATTCCTTCCATCTTCCCAATACCTCTAACTCTCCATTTAATAACTCTCCTCTCCTATTTTTAACTGACAAATCCATTTGTTCTCTAGGCTTTCTTAACTTGTTAATCTCACTCCAAAACTTTTTCTTATTTTCAACAAAATTTGTTGATAACATCTCACCCACTCTCTCATTTGCTCTCTTTTTACATTGCTTCACCACTCTCTTAACCTCTCTCTTTTTCTCCATATACTCTTCCCTCCTTGCATCACTTCTACTTTGTAAAAACTTCTCATATGCTAACTTTTTCTCCCTTACTACTCTCTTTACATCATCATTCCACCAATCGCTCCTCTTCCCTCCTGCACCCACTTTCCTGTAACCACAAACTTCTGCTGAACACTCTAACACTACATTTTTAAACCTACCCCATACCTCTTCGACCCCATTGCCTATGCTCTCATTAGCCCATCTATCCTCCAATAGCTGTTTATATCTTACCCTAACTGCCTCCTCTTTTAGTTTATAAACCTTCACCTCTCTCTTCCCTGATGCTTCTATTCTCCTTGTATCCCATCTACCTTTTACTCTCAGTGTAGCTACAACTAGAAAGTGATCTGATATATCTGTGGCCCCTCTATAAACATGTACATCCTGAAGTCTACTCAACAGTCTTTTATCTACCAATACATAATCCAACAAACTACTGTCATTTCGCCCTACATCATATCGTGTATACTTATTTATCCTCTTTTTCTTAAAATATGTATTACCTATAACTAAACCCCTTTCTATACAAAGTTCAATCAAAGGGCTCCCATTATCATTTACACCTGGCACCCCAAACTTACCTACCACACCCTCTCTAAAAGTTTCTCCTACTTTAGCATTCAAGTCCCCTACCACAATTACTCTCTCACTTGGTTCAAAGGCTCCTATACATTCACTTAACATCTCCCAAAATCTCTCTCTCTCCTCTGCATTCCTCTCTTCTCCAGGTGCATACACGCTTATTATGACCCACTTCTCGCATCCAACCTTTACTTTAATCCACATAATTCTTGAATTTACACATTCATATTCTCTTTTCTCCTTCCATAACTGATCATTTAACATTACTGCTACCCCTTCCTTTGCTCTAACTCTCTCAGATACTCCAGATTTAATCCCATTTATTTCCCCCCACTGAAACTCTCCTACCCCCTTCAGCTTTGTTTCGCTTAGGGCCAGGACATCCAACTTCTTTTCATTCATAACATCAGCAATCATCTGTTTCTTGTCATCCGCACTACATCCACGCACATTTAAGCAACCCAGTTTTATAAAGTTTTTCTTCTTCTCTTTTTTAGTAATTGTATACAGGAGAAGGGGTTACTAGCCCATTGCTCCCGGCATTTTAGTCGCCTCATACGACACGCATGGCTTACGGAGGAAAGATTCTTTTCCACTTCCCCATGGACAATAGAAGAAATAAAAAAGAACAAGAGCTATTTAGAAAAAGGAGAAAAACCTAGATGTATGTATATATATATATGCATGTGCGTGTCTGTGAAGTGTGACCAAAGTGTAAGTAGGAGTAGCAAGATATCCCTGTTATCTAGCGTGTTTATGAGACAGAAAAAGAAACCAGCAATCCTACCATCATGCAAAACAATTACAGGTTTTTGTTTCACAGTCATCTGGCAGGACGGTAGTACTTCCCTGGGTGGTTGCTGTCTACCAACCTACTATATATATATATATATATATATATATATATATATATATATATATATATATATATATATATATATATATATTATATATATATATATATATAACACTGCGACTAGCCGAGGACTCGAACCCATGTCGTTTTGGCCCGCCTCATGGTGAGCGAAAATTACATGATGCTCTAACCCACAGGACCACGCAATCCTACAAGAATTACGCACCCAGCAGAGCTAGGTATTTTACCGTGATCCGAGGACATACGGTGGTGTGGGTGCCTCTGAGATAATTTCATTCTACTCCCCGTTTGGTGTACTAACATACTCGTGGAGGCTAGTACACCAAACGGGGAGTAGAATGAAATTAACTCAGTCACCCACACAACCGTATATCATCGGATCACAGTAAAATACCTAGCTCTGCTGGGTGCGTGATTCTTGTAGGATTGACTGGTCCTGTAGGTTAGAGCATCATGTGTGATTTTTGCTCACCATGAGGCTGGCCTAAACGGCATAGGTTAGAGTCCTTGGCTACTCGCAGTGTTGTTATTGATCAAATACCAAGAAAGGAAAAAAATTTTCATCATTCAACACTTTCACCATCACTCATACATAATCACTGTCTTTGCGGAGGCGCTCAGATACGACAGTTTAGAAGTCCCTCCAAACTGTCAGTATCCCAAACCCCTCCTTTAAAGTGCAGGGATTGTACTTCCCATTTCCAGGACTCAAGTCCGGCTAGCCGGTTTCCCTGAATCCCTTCACAAAATATTACCCTACTCACATTCCAACAGCCCGTCATGTCCCAGAAACCATTAGTCTGCATTCACTCCTATCTAACAAGCTCAAGCACACTTGCTGAAAGTCCAAGCCCCTCGCTCACAAAACCTCCTTTACCTCCTCCATCCAACTTTTTCGACGACCCCCCCCCCTTCCTTTCCTTACAGATTTACACGTTCTCCCAGTCATTCTACTTTGTCCCATTCTCTCTAAATGACCAAACAACCTCAACAACCCCTCTTCAGCCCTCTGACTTCTACTTTTAGTAATTCCACACCTCCTACTAATTTCCACACTACGAATTCTCTGCATAATATATACACCACACATTGCCCTTAGACACGACATCTCCACTGCCTCCAGCCTTCTCCTCGCTACAGCATTTACAACCCAAGCTTCACACTCATATAAGAGTGTTGGTACCACTATACTCTCGTACATTCTCTTCTTTACCTCCATAGATAACGTATTTTGTCTTCACAAATACCTCAATGCACCACTCACCTTTTTTCCTTCATCACTTCTATGGTTAACCTCATCTTTTATAAACCCATCCATTGACAAGTCAACTCCCATATATACACACACACACACACACACACACATATATATATATATATATATATATATATATATATATATATATATATATATATATATATATATATATATATATATATATATATATATATATATATATATATATATATATATATATATATATATATATATATATATATATATATATATATATATATATTATAGATAGATTTTAGAATGAAAACAATGCAAATATTTTGGAAGTGAACTTCCTGGTAATAATACTCACATGTTATGTACCCAAAGTTTAAATAACTTGATAATGCAAGTTGCGAGCGGCTTCAAACTTAACGTGCTGTGTATTTAACAATACACGTCACGTTAAGATGACTGAGGCTGCTTTTTCAGTTTGCCTTCATAGTTGGTTTCTTAGCGGAAGATTTGAACTAATTTTGGGTTATGTATGTTCTAATCTGCTACTTATTGAAGAAATTTGTTATCAGGGTCCATGTAATAACCTATAAATACCTCCCCTAATCCCTCTAAAATTTTCAGCACTAATATTTAACAGCATTAGAAAATTATGCTGCACTCCGCACTATTCCCTTCGCTTGCATTAACGTTTAGGTGTCTGGGGTTATGTAATACGCAACACCTTCCCTAGTTCGAAGCTACAGTTGTTCAACTAGTTAACCATGCTGTCAACCTGGAGGCTAGGCATGAGACTGTAGCAAGGACGATTATCCATGAAGTCACTATCTGGTAAACACCAGGTAGAAATGTAGAGAAAATGTGTAGTGAGCGAGATGTGGAAGTAGTAGAAGTGAGTTCAACTAATAGTTTCAAACATAGGTTGGATAAGGTCCTTAGACCAGGAACCAACAATGCCAGTCGATTAATGAGTGGGCCTGGGCCGTATGACCTGTCTTTGTAATACTCGTTTGTGCTAAATTGTTATCTGTTTACAATAATGTATTTACCACTGAATATATCATTGCTTAGTTAATCTTAAGTTAATTTTAAGCCTGCTCATAATACTCTGCATACAAGGGGCTTTGGCATGTTGCACTGTAATAACTTTGTACTTCACTGTATCATGTTCAAATTAATAAATAAATAAATAAATAAATAAAAACCAGAGCTGTTAGTGCTGGGTGAGTACACACTGTGGGGTGACGGTGCTAAAGGTTCGGTGTTGAGGAACTGAGAGGTTGCTGACAGTGTTAAGGTAGGCTTCCTCTCCTTGCTGGCTCTCAGTGTGCCAAATCTCTCCCTCCCTCCCTCCCTCCCTCCCCCTCCTAAAAAAAAGTGGCACCCAGCCCAGCTCCAAGCAGATCGTACTCGGCACAGCTGACACTCTTCCCCTTTTCCTGTTTTTCCCCTTGCTTATTAGACAACGTCATTGACCTTAATGTTTCAAGGTACATATACACCGAGAGTTGTATATCTCAGTGTATGTACGCAGATAGTTTATATTAATTTCTGTTTCAAGCATTAAAGTATATTTGACTGGTGTATAATCTATATCTTGACGATAATGGTATACAGTACAAAGTAGACGAAAAATTAGAAACACGTGCAACACCTGGGTAACTATATCTGAAGACGTTTCGCCAGCCAGTTGTTTTGTCAGTTTATTATAGAGGTTATTCTAAGACGTTGAGACTGTAAATAGTAAATGTCGATGTAATCAGTCTCATGCAGAAGTAAATACAGAAGATGGTGGAAGATGAGGTAATTAGTCCCTGAGCCATGAAGCCAGTGTTCGCTACCTTACTCTTGATGAAGCTCAAACAGGAAGATGAACTAATATTCTGATGTCAGATGAGGTGCAGCGGTTAAAGTCACGTCACGTAAAGTCAAGTCACGTCACGTCGTGGCATGCACCTGTGTCACAGCTTAGCAAGTAGGTTGTAGATATCCTCAAGCTGGCAAAATGTCTTTAAATAAAGACCTCTAAAAAAAAGCTGTGGCATAAGTGTCTAGTTCCACAAGCGATATCCAACCACAATGACCCTCGTTCAGTCCACCAAAATATCTTTCATTGTGCTAAACTACAAACAGATGTCACCCATACAGGTTGAGCACTTAAAATTAATCTGTAATTAATGCTTTTTATTATTATTATTATTATTATTATTATTATTATTATTATTATTATTATTATTATTATTATTATTATTATTATTATTATTATTATTATTGTTGTTATTATTATTGTTGTTTTTTATTATATTATTAGTTATTATTATTATTAGGGTTCTGGTGGCCTGGTGGCTAACGCTCTCGCTTTACACGGCGAGGGTCTGGGTTTGATTCCCAGCCAGAGTAGAACAATGGGCGTGTTTCTTTCCACCTGTTGTCTATGTTCCCCATCAGTAAAATGGGTACCTGGGTGTTAGTCGACTGGTGTGGGTCGCATCCTGGGACACTGACCTAATTTGCCCGAAATGCTGAGCATAACAAGGGGCTTTCTATGTAGTAGTATGTCATTGATGTCAGCTATAGTATGTATACTATGTACATATAAAGATAGTATTATTATTATTATTTTAATTATATTATTATTATTATTATTATTATTATTATTATTATTATTATTATTATTATTTTTATATTATTATTATTAATTATTATTATTATTATTATTATTATTATTATTATTATTATTATTATTATTATTATTATTATTATTATTATTACAAAATCGTAGTAAATTTACATCATGGTGGAAGTGAGGGTGGAACACGTACCTTTATATCTCAGCCAGGCTAAAATCTTACACTATGTGACCTTCTACCTTCTACCTTCTACCTTCTACCTTCTACCTTTTACCTTCTACCTTCTATCTTCTACCTTCTACTATCACATACTCCATTTGCTATATGGTTGAGTCAATGGATTTATCGACCACTTTCCCTTGATCCATTTTTATATGGATTAAAGTATTCTTGATGACAGTGTAGAGGTGACTTGTAGTACAGACTTGAGACTCAATCAACTCAATAATGCTAACAAAGCAAAGAATAAGACATATCTTGTAATAATGGCAAACAACACTAAGAATGTGATGAATAAGACACATATGCACCACTGGGAAGTATTTTTTACTTATACATTTCATAAATAAAGATAGTAGAGGATTGCACATGTGTTTTATTCATCAAGTTCCTAAATCTTCTCACTGAGTATACTCTGTTAAGGTGTATAGGAAGTGCTAGGTGTTACTGGTAAGTATCTTCTGTGATTCAAGTACACTGTTTGGGAATCTGGTCAACGTCTTTCCTCCCAGGGCACATGTACTTGCAACCCCACGGGCATGTGTTGTGCTAGCTACCACACGGGCACGTGTACTTGCAACCCCACGGGCATGTGTTGTGCTAGCTACCACACGGGCACGTGTACTTGCAACCCCACGGGCATGTGTTGTGCTAGCTACCACACGGGCACGTGTACTTGCAACCCCACGGGCATGTGTTGCGCTAGCTACCACACGGGCACGTGTACTTGCAACCCCACGGGCATGTGTTGTGCTAGCTACCACACGGGCACGTATACTTGCAACCCCACGGGCATGTGTTGTGCTAGCTACCACACGGGCACGTGTACTTGCAACCCCACGGGCATGTGTTGTGCTAGCTACCACACGGGCACGAATACTTGCAACCCTACGGGCATGTGTTGTGCTAGCTACCACACGGGCACGAATACTTGCAACCCCACGGGCATGTGTTGTGCTAGCTACCACACGGGCACGTGTACTTGCAACCCCACGGGCATGTGTTGTGCTAGCTACCACACGGGCACGTGTACTTGCAACCCCACGGGCATGTGTTGTGCTAGCTACCACACGGGCACGTGTACTTGCAACCCCACGGGCATGTGTTGTGCTAGCTACCACACGGGCACGAATACTTGCAACCCTACGGGCATGTGTTGTGCTAGCTACCACACGGGCACGAATACTTGCAACCCTACGGGCATGTGTTGTGCTAGCTACCACACGGGCACGTGTACTTGCAACCCCACGGGCATGTGTTGTGCTAGCTACCACACGGGCACGTGTACTTGCAACCCTACGGGCATGTGTTGTGGTAGCTACCACACGGGCACGTATACTTGCAACCCCACGGGCATGTGTTGTGCTAGCTACCACACGGGCACGTGTACTTGCAACCCTACGGGCATGTGTTGTGGTAGCTACCACACGGGCACGTGTACTTGCAACCCCACGGGCATGTGTTGTGCTAGCTACCACACGGGCACGTGTACTTGCAACCCCACGGGCATGTGTTGCGCTAGCTACCACACGGGCACGTGTACTTGCAACCCCACGGGCATGTGTTGTGCTAGCTACCACACGGGCACGTATACTTGCAAACCCACGGGCATGTGTTGTGCTAGCTACCACACAGGCACGTGTACTTGCAACCCCACGGGCATGTGTTGTGCTAGCTACCACACGGGCACGAATACTTGCAACCCTACGGGCATGTGTTGTGCTAGCTACCACACGGGCACGTGTACTTGCAACCCCACGGGCATGTGTTGTGCTAGCTACCACACGGGCACGTGTACTTGCAACCCCACGGGCACGTGTTGTGCTAGCTACCACACGGGCACGTATACTTGCAAACCCACGGGCATGTGTTGTGCTAGCTACCACACAGGCACGTGTACTTGCAACCCCACGGGCATGTGTTGTGCTAGCTACCACACGGGCACGAATACTTGCAACCCTACGGGCATGTGTTGTGCTAGCTACCACACGGGCACGAATACTTGCAACCCCACGGGCATGTGTTGTGCTAGCTACCACACGGGCACGTGTACTTGCAACCCCACGGGCATGTGTTGTGCTAGCTACCACACGGGCACGTGTACTTGCAACCCCACGGGCATGTGTTGTGCTAGCTACCACACGGGCACGTGTACTTGCAACCCCACGGGCATGTGTTGTGCTAGCTACCACACGGGCACGAATACTTGCAACCCAACGGGCACGTGTTGTGCTAGCTACCACATGGGTACGTGTTGTGCTAGCTACCACATGGGCACGTGTTGTGCTAGCTACCACACGGGCACGTGTACTTGCAACCCCACGGGCATGTGTTGTGCTAGCTACCACACGGGCACGTGTACTTGCAACCCTACGGGCATGTGTTGTGGTAGCTACCACACGGGCACGTGTACTTGCAACCCCACGGGCATGTGTTGTGCTAGCTACCACACGGGCACGTGTACTTGCAACCCCACGGGCATGTGTTGTGCTAGCTACCACACGGGCACGTGTACTTGCAACCCCACGGGCATGTGTTGTGCTAGCTACCACACGGGCACGTGTACTTGCAACCCCACGGGCATGTGTTGCGCTAGCTACCACACGGGCACGTGTACTTGCAACCCCACGGGCATGTGTTGTGCTAGCTACCACACGGGCACGTATACTTGCAAACCCACGGGCATGTGTTGTGCTAGCTACCACACGGGCACGTGTACTTGCAACCCCACGGGCATGTGTTGTGCTAGCTACCACACGGGCACGAATACTTGCAACCCTACGGGCATGTGTTGTGCTAGCTACCACACGGGCACGTGTACTTGCAACCCCACGGGCATGTGTTGTGCTAGCTACCACACGGGCACGTGTACTTGCAACCCCACGGGCACGTGTTGTGCTAGCTACCACACGGGCACGTATACTTGCAAACCCACGGGCATGTGTTGTGCTAGCTACCACACGGGCACGAATACTTGCAACCCAACGGGCACGTGTTGTGCTAGCTACCACACGGGCACGTGTGCTTGCAAACCCACGGGCATGTGTTGTGCTAGCTACCACACGGGCACGAATACTTGCAACCCAACGGGCACGTGTTGTGCTAGCTACCACACGGGCACGTGTGCTTGCAATCCCACGGGCACGTGTTGTGCTAGTTACCACACGGGCACGTGTTGTGCTGCCACACGGGCAGGGGTTGTGCTAGTTACCACACGGGCTCGTCTTGTGCTAGCTACCACACGGGCACGTGTTGTGCTGCCACACGGGCACGTGTTGTGCTAGCTACCACACGGGCACGTGTTGTGCTACCACACGGGCATATGTTGTGCTTAGACACGGGCAGGTGTGTGTTAGCTACCGCACGGGCACGTGTTGTGCTACCACACGGGCAAGTGTTGTGCTTGCTGCCACACGGGCACGTGTTGTGCTACCACACGGGCAAGTGTTGTGCTTGCTGCCACACGGGCACGTGTTGTGCTGCCACACGGGCAGGTTTTGCTAGCTACCACACGGGCACGTGTTGTGCTGCCACACGGGCACGTGTTGTGCTAGCTACCACATGGGCACGTGTTGTGCTAGCTACCACATGGGCACGTGTTGTGCTAGCCACCACATGGGCACGTGTTGTGCTAGCTACCACATGGGCACGTGTTGTGCTAGCTACCACATGGGCACGTGTTGTGCTAGCTACCACATGGGCACGTGTTGTGCTAGCTACCACATGGGCACGTGTTGTGCTAGCTACCACATGGGCACGTGTTGTGCTAGCTATCGCATGGGCACGTGTTGTGCTAGCTACGACATGGGCACGTGTTGTGTTAGCTACCACATGGGCACGTGTTGTGCTAGCTACGACATGGGCACGTGTTGTGCTAGCTACGACATGGGCACGTGTTGTGCTAGCTACGACATGGGCACGTCTTGTGCTAGCTACCACATGGGCACGTGTTGTGCTACCTATCACATGGGCACGTGTTGTGCTAGCTACCACATGGGCACGTGCTGTGCTAGCTACCATATGGGCACGTCTTGTGGTAGCTACCACATGGGCACGTTTTGTGCTAGCTACCACATGGGCACGTGTTGTGGTAGCTACCACATGGGCACGTATTGTGGTAGCTACCACATGGGCACGTGTTGTGCTAGCTATCACACGGGCACGTGTTGTGCTGCCACACGGGCACGTGTTGTGGTAGCTACCACATGGGCACGTGTTGTGGTAGCTACCATATGGGCACGTGTTGTGGTAGCTACCACATGGGCACGTGTTGTGGTAGCTACCACATGGGCACGTGTTGTGGAAGCTACCACATGGGCACGTTGTGCTAGCTGCCACATGGGCACGTCTTGTGCTAGCTACCACATGGGCACGTGTTGTTCTAGCTACCACATGGACACGTGTTGTGCTAGCTACCACATGGGTACGTGTTGTGCTAGCTACCACATGGGCACGTGTTGTGCTAGCTACCACATGGGCACGTGTTGTGCTAGCTACCACATGGGCACGTCTTGTGGTAGCTACCACATGGGCACGTGTTGTGCTAGCTACCACATGGGCACGTGTTGTGGTAGCTACCACATGGGCACGTGTTGTGGTAGCTACTACATGGGCATGTGTTGTGCTAGCTACCACATGGGCACGTCTTGTGCTAGCTACCACATGGGCACGTCTTGTGCTAGCTACCACATGGGCACATGTTGTGCTAGATACCACATGGGCACGTGTTGTGGTAGCTATCACATGGGCACATGTTGTGGTAGCTACCACATGGGCACGTGTTGTGCTAGCTACCACATGGGCACGTGTTGTGCTAGCTACCACATGGGCACGTGTTGTGGTAGCTACCACATGGGCACGTCTTGTGGTAGCTACCACATGGGCACGTGTTGTGCTAGCTACCCCAAGGGCACGCGTTGTGGTAGCTACCACATGGGCATGTGTTGTGGTAGCTACCACAAGGGCACGTGTTGTGCTAGCTACCGCATGGGCACGTCTTGTGGTAGCTACCACATGGGCACGTGTTGTGGCAGCTACCACATGGGCACGTGTTGTGCTAGTTACCCCATAGGCACGTGTTGTGGTAGCTACCACATGGGCACGTGTTGTGGTAGCTACCACATGGGCACGTGTTGTGCTAGCTACCACATGGGCACGTGTTGTGCTAGCTACCACATGGGCACGTGTTGTGCTAGCTACCACATGGGCACGTGTTGTGCTAGCTACCACATGGGCACGTCTTGTGCTAGCTACCACATGGGCACGTCTTGTGCTAGCTACCACATGGGCACGTGTTGTGCTAGCTACCACATGGGCACGTCTTGTGCTAGCTACCACATGGGCACGTGTTGTGCTAGCTACCACATGGGCACGTCTTGTGCTAGCTACCACATGGGCACGTGTTGTGGTAGCTACCACATGGGCACGTGTTATGCTCGCTACCACATGGGCACGTCTTGTGCTAGCTACCACATGGGCACGTCTTGTGCTAGGTGCCACATGGGCACGTCTTGTGCTAGCTACCACATGGGCATGTGTTGTGCTAGCTACCGCATGGGGACGTCTTGTGGTAGCTACCACATGGGCATGTGTTGTGCTAGCTACCCCATGGGCACGTGTTGTGGTAGCTACCACATGGGCACGTGTTGTGGTAGCTTCCACATGGGCATGTGTTGTGCTAGCTACCGCATGGGGACGTCTTGTGGTAGCTACCACATGGGCACGTCTTGTGCTAGCTACCACATGGGCACGTGTTGTGCTAGCTACCATATGGGCACGTGTTGCGCTAGCTACCACATGGGCACGTGTTGTGCTAGCTACCACATGGGCACGTTTTGTGCTAGCTACCACATGAGCACGTCTTGTGCTAGCTACCACATGGGCACGTGTTGTGCTAGCTACCACATGGGCACGTGTTCTGGTAGCTACCACATGGGCACGTGTTATGCTCGCTAAAACATGGGCACGTCTTGTGGTAGCTACCACATGGGCACGTCTTGTGCTAGCTACAACATGGGCACGTGTTGTGCTAGCTACCCCATGGGCACGTGTTGTGGTAGCTACCACATGGGCACGTGTTGTGGTAGCTACCACATGGGCACGTGTTGTGCTAGCTACCGCATTTGCACGTCTTGTGGTAGCTACCACATGGGCACGTGTTGTGGTAGCTACCACATGGGCACGTCTTGTGGTAGCTACCACGGGCACGTGTTGTACTAGTTACCACATGGGCACGTGTTGTGCTAGCTACCACATGGGCACGTGTTGTGGTAGCTACCACATGGGCACGTGTTGTGGTAGCTACCACATGGGCACGTGTTGTGGTAGCTACCACATGGGCACGTGTTGTGCTAGCTACAACATGAGCACATCTTGTGCTAGCTACCACATGGGCACGTCTTGTGCTAGCTACCACATGGGCACGTCTTGTGCTAGCTACCACATGGGCACGTGTTGTGCTAGCTACCACATGGGCACGTCTTGTGCTAGCTACCACATGGGCACGTGTTGTGCTAGCTACCACATGGGCACGTGTTGTGCTAGCTACCACATGGGCACGTGTTGTGCTAGCTACCACATGGGCACGTGTTATGCTCGCTAAAACATGGGCACGTGTTGTGCTAGCTACCACATGGGCACGTGTTGTGCTAGCTACCACATGGGCACGTCTTGTGCTAGCTACCACATGGACACGTCTTGTGCTAGCTACCACATGGGCACGTGTTGTGATAGCTACCATATGGGCACGTGTTGTGCTAGCTACCACATGGGCACGTGTTGTGCTAGCTACCGCACGGGCACGTCTTGTGGTAGCTACCACATGGGCACGTCTTGTGCTAGCTACCACATGGGCACGTGTTGTGCTAGCTACCCCATGAGCACGTGTTGTGGTAGCTACTACATGGGCACGTGTTGTGGTAGCTACCACATGGGCACGTGTTGTGCTAGGTACCGCATGGGCACGTCTTGTGGTAACTACCACATGGGCACGTGTTGTCGTAGCTACCACATGGGCACGTCTTGTGGTAGCTACCATGGGCACGTGTTGTGGTAGCTACCACATGGGCACGTGTTGTGGTAGCTACCACATGGGCACGTGTTGTGCTAGCTACCACATGGGCACGTGTTGTGGTAGCTACCACATGGGCACGTGTTGTGCTAGCTACCACGTGGGCACGTGTTGTGGTAGCTACCACATGGGCACGTGTTGTGCTAGCTACCACATGGGCACGTGTTGTGGTAGCTACCACATGGGCACGTCTTGTGCTAGCTACCACATGGGCACGTCTTTTGCTAGCTACCACATGGGCACGTTTTGTGCTAGCTACCACATGGGCACGTCTTGTGCTACGTGTTGTGCTACCACATGGGCACGTCTTGTGCTAGCTACCACATGGGCACGTCTTGTGCTAGCTACAACATGGGCACGTGTTGTGGTAGCTACCTCATGGGCACGTGTTGTGGTAGCTACCACATGGGCACGTCTTGTGCTAGCTACCACATGGGCACGTCTTTTGCTAGCTACCACATGGGCACGTTTTGTGCTAGCTACCACATGGGCACGTCTTGTGCTAGCTACCACATGGGCACGTCTTGTGCTAGCTACCACATGGGCACGTCTTGTGCTAGCTACAACATGGGCACGTGTTGTGGTAGCTACCACATGGGCACGTCTTGTGGTAGCTACCACATGGGCACGTGTTGTGCTAGCTACCACATGGGCACGTGTTGTGCTAGCTACCACATGGGCACGTGTTGTGCTAGCTACCACATGGGCACGTGTTGTGCTAGCTAACCCCTCTCCCCCCGCCCCATGGAACGGGTGAAAGCTTTATTTTTCAGACGTTTAAACAAGTGGTTAATATTTGTGTTATTGTAATTATTAACAAAGGCTTTAATTCTACATCATCGAGGTACCATTCAAAGGGGTACTTTGATGATAGTAAAGGGTTCTTGATCCAAGAAATACGAGCTATCATCCTTATTGTTGAGTCAAAGCTAATTACCTCCACCCCCTCCCACTGCCCAGGCGCTCAAAAGTAAGACGTCGTTAGGAATATCAACCCTGGAGGGTCAGTATCCCAGGATAAACCAATTAAGCTAATCATTGTGCGAAATGTTCTGTATAGCTATGGGTTTTCTGCGTGCACATCTAAATGTCACCATCACTGTACGAACACTGTGCCATGCTGAAATAAATTATTATTATTATTATTATTATTATTATTATTATTATTATTATTATTATTATTATTATTATTATTATTATTATTTCCATAGGGTTCCTTTTCTTCAGGTTCTCTCCCAGGATGCCACTCACAACAGTCGACGGTCTCCTACGTAACTGGTCTCCTACGTAACTACTGCTAAGTAACAGGGGCAGTAGGTATTAGGAAAACCTGCCAATATGCAGAATTAACCATGTGAACCAATGCAGTAAACTGCACATTCTAAACTTACATCGAAAATATAACCCCAAGAAAACTAGCAGCCGGAACAATCTTTGATACCCAGAGCACTATTTACAGACACAGAGGAGTCAATGTTCCAGAATTTCAGTAACAAATCAGTAATATTGGCTGCTATTAAGCAGGTTCGGATATTTAGGAAGACTGTGATGCGGCGTTTGGAAGTAATGACCGAGGATTTGTGGATGAGCTGAAGACCTGAAACACTGTACCCGGAACTGATCAACACATCACAGTTGTGCACTTTTATTAGAACAGTGTTTAAACATATTACTGCCACAGATGCGATGCTCAGAGTCATACATGCATTCATTTAAAAAGGTAAAATTCGAGGTGTGGACATTTTTTCATGTATTCACTAAGTTTGTCAACACACAGTTCGTACTTGACAAACTTGAGCGTGACAACTGACGTAGCACCTGCTGTGACTGGACGTTATAATGGGTTCATTGCCTGGTGCACAGGTGATGAAAGGTTTCCTAAATTCTTTAATTGTAACTGTGTAATTCACCAACAAGCATTGTGTGGTAAAATATTGACTATGAAAAGCCAGGGACATTTGCCTCAAGACTCTGTGTTCTCTTGGGTCGAGTATAAAGACGTCTCCTCCGCTCACCTGGAAGGAGATGAAACAGAACACAGACTTTTCGTTGTATGTTGATGTCAGGTGGCCAAGTGGAAGCAAATTTTTTCAGACATTTATGGATCTCTTACCAGAAATTAGAGGGCTTCTGACGGTAAAGGATACGGATAACAAAGAATACAAGGACTGGGTATAGCTGTTGAATTTAGCTTTTCTGACTGACATCACAAAGCTAAGTTGCAGGGTAAAAATGGAAGTTTTGTTGAAGTTATTAACTCTGGGAATGATATTAAGCAAAAACTGGAACTGATGTCCTGACAACTGCAGCGATATTAACTGCGCAACTCCAACATGATGTCAAAGATGGAAAGCCAGTGCATAGAATCTAACCAATTAGACAATGATCACTATTTTGAACGGTTAAAAATGTTTTTACAGATTTCAACAGAAGATTTAGCAATATTAGAACCTGTAGAAACTTTTTTGTGCTTCCCATATAGTGCAACCTTCGACATCGATGATATTGCATAAGGAAATGGATATATTGGCAATCGAGAAAAATTTTTGACTTTGCAAAACGACATTCAAATCAAATCCGGGTGTCATGTACTTTGTGAGGCAACATTCTCACACATGAGAATCATCAAATCAAAATAAGGATCCAGACTGTCAGATGATAACCTGGATGCGTTATTAAGGCTACCAAGCACCTACCATCCAGAGCATATATATATATATATATATATATATATATATATATATATATATATATATATATATATATATATATATTTATATATGTTATTATTATTAACACACTGGCCGATTCCCACCAAGGCAGGGTGGCCCGAAAAAGAAAAACTTTCACCATCATTCACTCCATCACTGTCTTGCCAGAAGGGTGCTTTACACTACAGTTTTTAAACTGCAACATTAACACCCCTCCTTCAAAGTGCAGACACTGTACTTCCCATCTCCAGGACTCAAGTCCTGCCTGCCGGTTTCCCTGAACTCCTTCATAAATGTTACTTTGTAACATATATATATATATATATATATATATATATATATATATATATATATATATATATATATATATATATATATATATATATATATATGTATATATATATATATATATATATCACTACTGTTTTCGAATTGTAACTTTAATATAAAACGTTACGGTAATCTGTTACAAGCCAAAAACAGGTAAGATACTAGTGTATCAGTAGGTTGACTTTCTAGTATTGTTGCTAGATAACTTGGTTACAATAATCGTATTGTAACATTAACGTTCCTTCTAGAGAGTGTAGGTGCCAGTTTTCTAGTTTTAGTGACGACAGTCATAATATTATAATATTGTTTTTCATGCTATATTCTGTCAATGTTTCTTTCGACAGGATTCAAACCTTTAACATTTGTGTGTCTTACTTGTTACAGGATTGTACAGGTGCTAATTAAAAAAATCTATTTCTTCTTGTTATTATTATTATTATTATTATTATTATTATTATTATTATTATTATTATTATTATTATTATTATTATTATTATTATTATTATTATTATTATTACCAACGTGACTCAAGAAATCGTAATAACACATAATAGTTTCTCGTTCTATGATATATTATGACTTTTCTACTCTCACCTTTGATTATCTGGCTGTCATAACAACTGCATATATGTAGGTGTTGGTAGCAGTGTGACTATGGTGGTAGCAAGTGATAGCCAGCAGTGTGACTATGGTGGTAGCAAGTGATAGCCAGCAGTGTGACTATGGTGGCAGCAAGTGATAGCCAGCAGTGTGACTATGGTGGTAGCAAGTGATAGCCAGCAGTGTGACTATGGTGGCAGCAAGTGATAGCCAGCAGTGTGACTATGGTGGCAGCAAGTGATAGCCAGCAGTGTGACTATGGTGGTAGCAAGTGATAGCCAGCAGTGTGACTATGGTGGTAGCAAGTGATAGCCAGCAGTGTGACTATGGTGGTAGCAAGTGATAGCCAGCAGTGTGACTATGGTGGTAGCAAGTGATAGTCAGCAGTGTGACTATGGTGGTAGCAAGTGATAGCCAGCAGTGTGACTATGGTGGTAGCAAGTGATAGCCAGCAGTGTGACTATGGTGGCAGCAAGTGATAGCCAGCAGTGTGACTATGGTGGCAGCAAGTGATAGCCAGCAGTGTGACTATGGTGGCAGCAAGTGATAGCCAGCAGTGTGACTATGGTGGCAGCAAGTGATAGCCAGCAGTGTGACTATGGTGGCAGCAAGTGATAGCCAGCAGTGTGACTATGGTGGCAGCAAGTGATAGCCAGCAGTGTGACTATGGTGGCAGCAAGTGATAGCCAGCAGTGTGACTATGGTGGTAGCAAGTGATAGCCAGCAGTGTGACTATGGTGGTAGCAAGTGATAGCCAGCAGTGTGACTATGGTGGTAGCAAGTGATAGCCAGCAGTGTGACTATGGTGGTAGCAAGTGATAGCCAGCAGTGTGACTATGGTGGTAGCAAGTGATAGCCAGCAGTGTGACTATGGTGGTAGCAAGTGATAGCCAGCAGTGTGACTATGGTGGTAGCAAGTGATAGCCAGCAGTGTGACTATGGTGGTAGCAAGTGATAGCCAGCAGTGTGACTATGGTGGTAGCAAGTGATAGCCAGCAGTGTGACTATGGTGGTAGCAAGTGATAGCCAGCAGTGTGACTATGGTGGTAGCAAGTGATAGCCAGCAGTGTGACTATGGTGGTAGCAAGTGATAGCCAGCAGTGTGACTATGGTGGTAGCAAGTGATAGCCAGCAGTGTGACTATGGAGGTAGCAAGTGATAGTCAGCAGTGTGACTATGGTGGTAGCAAGTGATAGCCAGCAGTGTGACTATGGTGGTAGTGTGACAAGTGATAGCCAGCAGTGTGACTATGGTGGTAGCAAGTGATAGCCAGCAGTGTGACTATGGTAGCAAGAGATAGCAGAGTGTGACTATGGATAGATAGCCAGCCCAGAGTGACTATGGTGGTAGCAAGTGATAGCCAGCAGTGTGACTATGGTGGTAGCAAGTGATAGCCAGCAGAGTGACTATGGTGGTAGCAAGTGATAGCCAGCAGTGTGACTATGGTGGTAGCAAGTGATAGCCAGCAGAGTGACAATGGTGGTAGCAAGTGATAGCCAGCAGTGTGACTATGGTGGCAGCAAGTGATAGCCAGCAGAGTGACTATGGTGGTAGCAAGTGATAGCCAGCAGTGTGACTATGGAGGCAGCAAGTGATAGCCAGCAGTGTGACTATGGTGGTAGCAAGTGATAGCCAGCATAGTGACTATGGTGGTAGCAAGTGATAGCCAGCAGTGTGACTATGGAGGTAGCAAGTGATAGCCAGCAGTGTGACTATGGAGGAAGCAAGTGATAGCCAGCAGTGTGACTATGGAGGAAGCAAGTGATAGCCAGCAGTGTGACTATGGTAGCAAGGATAGCTAAGTGATAGCCAGCAGTGTGACTATGGTGGCAGCAAGTGATAGCCACCAGTGTGACTATGGTGGTAGCAAGTGATAGCCAGCATAGTGACTATGGTGGTAGCAAGTGATAGCCAGCAGAGTGTGACTATGGAGGCAGCAAGTGATAGCCAGCAGAGTGACTATGGAGGTAGCAAGTGATAGCCAGCAGAGTGACTATGGAGGTAGCAAGAGATAGCCAGCAGAGTGTGAGTATGGAAGTAGCAAGTGATAGCCAGCAGAGTGACTATGGAGGTAGCAAGTGATAGCCAGCAGAGTGACTATGGAGGTAGCAAGTGATAGCCAGCAGAGTGACTATGGAGGTAGCAAGTGATAGCCAGCAGAGTGACTATGGAGGTAGCAAGTGATAGCCAGCAGAGTGACTATGGAGGTAGCAAGTGATAGCCAGCAGAGTGACTATGGAGGTAGCAAGTGATAGCCAGCAGAGTGTGGCTATGGAGGCAGCAAGAGATAGCCAGCAGAGTGACTATGGAGGTAGCAAGTGATAGCCAGCAGAGTGACTATGGAGGTAGCAAGTGATAGCCAGCAGAGTGTGACTATGGAGGTAGCAAGTGATAGCCAGCAGAGTGACTATGGAGGTAGCAAGAGATAGCCAGCAGAGTGTGACTATGGAGGTAGCAAGTGATAGCCAGCAGAGTGACTATGGAGGTAGCAAGTGATAGCCAGCAGAGTGTGACTATGGAGGTAGCAAGTGATAGCCAGCAGAGTGACTATGGAGGTAGCAACTGATAGCCAGCAGTGTGACTATGGAGGTAGCAAGAGATAGCCAGCAGAGTGACTATGGAGGTAGAAAGTGATAGCCAGCAGTGTGACTATGGAGGTAGCAAGAGATAGCCAGCAGAGTGTGACTATGGAGGTAGCAAGTGATAGCCAGCAGAGTGACTATGGAGGTAGCAAGTGATAGCCAGCAGTGTGACTATGGAGGTAGCAAGAGATAGCCAGCAGTGTGACTATGTAGCAAGGTAGCAACTGATAGCCAGCAGTGTGACTATGGAGGTAGCAAGTGATAGCCAGCAGAGTGACTATGCCAGAGTGACTATGGAGGTAGCAAGTGATAGTCAGCAGTGTGACTATGGAGGTAGCAAGAGATAGCCAGCAGAGTGACTATGGAGGTAGCAAGTGATAGCCAGCAGAGTGACTATGGAGGTAGCAAGTGATAGCCAGCAGAGTGACTATGGAGGTAGCAAGTGATAGCCAGCAGAGTGACTATGGAGGTAGCAAGTGATAGCCAGCAGAGTGACTATGGAGGTAGCAAGTGATAGCCAGCATAGTGTGACTATGGAGGCAGCAAGAGATAGCCAGCAGAGTGACTATGGAGGTAGCAAGTGATAGCCAGCAGAGTGACTATGGAGGTAGCAAGTGATAGCCAGCAGAGTGTGACTGTGGATGCAACAAGTGATAGCCAGCAGAGTGACTATGGAGGTAGCAAGAGATAGCCAACAGAGTGTGACTATGGAGGTAGCAAGTGATAGCCAGCAGAGTGACTATGGAGGTAGCAAGCGATAGCCAGCAGAGTGTGACTATGGAGGTAGCAAGTGATAGCCAGCAGAATGACTATGAAGGTTTAAAGTGATAGCCAGCAGTGTGACTATGGAGGTAGCAAGAGATAGCCAGCAGAATGACTATCGAGGTAGCAAGTGATAGCCAGCAGTGTGACTATGGAGGTAGCAAGAGATAGCCAGCAGAGTGTGACTATGGAGGTAGCAAGTGATAGCCAGCAGAGTGACTATGGAGGTAGCAAGTGATAGCCAGCAGAGTGACTATGGAGGTAGCAAGTGATAGCCAGCAGAGTGACTATGGAGGTAGCAAGTGATAGCCAGCAGAGTGTGACTATGGAGGCAGCAAGAGATAGCCAGCAGAGTGACTATGGAGGTAGCAAGTGATAGCCAGCAGAGTGACTATGGAGGTAGCAAGTGATAGCCAGCAGAGTGTGACTATGGAGGCAGCAAGTGATAGCCAGCAGAGTGACTATGGAGGTAGCAAGAGATAGCCAGCAGAGTGTGACTATGGAGGTAGCAAGAGATAGCCAGCAGAGTGTGACTATGGAGGTAGCAAGAGATAGCCAGCAGAGTGTGACTATGGAGGTAGCAAGTGATAGTCAGCAGTGTGACTATGAAGGTTTAAAGTGATAGCCAGCAGTGTGACTATGGAGGTAGCAAGTGATAGCCAGCAGAGTGACTATGGAGGTAGCAAGTGATAGCCAGCAGTGTGACTATGGAGGTAGCAAGAGATAGCCAGCAGAGTGTGACTATGGAGGTAGCAAGTGATAGCCAGCAGTGTGACTATGGAGGTAGCAAGAGATAGCCAGCAGAGTGACTATGGAGGTAGCAAGTGATAGCCAGCAGAGTGACTATTGAGGTAGCAAGAGATAGCCAGCAGAGTGACTATGGAGGTAGCAAGAGATAGCCAGCAGAGTGTGAATATGGATGCAGCAAGTGATAGCCAGCAGAGTGACTATGGAGGTAGCAAGTGATAGCCAGCAGAGTGACTATGGAGGTAGCAAGAGATAGCCAGCAGAGTGGCTATGGAGGTAGCAAGTGATAGCCAGCAGAGTGACTATGGAGGTAGCAAGAGATAGCCAGCAGAGTGACTATGGAGGCAGCAAGTGATAGCCAGCAGAGTGACTATGGAGGCAGCAAGTGATAGCCAGCAGAGTGACTATGGAGGCAGCAAGTGATAGCCAGCAGAGTGACTATGGAGGCAGCAAGTGATAGCCAGCAGAGTGTGACTATGGAGGCAGCAAGTGATAGCCAGCAGAGTGACTATGGAGGTAGCAAGAGATAGCCAGCAGGGAGTGACTATGGAGGTAGCAAGTGATAGCCAGCAGAGTGACTATGGAGGCAGCAAGTGATAGCCAGCAGAGTGACTATGGAGGCAGCAAGTGATAGCCAGCAGAGTGTGACTATGGAGGCAGCAAGTGATAGCCAGCAGAGTGACTATGGAGGCAGCAAGAGATTGCTAGCAGAGAGTGACAAGTGATATGGAGTGACTATAGCAAGTGATAGCCAGCAGAGTGACTATGGAGATAGCTAGCAAGACTATGGAGATAGCAAGTGATAGCTAGCAGAGAGTGACTATGGAGATACTAGCAGAAGTGATAGCTAGCAGAGAGTGACTATGGAGACAGCAAGTGATAGCTAGCAGAGAGTGACTATGGAGACAGCAAGTGATAGCCAGCAGAGAGTGACTATGGAGACAGAAAGTGATAGCTAGCAGAGAGTGACTATGGAGACAGCAAGTGATAGCCTGCAGAGATTGACTATGGAGACAGCAAGTGATAGCCTGCAGAGAGTGACTATGGAGACAGCAAGTGATAGCCAGCAGAGAGTGACTATGGAGACAGCAAGTGATAGCCAGCAGAGAGTGACTATGGAGACAGCAAGTGATAGCCAGCAGAGAGTGACTATGGAGACAGCAAGTGATAGCCAGCAGAGAGTGACTATGGAGACAGCAAGTGATAGCTAGCAGAGAGTGACTATGGAGACAGCAAGTGATAGCTAGCAGAGAGTGACTATGGAGACAGCAAGTGATAGCCAGCAGAGAGTGACTATGGAGACAGCAAGTGATAGCCAGCAGAGAGTGCCAAGTGCTATCTCACCAGTAGTAAACACTGGTGACGCAACCTCTGGGGTTAACTGCTTAATCCTATTTATATTTCAGCTTCAAGTTATTCTACGAAACAGATATATAAAACGGAGGCATAGCATCAGCTATTTTAAATTTATGTGGTTTACAGCTTGTCGACTACCCGTGGGTCATTAAGTCACTGTGTCTGACTCTTTATTTTGGTTATCCTAGATAATTTACACTACGTATGGTAATTGCACTTGTGTGTCTGTATGTATATAACCTTGATTGTTTACTTACTTATACCTGCTCACAACCGGTCAAGAATTCTTTAATTCCTAAAGTAGGGATTATTTTTTCGGCGTATTTACACCGGAAGGTATACTCATTTCAGTGTATATGTCCTGTCATCGCCCTGTACTGAGTGTGGAGACGTCCCCAAGCCCGTGTGGAGGTGTCCAAGCCACCAGTGTGGAGGGTGTCCAAGTCACCAGTGTGGAGGGTGTCCAAGCCACCAGTGTGGAGGGTGTCCAAGTCACCAGTGTGGAGGGTGTCCAAGCCACCAGTGTGGAGGGTGTCCAAGCCACCAGTGTGGAGGGTGTCCAAGCCACCAGTGTGGAGGGTGTCCAAGCCACCAGTGTGGAGGGTGTCCAAGCCACCAATGTGGAGGGTGTCCAAGCCACCAGTGTGGAGGGTGTCCAAGCCACCAGTGTGGAGGGTGTCCAAGCCACCAGTGTGGAGGGTGTCCAAGCCACCAGTGTGGAGGGTGTCCAAGCCACCAGTGTGAAGGGTGTCCAAGCCACCAGTGTGGAGGGTGTCCAAGCCACCAGTGTGGAGGGTGTCCAAGCCACCAGTGTGAAGGGTGTCCAAGCCACCAGTGTGGAGGGTGTCCAAGCCACCAGTGTGGAGGGTGTCCAAGCCACCAGTGTGGAGGGTGTCCAAGCCACCAGTGTGGAGGGTGTCCAAGCCACCAGTGTGGAGGGTGTCCAAGCCACCAGTGTGGAGGGTGGCCAAGCCACCAGTGTGGAGGGTGTCCAAGCCACCAGTGTGAAGGGTGTCCAAGCCACCAGTGTGGAGGGTGTCCAAGCCACCAGTGTGGAGGGTGTCCAAGCCACCAGTGTGGAGGGTGTCCAAGCCACCAGTGTGGAGGGTGTCCAAGCCACCAGTGTGGAGGGTGTCCAAGCCACCAGTGTGGAGGGTGTCCAAGCCACCAGTGTGGAGGGTGTCCAAGCCACCAGTGTGAAGGGTGTCCAAGCCACCAGTGTGGAGGGTGTCCAAGCCACCAGTGTGGAGGGTGTCCAAGCCACCAGTGTGGAGGGTGTCCAAGCCACCAGTGTGGAGGGTGTCCAAGCCACCAGTGTGGAGGGTGTCCAAGCCACCAGTGTGGAGGGTGTCCAAGCTACCAGTGTGGAGGGTGTCCAAGCCACCAGTGTGGAGGGTGTCCAAGCCACCAGTGTGGAGGGTGTCCAAGCCACCAGTGTGGAGGGTCTCTAAGCCATCAGTGACCAGTATAATATAAAGCCTAAAACAATCCCCATAAGCCAGAATTCAACTGATGATGAAGAGCCAGAGAATCCTTTTATGACCAAAGTCACATACATACATACATATATACATACATACATGCATACATACATATGCACAGTAACCACCAGGAGGAGAGAATAATATTGCTCTAGGTCTTTCACGCTGCAAATGCTTCTTCAGGAGCAGTGCAATGACGAGAACGGAATTCATTCTTCTCTGTGAATTACTGAGTGTTATGGCTAGTGGTTTTATTTAGGGAAGGCTTGACACACAGGCAGGGTTGTCCTGTGTTAGGTTAGTGGTATTGGCAGCTCTTTCTTGCTTTAGTCTCGTTTCTGTTGTCGTCTTCTCAGCAGATTTAATCCAACATTCACCTGAGATTGAAAATAGGAATTTGCCTGAAGATAAAAGTTTTTTTGTAATTTTTAGTATAATTAACTGAGAAAGCAATTACAGCCTGGTTGATCAGGCCCTGATCCACCGCTGGGGCGTTGACCCACGGAACACTCTCCGGATACCAGATAAGTCAGTTGTGGCGAATATATGAACAATGGAACATCTTTCAGCATATAGTGGTATTCATAGGAGCTGTCAGAGGCACGACAAAATTGTCTGTTGCTCCTTTAATCAAAATGAAATGACAATCGGTGGCCCTGTGATGGTTACTGACAGGTTATATATTGACCTTAACCACAATATTTGAGAATCAACGGGCTTAACTACCGTTTTCATCCTTAAAAATATTTTGAGTGACATCTGGCAGTTGAGGTGGTGGCTGGCTGGGGTATTTAGCTGCTAGCTGGGGTCTTTTCTAACTGTGGTCTTTCCTGGCTGTAGTCTTTTCTGTATTTTCTGTGGTCTTTAATGGCTGTGCTCTTTCCTGGCTGTGCTCTTTCCTGTCTGAGGTCTTTAATAGCTGTGGTCTTTCTTGGCTGTGGTCTTTCTTGGCTGTGATCTTTCCTGGCTGTGGTCTTTAATGTCTCTGGTCTTTCCTGGCTATAGTCTTTCTTGTCTGTGGTCTTTAAAGGCTGTGGTTTTTAATGTCTGTGGTCTTTCCTGATTACACTGTCTGGTGATACTCTTGTCTGGGTTCTCCTGAGATCCATTCTCGTCACTGCTTTGCTCCTAAAGAAGCGCTTGCAGTTGCAGCGCCAAAAGCCTAGAGCAAGATCATTCTCCTCTCCTCCCCTAGTGGCTACTGTGCATTGTTGATCGTTTGTTTGCGATTGTTGTATATATATATATATATATATATATATATATATATATATATATATATATATATATATATATATATATATATATATATATATATATATATATATATATACATATATATGGCTGTACACATTACTGATGAGCCTTAACCTTCTAAAGTCCTGTACTGTACGAGTCTATCCACTCCGTCCCTGCGTCTCTACTTCCTAAAAAATATAGGTTATTTGTTAATGTGACATTTTATTTCTTAATGTGAAATTTTATTGTGACAATGTTTCGCTCTTCAGGAGCTTTATCAAGCTTGACAAAGTTTCCGGAGAGCGAAACGTTGCCACTATAAAATGTCACATTAGTTGCATATGTGTTCATTTACCTAACATTTTGCCGATAATTCTACCATTATTACCAACATAACAAAACAAATTCTGGCCACAAAATAGAGCGAAACACCAACGTCAAAGACCTGGGAGTGATCATGTCGGAGGATCTCACCTTCAAGGACCATAACATTGTATCAGTCGCATCTGCTAGAAAAATGACAGGATGGATAATGAGAACCTTCAAAACTAGGGAGGCCAAGCCCATGATGACACTCTTCAGGTCACTTGTTCTATCTAGGCTGGAATATTGCTGCACACTAACAGCACCTCTCAAGGCAGGTGAAATTGCTGACCTAGAAAATGTACAGAGAACCTTCACGGCGCGCATAACGGAGATAAAACACCTCAATTACTGGGAGCGCTTGAGGTTCCTAAACCTGTATTCCCTGGAACGCAGGCGGGAGAGATACATGATTATATACACTTGGAAAACCTAGAGGGACTAGTACCGAACCTGCACACGAAAATCACTCACTACGAAAGCAAAAGACTTGGCAGACGATGCAACATTCCCCCAATAAAAAGCAGGGGTGTCACTAGCACGTTAAGAGACCATACAATAAGTGTCAGGGGCCCGAGACTGTTCAACTGCCTCCCAGCATACATAAGGAGGATTACCAACAGACCCCTGGCAGTCTTCAAGCTGGCACTGGACAAGCACCTAAAGTCGGTTCCTGACCAGCCGGGCTGTGGCTCGTACGTTGGTTTGCGTGCAGCCAGCAGCAACAGCCTGGTTGATCAGGGGCTGATCCACCAGGAGGCCTGGTCACAGACCGGGCCGAGGGGGCGTTGACCCCCGGAACTCTCTCCAGGTAAACTCCAGGTAAAACATAAACCTTAAAGGAAGGATAATATCCAAATATTTCACATAGTGAAGGAAATATTCAAAACTGAGAGCTATAAAGAAGGAAGACAAATCAGTATGGCCAGGAATTAGTCAGATTCATCATTCAAGACGTATGTTGTAGGATACAGATCTTAGTCATAAGTGACTTTTATCTTTCTTCCTCAAGTTGTCTTCCCATCCAGACTAAATGGTCTGTTACATGGAAGTAAATAAGAATATAAATAAATAAGTAAATAAGTAAGTACATAAGTTCATTTAGGCACAGGTACACGTATGTACAATTATCATAAATAGTGAAAATTACCCAGGATAACCTGCACTATAAAAGGTTAGAGGTGACTTATTTTCATTGGAGTTCACAGCATATATATGACTTGCTAGTCAACACCCAGGTTATCTGCTGAGAAGAACTGTCTACTTCTACCTAGATTAAGGAGGGTCTTGTGTTATGTTGGTGTGTGTGTGAGTCAAGGAGAGAGGGACAGGTGTCGCCACCTCCCTCGTGTCTCGTCTAAACACCTGGTCAAGGGTAAGCAAATCCAGTTCATTTTTTCACCATTATTTTCCACCGTAGAAAAAGAGACACAAATGCAACATAATGCCTCCACAGTGAGTTTTTATCTAGTTACAAACAAATCTTCCCACTACTCTCCTCCTCCTCCCCCCCTCATCATCCTCTTCCATCTTCTGCTTGTATATTTTTATTTCGTGTTCCTTGTCTTATTACTATCCTATGTGTCATCTTCTCTCCCATTCCTTGTTTTCCTCCTTTGTTCTGCTGGATATTTCTTCGGTTTCCTCATAGATAGTAATTACCTTCACTTCCGCGTCTTATTCTCTGCATTTTCTACCTTTCTCGTCCATCTCAGTGAGCTACACACAGTCAGGTGTGCCAGTGAATTTTGTGGATTTCGGACTAGATAGGTTTATGAGATCCAGTCAGATATTCTGCTACCAGTCAGCTGTATGACTACCAGTCAGCTGTATGACTACCAGTCAGTGGGATCAGTGACCAGATGTATAGTACAGTGCTCTGGGTTCAGCGGTGTACTCACCTATATGTGGTTGCAGGGGTCGAGTCGCAGCTCCTGGCCTCGCCTCTTCCCTGGTCGCTACTAGGTCCACTCTCTCCCGGCTCCAAAAGCCTTATTGTACCTCTTCTTAAAGCTATGTATGGATCCTGCCTCCACTACTTCACTCTCCAGACTGATCCGCTTTCCTGTGTGTGTGTGTGTGTGTGTGTGTGTGTGTGTGTGTGTGTGTGTGTGTACTCACCTAGTTCTCACCTAGTTGAGGTTGCGGGGGTCGAGTCCGAGCTCCTGGCCCCGCCTCTTCACTGATCGCTACTAGGTCACTCTCCCTGAGCCGTGAGCTTTATCATACCTCTGCTTAAAGCTATGTATGGATCCTGCCTCCACTACATCGCTTCCCAAACTATTCCACTTACTGACTACTCTGTGGCTGAAGAAATACTTCCTAACATCCCTGTGATTCATCTGTGTCTTTAGCTTCCAACTGTGTCCCCTTGTTACTGTGTCCAATCTCTGGAACATCCTGTCTTTGTCCACCTTGTCAATTCCTCTCAGTATTTTGTATGTTGTTATCATGTCCCCCCTATCTCTCCTGTCCTCCAGTGTCGTCAGGTTGATTTCCCTTAACCTCTCCTCGTAGGACATACCTCTTAGCTCTGGGACTAGTCTTGTTGCAAACCTTTGCACTTTCTCTAGTTTCTTTACGTGCTTGGCTAGGTGTGGGTTCCAAACTGGTGCCGCATACTCCAATATGGGCCTAACGTATACGGTGTACAGGGTCCTGAACGATTCCTTATTAAGATGTCGGAATGCTGTTCTGAGGTTTGCTAGGCGCCCATATGCTGCAGCAGTTATTTGGTTGATGTGCGCTTCAGGAGATGTGCCTGGTGTTATACTCACCCCAAGATCTTTTTCCTTGAGTGAGGTTTGTAGTCTCTGACCCCCTAGACTGTACTCCGTCTGCGGCCTTCTTTGCCCTTCCCCAATCTTCATGACTTTGCACTTGGTGGGATTGAACTCCAGGAGCCAATTGCTGGACCAGTTCTGCAGCCTGTCCAGATCCCTTTGTAGTTCTGCCTGGTCTTCGATCGAGTGTATTCTTCTCATCAACTTCACGTCATCTGCAAACAGGGACACCTCAGAGTCTATTCCTTCCGTCATGTCGTTCACAAATACCAGAAACAGCACTGGTCCTAGGACTGACCCCTGCGGGACCCCGCTGGTCACAGGTGCCCACTCTGACACCTCGCCACGTACCATGACTCGCTGTGTGTGTGTGTGTGTGTGTGTGTGTGTGTGTGTGTGTGTGTGTGTGTGTGTGTGTGTGTGTGTGTGTGTGTGTGTGTGTGTGTGTGTGTGTGTGTGTGTGTGTGTGTGTGTGTGTGTGTGTGTGTGTGTGTGTGTGTGTGTGTGTGTACTCACCTATTTGTACTCACCTATTTGTGGTTGCAGGGGTCGAGTCTTACCTCCTGGCCCCGCCTCTTCACCGGTTGCTACTGGGTCCTCTCTCTCCGCGGCTCCATGAGCTTTATCAAACCTCGTCTTAAAACTGTGTATGGTTCCTGCCTCCACTACGTCATTTTCTAGGCTATTCCACTGCCTGACAACTCTATGACTGAAGAAATACTTCCTAATATCTCTCTGACTCATTTGTGTCTTCAACTTCCAATTGTGGCCTCTTGTTTCTGTGTCCCCTCCCTGGAACATCCTGTCTTTGTCCACCTTGTCTTTTCCACGCAGTATTTTATATGTCGTTATCATGTCCTCCCTGACCCTCCTGTCCTCCAGTGTCGTCAGGCCGATTTCCCTTAATCTTTCTTCATAGGACATTCCCCTTAGCTCTGGAACTAACCTTGTCGCAAACCTTTGTACTTTCTCTAGTTTCTTGACGTGCTATATCAAGTGCGGGTTCCAAACAGGTGCTGCATACTCCAGTATGGGCCTGACATACACGGTGTACAGTGTCTTGAACGATTCCTTACTAAGGTATCGGAATGCTGTTCTCAGGTTTGCCAGGCGCCCATATGCTGCAGCAGTTATCTGGTTGATGTGTGCTTCCGGAGACATGCTCGGTGTTATACTCACCCCAAGATCTTTCTCCTTGAGCGAGGTTTGCAGTCTTTGGCCACCTAGCCTATACTCTGTCTGTGGTCTTCTGTGCCCTTCCCCTATCTTCATGACTTTGCATTTGGCAGGATTAAATTCGAGAAGCCATTTGCTGGACCATGTGTCCAGTCTGTCCAGGTCTCTTTGAAGTCCTGCCTTGTCCTCATCTGATTTAATTCTCCTCATTAACTTCACATCATCTGCAACCAGGGACACTTCTGAGTCTAACCCTTCCATCATGTCGTTCACATATACCAAAAATAGCACTGGTCCTAGGACCGACCCCTGTGGGACCCCGCTCGTCACAGGTGCCCACTGTGATACATCATTACGTACCATGACTCGTTGTTGCCTCCCTGTCAGGTATTCTCTGATCCATTGCAGTGCCCTTCCTGTTATATGCGCCTGATGCTCTAGCTTCTGCACTAATCTCTTGTGAGGAACTGTGTCAAAGGCCTTCTTGCAGTCCAAGAAGATGCAATTAACCCACCCCTCTCTCTCGTGTCTTACTTCTGTTATTTTATCATAAAACTCCAGAAGGTTGTGTGTGTGTGTGTGTGTGTGTGTGTGTGTGTGTGTGTGTGTGTGTGTGTGTGTGTGTGTTTGTGTAGGGGATGCCTGGTATTGTGATCTAAACTTAGTGGTGATCCAGACGTTCGGGGAACCCAAAATATCTGCAACTTTCTGCCTCTTTCTACTGGGAAATCTGTTTATTTTGGTTGATGGCAGGCAGGCAGGCAGGCAGGCAGGCAGGCAGGCAGGCAGGCAGGCAGGCAGGCAGGCAGGCAGGCAGGCAGGCTGATAGGCAGGATGAAACGCAGGATAGGAAGGCCCGTCAGTAGGCAGCAGGTAGGTCAGTAAGCACGCAAAACTTGTAGAAAGGTACGTTGGTAGGTAGACAAACTGGCAGACAGATACAGTTCTCCAAGAAAGTAGGCAGGCAGGCAGGCAGGCAGGCAGGCAGGCAGGCAGGCAGGCAGGCAGGCAGGCAGGCAGGCAGGCAGGCAGGCAGGCAGGCAGACAACCAAGTAGACATGTAGGCCGGTGGGCTGGCATATTTGATAGGTAGGAAAACAAGCAGGCAGGCAAACAAGTTCTCTGTCAGAGCCAAGGAAGCGGACAATCAAGCAAGCAGGCAAAGTAGGGAAGAAGTTAGGCCTTCAGATAGTTAAGTAGATAGGAAGGTAAGGAGGCAGACAGGCAGGTAGGTACCAATCTGGCCCAGAGCAGAGATGGTGTAGAGGGGACACATGGCCACAGGCATCACAGAAGACTTGGCACTCTTGGCCCTAAGCCACGACACTGCCAGCCCACCTGCAGCACTCTGCCTGCCCCAGGGGGTAGTACACTATCTCAATGAAGATTTTTTTTTTTTTTGCCTATGATTTTGAGAGTAAAAGTTGTGCTCTTCAGCTCCATGGAAGTCATTATAAATTTATATTACACACCTTAAACATCTTTCATATTTTCGTTACGTGATATATTAAAATGTGAAGCATAATTATGGGACATGGGTTTAGTTTAGCATTATAATTAGTCCCAGGTATAATCATTTTGTTTGTCGTCATGATGTGAAGGTGAACCCAGGTGTTGGCAGCGAGGGACAACAAACAGGATCATCAGAGATGTTGACCTCTGGTGACAAGATGTTTATTTACCTGGTCACTAGATGGGGGGTCATCCTGTCTCCAGTGTACACCACAGCACGAATTATATTACTGCATATCTTCTCACTTCAAGACGGGATATTCCTTCGTCCAGTGCACATCACAACCTGAGAGGTGCTGCTCGCTCAGCATGATCTAACTTGTGCACGAATGGTATATAATACCGACAATATGAAGAATTAGACACATGTGCAACATCTGGGTATCTTTACTTGTAATGTTTACAAATAAAGTTACCCAGATGTTCCAAATGTTTCTAATCCTTCATGGTCTAACTTCCTGACCTCAAGAAGAGATCATCCTGTTTCTCATGCGCACCATGACACGAGACATATAACTGAGAATTGTCTCACCTCATGATTCAATTCCCAGTGAAATCATTAGAACACTGCTGTTAACACGTGATAAATTTACCCTTGAGCGTAGAAGCCTCAGTAAACTTATTTTTGGCTCAGTGCACCTGAGTTTAGGAAAGCTCCTCTTCCCTGGACACATTACTCATATTAACACATGCTGTATATATTGATTCCTGTATTCACTGTATCCCGGGCCGTTCATAACTCCAGCTCCCAACCCCACTCTCTAAAGTCACGTTTTTATGAGTAATCTATAAATACAGGGAGTTTCAAAATAGTAAATTTAATTTATTGCTTTGAAATTGAGTCCATCTCTTGACACACCCTGTATAATCGTCTGCCTGTCTCCCTGCCTTTATTTCTTCTTCTCTCAATTAATTCTTTCATTCCTTGTTTATCATTATAATCCTTTGCTTTTTGTCTTATCTGCATTTTCACGCTCACGCTCCCTTATTCTTTCCGACCACCCTATTGTGGAGTGTGGTGATGTAGTGGTGTAGTGAGTGTGGTGTTGTAGTGGTGTAGTGAGTGTGGTGTTGTAGTGGTGTAGTGTGTGGGTGGATGTCCGGGTTCAGTTCCCGGCGAGGGTTGAAACGTTGGGCGTGTTTCCTTACACCGATTGTTCACGTTAACCCTTCAGTATAAAATGGGTACCTGGGTGTTAGTTGACTGGTGTGGGTCGCATCATTTAAATACCTGGAGGAGGGTTTCGGGGACCAACGCCTCCGCGTCCCGGTCCGTGACCAGGCGTCGCAGTGAATTAGGGCCTGTTCAACTAGGCTGTTACTGCTATCTGCACGTAAACCGACGTACGAACCACAGCCCGGCTGGTCAGGTGCTGACTTTAGGTACCTATCCAGTTCCCTCCTGAAGACAGAACGGGACAAAATTGACCTAATTTGCCCGAAATGCTCTGCATAACTAGTGACTTTCTATATAGTAGTATGTCACTAATGTCAGCTAGGACTGTATACCTTGTACATGTACTTGTAGAAATAAAGATATTATTATTATTATTATTATTATTATTATTATTATTATTATTATTATTATTATTATTATTTTAGGAGTAAAAAGGTCTTGAATATGGCAAGTTAATAAATTATAGTTTCTTGAGCGACAATGGTTTCTGGAATTTCATCTTGTGCATCCATCGGTATATTTGTGTGAATTAATATGATATATAAACTTTTAATTTTGTGCCCAACATTGCTACAATTAATGTCATGTAATTTAGCCTAATCACATCAAATAAATCTTAAGTCAGCTTAAATTTATAAGGTATTAATTATATCCGTGAAATATATAGGCTTGAGTGTGGAACCCGCACCTGAAGAAACTGGATTTTTTTTAGGTTTATTTCCTGAAGTACTAAACCCATGTGGGCTGTTCAGCGCAAGGAATGGTGGAGACTCAGTTCTCTTTCCGCCAGTCTCGGAGAAGATCCAAAATTCACGACGAGACTTGTACCTGACCTAAGGTAGATGGAGACAAGGAGAGACAGTGAGGGTCTCAGCCTAACACCTACACCAGAGAGAACTAGAGTACATGATCACGGCACAAAAAATATTAATGGGACTAAACGTAGTGGATAATGCAGGTTGTGATGTGGTAAGAGTCGGGGGACAGTTGACAGCAACAGACGCAGATCACCTGCAGGAAAGTTGCGAAATATTTTTTTTTTCATTCTTAACGGAAAGAGGAAGGAATTATATGAGGAGGTGGTTCATGCAGAGATGAAAATTTATGATAGGAATCTAGAGGTCAGAAATTCATGAAGTCGATTGGTGATAAAAAGGTGGGGCTAGTTGAGCACATCTAGGTAACTAGCCGAGTACATTTATATGTATATACAGGTACATACATATATGTATATATATAACCCTCTTCACCTAGCAATAAATAGTCAGCTGGATGTTAGTTGTGTTTTAAGTCTCATCGTATTGAAAAATTAAAATGTAAATAATATTTAGGATACACCACTAGCATTACTCTGCTCTCATAACTATAAGTTGTAAACACAGGCAGTATATCTTTCTCACAGTTTTTATTGCCTTCTGTCACTTTTACATGGAGGAAACGAGGACCTTTACCTGTAAGAAGTGGTGGTGGTATGGAGGAATACAGAGGTGGAAGGATGAAATATATTGTAGGTGGAGAGCAGTGGGTAACTGGAACCTCGAGGATAGGTGTCGCCCTGAGGACCAGACGTATTATACCAATTTAGCGTCGTATCTTGTGTTTACCACTGGCACTGTTTGGCGTTTCAGAGGTGGTAGTAGGTAGATGAAAGGTCGTGCCCTGTTATAGGGGCCTAGACGTAGGTGAGAGGTGTAGGCGTGAGTGGAGGTGTAGGAAAGGTTGTCGTGTGTGAAGGAATGGGAAGTTGGGGCGTAGGTGAAGGTGTGCAAGTTGCGGGAGCTGGTTGAAGTGGGTATGACCTGCCCCACTCGATGCTATGCCTCAGGTCACTCACTCCCGCCTCTACGGAAACAAACGGTCACTTGGACTAGTGTTGACGACACTACAACCCCCCAGCAGCTACGTACACAACACCGTGGTGTCAGCACGGGACCAATTGCTTGACTCTAAGCACAGTTGTAAGCAAGACAACTCTCCCAGCTGGCACCAGCACGAGCCAGCCACCACCACTTATTTTCAGCAACCTGTTCCAACACCATCTTCATAACACACGGAGCACTGAAACCAACACTGATGGAGACATAACATGTTATCGACCACCATAAGTGCGTGTATCTCAGCACGGTGGTCGAAGACGAGGGGCAGCACCCACCTGAAGAGTGTGTGCGCCTGCAGGAGGGATGGTCGGCTGCTGAGATGCTGCACCAAAATATCGCCCCGTGTGTGTGTGTGTGTGGAGAGGGGTGCCCTCTGTCGGCACACGCGCCACTCTGCCCAGCAATGAGTGCCAGGGGCCAAGTGGGCGACCCTCGGTGCCAAGCCAGTACCGTCGAAACTCCCCGTGGAGGCACGCCCGGACGTGGGGCTTACTGGGCGTGTCTGTGGGCGTGCGAACACGTCTGTTCTCTCACGCTTCAGCGAGATGGAGCGTGTTGAAGCAAGTCAGACCACCCATACTTTCCCAGCCCCCACACCTGTCTTGTCCCCACACCTGCCCCTTCTCAAATGCCCCGCCTCCACACTTGCCTCTCACCTACGCTTGCCTCTACACCACACCTGCCCCGCCCCTCACCTGCCCCACCTCTACATTTACCCCATCGACACACCTGCCCCACCCCACATGTGCCCCTCAACTACACATCTGCGCCGCCTCCACATCTGCGCCTTCCAGCGTACGTGCCCTTCCCCTCACACACCTACCTCTCCCACACCTATTCTTCCCCACACCTGACCCATCCCTACAATCGAAAGAGGTTGCCACTGGGAGGTTGCCTCGGGAAGGTTGTCACAGGAAGGCTGTTACGGAGAGGTTGTTACGGGGAGGTTGTTGCAAGGAGGTTGCCATGGGGAGGTTGCCTCGGGAAGGGTTGACACAGGGAGGTTACTATTACGTACATCAGGACGGCCTAGTGCGCCAGACTGACGTACGCAATCTTCCACACTTACCTAACACTGAATTAATGCTAAAAAATCTTTAAACTTGCAAGTACCCTTAATAAACAAGGATATATTGGCATATATTTTTTATATTGAACTGAATGTGAATTCAGTAATATTTTATATTACTAAGCACTTAGTGTTAGGAAGTACTGTTAACAAAGAGCTGTACAACTTGTTTAACTCTGGGTGATATTGCTTGAGTTAGTGTCATCAACCCCGGCGCCCAGTGACCGACGTCTGCTCATGGTTGAGTGACGAGAAGCAAGGCAGTTGACCACATGAATGGGTCAGCAGGTGAGTCATACAGCAGACTGCTGCTCCTGAGAGAGATGTCTGGTAGCAGTGAGAAGTGCGCTGTGTGGTTGTTCTCTGGCTGCTCATTGCCACAAGGTGTTTTCGTTTTACTGGAAGTTCTGTCCTGAGGCTACCCTGGAAGTGGACTCGCGCACGAGTCCGCGTGAGGAGGAGAAGGATGGAAATAAATGGTATAAAATACCGACACAATGGAAATATAAACACATATGCAGTATAATGTGATCCTTTACTGACAGCGTTTCGCCCACACAGTGGGCTTTTTCAAGTCACAAACAGATCTACCTGGGCTGGAAGGTACGCGAGTACCTTCCACCTCTTGTTTATATTTCCAGGAGGAGGAGGAGAAGGAGGAGGAGGAAGAGGAGAGGGTTGAGGTGGTTGAGGGTGATGAGTTTCCAGTTGTTGGTCTTTCTCCGGAAAAAACGTCATAAGGTAGAGGCTGCCCCTGTGACAGCATTACACCATTTGGATGATTCTCGGTCTGTCATGATGGATGACATCCAGGAGCTTGCACAGTTTGTTTATCTCAGGGCTGTGGACGCATGTAAGCCAATGGCTAAATTAAGCCCATTTTCTGATAGGCGATATTGTGGCAGTTAGGCCACAAAGGTCAGGTGATCTTGTGGAATTGTGTGCTTTGGAACAGGCTTACGGTTAAAGGGGTATTTATGCACCCCGTTTACTAGAGGTGTCAACGGAGGAGCTGCTGGATTATTTCAAACCGCAAGGCATGGTGCACGTCCGTGTCTTGTATAAAGGGGCGGAGAGGAGCCGAATGTCCCTGTTGCTTTTGATTTATGCTGAGACGACCAAACTAGATACACTCACATGTGGATACGAGAGTTATCTAGACCAAACTATCACCCTGCGCTTCTACGGTGCATGCGGAACATGTTTCCAACCCTTTGCAAGCCGCACGTACAGGCGGTTTGCAAAGGGGGTGGAAACATGTTCTCAATATGAGGGAGGCCATACCCGAGATCTGTGTCACGCCACGACTCTGTTGCGGAAATGTAAGATCGTCAAAATTAAAGTGAACCGGCGTGTGTTCTTTCCTAACACGAAATAAACACTGGATAAATCATATACACTGGTGGTGTTAGGTGCGGCGACTCCCTGGAATCGTGGGGAGAAGCGTGAGAACCGTGCTTCAGTTAACATTAGTCTTCTACAGGGTGTCAGGCGTTAGTAAACTCTCCCCCGTCTCTCAACGGCAGGTGCAATAGCAAGGGAAGACTTCACTGGTAGGTCGAGCTTAGTTTCAAATGACTCACGAAATCGTAATGACACGATTGCAAATAAACCAGTGGCTAACGCGACGGTCTGGAGTTTTGAGGCTCTCTGATCGCGGGTTCTAACCCCGCCCGTGGTATGGTTTGGTTTCAAATGATTTGTGCGGGGCCCACCGGATGGGTTTGGTGATGATTTACTGCAGCTGAGCCATAAACAAAGCCTCACCAGAACACAGGCGCTGCGCCAAAGGATGAGTTACAGATACCTTTCGAACCAATCGAGGAACCTCATTTGGATTGAAGTTTACTGTTGCGAATTACACTCAGCAGGAGCTGGGTGTACCGTATACTCACATACTGGATTCTCTCTACAAGCAGAAGCCTGCGTACATCTCTTATACCAGTAAGGTTCTGTTACTTTACAAACTAGTCCCTGAGCAGTTTGTCCCTAGGCACAAACTAGTCCTTGAGCTTGAGTCTATGTACATTTCCTGACATACTGGCCTCTCTACCTTTTATACACAATATTTCTCTTTTTTCTAACACTTGACTCCTCGGTCCACGTACTCCTGTACTGTCTTTACTTTTCTTTACTTGCGTAAACTTCCTTCATGGATTATTTCCTAAGAAGACACTGTTATCACAGATGGTTCAGCCTTGAGTCTTTCTTTGTCTCTTCTTCTTCTTGATTCGCCAGTATTCTCCCGGCCCGGGCCTTTTCCAAGTGGTGGCCCGGCCTTGACTCCCTGTCTAGGGAGTGTCTGAGACCTAAGTCTCCAATGGGAGGAGGCACTAGTACCCCCTCATCTTTGGGACCAACTGTCTCCAGGCCTAGGCACATTTCCCGCCCTCACGGGGCTCGTAGGGAGAAGCTAGGCGTCTCTGGTCTGCCATCCCCGTCCCAAGGGGGATAATGGGAATGACAGTCTTGTAAGCTGCAAGCTCTGGCTCAGGCACCTACCCTACCCTAGAAGAGTTAGGCATGGTGTCGATCCTTTCTTTGTCTCGTTCTCGTAAAACAGTTCTTAACAGGCGAGGAGAGGCGTGAGTAATTTCCAGGGGAAGAGGGTACGATCCCAGAGCAAAAATAAGGAATCTGGTATCACAAAAGTAGTGTTTAAAATTCTAGCTGTGTTCTCACTTTACATTTGGTGTATTTGCGACTCGCTCCTAAAACACACCTTCTTTCAACAGTTAAAAAATAATAACGTTAAGAATGAAAATTAGTTTCTAAATTTTCCTGTTTAAACAAGGAGGAGGAATTTGAAATTTTGCTGGAGATGAGGACCAACTGTGACAGGTGGCGCCACCCAAGATAAATTAAGAACCACTGTGGAAAAGGTAGACACAAATGTAATGTGAT